>NW_024080656.1:2876991-3341726 GCF_003009895.1 Hyaena hyaena | reverse complement strand
TCCTAATAAGATTAAAAAAAAAAAATCAGACACTTAACCAATTGAGGCACCCAGGTACCCCTGGTTTTTTTATACTGGCCATCCTACTGGGTATGAGGTAATAACTCAATGTGGTTTTGATTTCCTTTTCACTGATAATTAGTGATGCCAATAATCTTTTCATATGTGTATTGACCATTTGTATATTATCTTCAGAGAAATGTCTAGTCAAATTCTTTCTCCATTTTTTAATTGGATTATTTGACATTTTTATAGTTGAGTTGTAGGAGTTCTTTATATTTTTAAGACATTAATCTCTTATCAGATATATCAGATATATGATATGCAAATATTATTTCCCGTTTAGTAGGTTGCCTTTTCACTTTGTTGACTGTATCCTTTGATGCACAAAAGTGTTAGTTTGAAGTAGTCCCATTTGTCTATTTTTGCCATTTGTCTGTGCTTTTGCTGTCATAGCCAAGACTATTGTCAAGTTCAGTATCATGGAAGACTTTGACTCTTTTGAATCTTAAGAAAGAATGCTCTCCAGATACAGATTCTTCAAATTATCTATGATAAAAGCCTACTTTTTTCTTTGCAACCCATTGCCAACTAATAGTTTTATAAAATATGATAAGCATTAATTATTAGAAAATGAATTGAAAAACAGACATCAGAGGCACCTGCGTGGCTCAGTCAGTTTAGCGCCCCACTTTGGCTCAGGTCATGATCTTGTGGCTCATGGGTTTGAGTCCCAAGTAGGGTTCTGTACTGACAGCTTGAGGCCTGCTGCGGGTTCTCTGTCTCCCTCTCTCTTTCTGCCCCTCCCCTGCTCACATTCTCTCTTTCTCAATAATAAATAAATAAACATTTAAAAAACACAGACATCAAAATACAAGCTGACATTAAAAAATTTTTTAGTGTTTATTTTTGAGAGTGTGCATGCGAGTGAGGGAGGGGCAGAGAGAGAGAATCTGAAACAGGCTCCGCACTGTCAGTGCAAAGATGTGAGCCTCAAACCCACCACCTCGATCATGACCTGAGCCGCAATCTGTTCTTCAACTGACTGAGCCACCCAGGTGCTCCCAAGCTGCCATTTTCATTATTAAACTAAACAGACATAAGTTATTCTATCAAACTGCTATGAAAGTTTCTAAATGCTTGCTCTCAATTTCTACGATTATCTGGACACAGACAGGTAACACTAATTTAAGAACTAATTCTAGCCCATAGTGCATACTCTTAAGACTTTGAGTAGCAGTTCTCTAGACCTTCCTCAAGGTGTAATAAGGAAAGGTGAGGTAACCATCGTGCCTCTCTGGCTTACAGACAGAAATCCCAAAATAGTTATAATTTCCTATAAGCACACAAGGACTGAGGATGCCTTTGAAGGAGAGTGAAATATGCCACTCCAAAATCTGCCACTTCGGCACTTGGATCGTTTTGAGCTGAAGTCAGTTAAGACCCAGCAGACTCAAGAAAAACTTTTACCTTTTCCTTTAATTACCAAAAAGAATCTAAATAGGGGGCTTGGCCCAGAAAGAGACCTATTACCAGAAACAACTTTTTATCTGCAAGACTTATCTGGCAGGACAACACCTGATTACCAAACGTGCTTTTCTTATCTCCTGAGAATCCCCCTCCTCTCCTTTGAAGCCCCAGGCCACTATCCCATTCCTTAGCTGAGGGTGGCATACAAACATCAGCTATCTGACATGCTCTTGAGTCTCATATCTTTGGGGCTCTGGTATACAGGAAACTTAATTTGTTTTTGTCCTGTTAATCTGTCTTATGTCAATTTGATTATTAGACCAGCCAAAGAACTTACAAAGGAAGAATGGGATATTTTTCTACCTTTGCAGTTGGTGATCGTAAAGGGATTTTTCACAGATTGGACACTGCTCGCTCTGGGACTGCTCAGCTGAGAGATCCTAGGACCTCTGAAAAAAAGCCAGCAGAAGGTAAGAATTCTGACACTTCAGTCTCCCAAATCTCTACCTGCAGGATATGATGGAAGCAAGGCGGGTGAGAGTCCTTTTCTTTTTCTAAAAATAGATTAGCAGGAGGGGAGCGTGGGTGACTCAGTCGGTTGAGCATCGGATTCTTAATTTCTGCTCAGATCATGATCTTGCACCTCATGGGATCCAGCCCCATGTAGTGCTCCGAGCTAACAGCACCGAACCTGCCTGGGCTTCTCTCTCCTTCTCTCTCTCTGCCCCTCCCCGACTCACACTCTCTCTCTCTCTCTCTCTCTCTCTCTCTCAAATAAATAAACTTAAAAAAAAAAGGTTAGCAGGAGAAACGATCTGTATGAACTAAGTTCCTTGGGTATAGCGACCCTGGAAAAGATTTGGTATGAGTACTGTTGATCCCTATTGATCCCATTCCTCCCAGAGATGGTCATTGCTCTTTTGTTTCTGCCATTGTGGGCTTGGCTTTATGACCAATGAGACTACTCTGTCTGGTTTCGATCAATTACAGGATGCATGCACCAGTATGCACCTGGCAGACAGCCAAATAGGCTGTGGCTCCAATATGAAAAACCGGACTGGTTCCGAGTTGAGCTGGACTAGGTCCAGTGTGAGGCAGCATTCCCTTTGTCTAACTGTGCCAGCTCTTAGAAGACTTTGTTATAAGGAGTCCAGTCTGTAAAGGGCCTTTCTCGTCTTCATTGCCTTGGTCGTGCTAAAAGTCCTATTCTGGTGTCATCTGCCTGGTGTCACAGAGGCACCCCTGTGAATGGGGGCATCTCACATTCTTGTGGGAAAACAAGGAACTGTGTTTACTCTATCATTCTTATCACCTCTGACAATGGGTGCTTCTGCTTCCTTAGGCTAACTCTGGGAGTGAACTTACTGGATCTTGCGAGGGACTCATCTTTTGCACTGTCCTTTGAAATGTCTCTTTTGTTCTTGGTTGAGCCATAAAAAGGCATATTGGTTTGAATCACTATTGAGATTAATATAAGATTCTATTTGTCAATGGCCATATGATGTAATGGATCTCTTGAATTGGCTATTTTTTTTACATTTTCCTTCTTAATGTTCTATTTACCTCCGAGAGAGAAACAGTGTGAGCAGGGGAGGGTCAGAGAGAGAGGGAGACACAGAATGTGAAGAAGGCTCCAGTCTCTGAGCTAGCTGTCAGCACAGAGCCCGACACGGGACTCCAACCCATGAACCATGAGATCATGACCTGAGCTAAAGTCAGACGCTCAACTGACTGAGCCACCCAGACGCCCCTGAATTAGCTATTTTTGAAAGAAAAAAATTTTAAAGAGCTCTCATCCTAAGCAATTGTCTTTTTGGTACTAATGGAAGCACCAAATTAAAGAGAGGACACAAAGGAGTATCACAGCCAGTTTTAGAGACTCCCTTAACAAGATGAAAGAACAGAAATTGGACTTAGAACAAAAATTAATGTTCACATCCAATGTAAATTCCCCTTCTTAAAAATCTGGCCCCATTTGCCTATTGTAGCTTCCCTCTTCCCACAAGATTTGCAGAGAGCACTCCAGGTTAATCTTCAGGCCCAATGCATATAAGTTACTCATGTAAATGCTGAAAGCCTGGAATTGAATTTAGCAGAAATACCTGAAACAGGCAATAGGGCTCACTTTGATGTTTCCTGTAACTTCTACTTCCCAGAGCTCTGTAATCTGGCTCTGCCAGCTTCAGGCCTTCCTATGCAATGTCCTTTGTGGATTTATCCTGGACCCCTACTACAAAGATTCATGTTCTATGTACAGCAGCAGACCTTTTAAAATATAAAGTATAAAGCCATGTTATCTCCACTTTCAAAAGCTCATACCAAATTTAGAGAAGAGCTAGAAAGATCAGTGGCCATTTACAATTCCACTCACAGCCACCTTGATTATCTGCTAAGGGATGTCCTTCCCATCCACAGTTATATGTAGTCAGAAGAAATCAGACTGCTCCCTGAAGAAATCACCCACCCTCACCATTAACAGAGGAAACAGATAACCAGAATTTCTCCTGGGACTTCCTACAAGTGATCAGCTGAAGGTCAATGTTTAGGGGCCGACAGAAGCAATAATAGAGGCTCTTCCCGCTAAGGTAAAGTGGTACAAGGTTAAATTGTGAAGCAAATCAAAGGTAACATAGTTAAATGGATAAATCAACCTACAATGTCATTTAGGCTGCAACCCAACTGTTTGAAGAATTGAGACCAACTGTCCTTCTCTTACAAAATTTTGCAAAACTACAAATGCAGCTCTAGAAGCAGTTCAAAGTTCACCTATTCCTTTTTATCAATTCCCAAATCTCTCCAATTTATATCAAAGGCTTTATAAATATTGGCCTCAGAAAACCAAAGTCCTTCTTGGAGAAGTGTATATTCTTTCTCTATGCCTTTGTGATGTAAATGTTAATTTATCTAGGCCATTTCTATAAAGTACAAACTTCAGGGAAGTAATTCTTACCAGATGAAGAATGAAAGAGGGAAAGGTCATATGAAACTTAGACAAATGAAAAAATTCTTAAAGTGCCTTCTCCATAAATATTTAGGTTTTTTAAAATGTTTATTTATTTTTGAAAGAGAGAGAGAGGAAGGGAGGGAGAGAGAGAGAATCTCACGTAGACTCCATGCTGAGCATGGAGCCTGAGGTCGTACTTGATCTCACCACCCTGAGTTCAGGACCTGAGCCAAAATCAAAAGTCAGATATTTAACTGACTGAAACATACAGGTGCTCCTCATGACAATAATTTTAAAACAGAAGCTATAACATCTCTGTTTCTGTCTGTTTGTCTATATATACATGTGCTATAAATATACGGCATTTTCCTACCTCCAGATGGTATACAAAAATTAACTTGTAAAAGACTTCTAATTGAGTTAGAGAATTTTTTTATATAAATTAAGTATTACTAAAAATTTCAGAAATAGAATAGAAAGTAACCCAAACACTTTTGAGGTTCATGTAATCTGGGAAAATAAACTTAAGCCAGTTTGAGTTGATTGGTTTAATTAAAATATGTACATCTTTAGGCTTACCAGCATTAAATAAAATATTTTTATTCTACCTAGGGTTACTAAAGGTCAAATGAGTTCATGTTATCTCTTAGAAAATTTATCAGCAAGAAAAATAGATTAGTATGATGGATGCCTTTTGTCTAATGTCTCAGGAAGTTTGTGTGGGTAGCCTAAGCATTATTGTTGTTAAGAACAAGTAAATTAAATGGATATAAGTAGGATTGAAAGGTTTTAGGTGAACTTTTTAAGTAGTTTCCCCAAGTCTTTTTGGTAACTTGAAGCCTTAAATTTTGCTATGATAAGTTAAAGAATGAGTTACATTCATTAACTATCCTGATCATTTCCAAATAAGATAAAATATTGAAACATTAATAACTGAGCATAGGCTTATCCACTTTTTGCTTCCTTTTACAGAGGAACTAAAGATAATTGGATGTATTAGTAAACATGTTTTGTGTCATGCTAAGAAATTTGCCATGAGAAATCACATTTCAAAAAATTATAAAGTGTTCATTAATTTGCCAAGCTGCAGAATGCTAATATAAAAGGAAGTTCATAATAGTTTAGTTCTTTATTTTCACTAAAAATGAAGGTTATTAAGGGTTAAAATTTTTTTTTTTTAACATTTATTTATTTTTGAGACAGAGAGAGACAGAGCACGAGCTGGGGAGGAGCAGAGAGAGGGAGACAATGAATCTGAAACAGGCTCCAGGCTCTGAGCTGTCAGCACAGAGA
Organism: Hyaena hyaena; assembly: GCF_003009895.1. Classification (NCBI taxonomy): domain Eukaryota; kingdom Metazoa; phylum Chordata; class Mammalia; order Carnivora; family Hyaenidae; genus Hyaena; species Hyaena hyaena. The sequence continues at coordinate 3,336,019 of NW_024080656.1, read as the reverse complement.
CTGATGGGGGGCTCGAACCCACAGACTCCAAGATCATGACCTGAGCCAAAGTTGGCCACTTAACCGACTGAGCCACCCAGGCACCCCTCTTTTTTTTTTTTAATGTTTATTTTTGAGAGAGAGAGACAGAGTGTGAGCAGGGGAGGGGCAGAGAGAAGGAGACACAGAATCTGAAGCAGGCTCCAGGCTTTGAGCTGTCAGCACAGAGCCCAACTCAGGGCTTGAATTCACAAACTGTGAGATCATGACCTGAGCTGAAGTTGGACACTTAACCAATTGAGCCACCCAGGCACCCCAAAAGGTTAAAAAATATTCCAATGTATGTATTCGGCCAAACATTTAAGGAAGACTTAATAACTATTCTCAAACTATTACAAAAAGAGAAGAGAAAGAAAAGCTTACAAATTCATTCTATAAAGCCAACATTACCCTGATACCAAAACAAGATAGACACTACAAAAAAAGAACTACAGGCCAATATCCCTGATGAACATAGATTCAAATATCCTCAACAAAATATTGGCAAACTGAAAAAAATATATTGGCAAACTGAATCCAATAATACATTTAAAAAATCATTCACCATGATCAAGTAGGATTTATTCCCGGAATGCAAGTGTGGTTCAATATTCACAATCAATCAATGTGGTACATCACATCAACAAGAGAAAGGATAAAAAACATATGATCATTTCAATTGTGCATAAAAAGCATCTTACAGAATATAATGTCCATTCATGATAAAAACCCTCAACAAAGTAGGTTTAGAGGAAATACACTTCAACACAATAAAGACCATATATGAAAAACCCACAGCTAACATCATATTCAATGGTGAAGAACTGAGAGCTTTTGCCCTATGATTAAGAACAAGATAAGGATGTCCACTCTTACCTCTTTTATTCAGCATAGTGCTGGAAGTCCTAGCCACAGCAATCAGACAAGGGAAAAATGGTATCCGATTGGTAAGGAAGAAGTGAAACTCTCACTATTTATAGATGACATGATACTATATATAGAAAACCCTGAAGACTCCACCCAAAAACTACTAGAACTGATAAATGAATTCAGTAAATTTGCAGAATACAAAATCAATGTACAGAAATCTGCTACATTTCTATATACTAATAACAAAGTAGCAGAAAGTGAAATTAAGAAAACAATTCATTTAGGGGCACTTGGGTGGCTCAGTCAGTTAAGCATCCAACTTTTGATTTTAGTTCAAGTCATGATCTTGCTGTCGTAGGATTAAGCCCTGCATCAGGCTCCCTGCTGAGCATGGAGCCTGCTTGGGATTCTCTCTCCCTCTCTCTCTTTCTTCTCTCCCTTTCCCTGCTGGTGCCCTCTCTCTCTCTCAAAATACATAAATTAACTTAGAAAGAAAGAAAGAAAGAAAGAAAGAAAGAAAGAAAGAAAGAAAGAAAGAAAGAAAGAAAGAAAACAATCCCATTTACAATTGGATCAAAAATTAATAAAAAATAGCTAGGAGTAAATAAAAGAGATAAAGGCCTCTACTCTGAAAACTACAAAATACTGAGGAAAGAAATTCAAGATGACACAAATAAATGGAAAGATATTTCATGCTCATGGACTGAAAGAAAAAATATTGTTAAAATGTCCACACTACCCAAAGCAATCTATACATTTAATGCAATACCTATCAGAATACCAACAGCTTTTTCACAGAACCAGAGAAAATGATCCTAAAATCTGTATAGAACTGCAAAAGACGCGAAATAGCCAAAGCAATCTTGAAAAAGGAAAACAAAAGTGGAGATATCACAATCCCAGATTTCAAGTTATACTACAAAGCTATAGTAATCAAAACAGTGTGGTACTGGCACAAAAGTAGACACATAAATCAATAGAACAGAATAGAGAGCCCAGAAATAACCATGAATATATGGTCAATTAATCTTCAGCAAAAGAGGCAAGAATATGTAATGGGGAAAAAGAAAGTCTCTTCAACAAATGGTGTTGAGAAAACTGGACAGCTAAGTGCAAAAGAATGAAAATGGACCACTTTCTTGCATCACACACAAAGATAAACTCACATTGGATTAAGGACTTTAATGTGAGACCCAAAACCATAAAAACCCTAGAAGACAGCCCAAACAGTAATTTCTCTGACATTAGTCATTTTTCTAGATATATCTCTTGAGTGAGAAAAACAAAAATAAACTATTGGGATTACATCAAAATAAAAAAGCTTTTGCACAGCAAACCAAACAAATAAAGAACAATCAACAAAACTAAAGGACAACCTACTGAATGGGAGAAAATATTTGCAAATGACTTATCTGATAAAGGGTTAGTATCCAAAATATATAAAGAATTTATACAAATCAATACCCAAAAAACAAAGAATCTAATTAAAAATTAGCAGAAGAGGGGCACCTGGGTGGCTCAGTCAGTTAAGCATCTGACTTCGGCCCTGGTCATGATCTTACAGTTTGTGAGTTCAAGCCCCACGCTGGGCTCTGTGCTGACAGACAGAGCTAGGAGCCTTCTTTGGATTCTGTGTTTTCCCCTCTCTCTCTCTCTCTCTGACCCTCCCCTGCTTGCACTCTGTCTCTCTCTCTCAAAAATAAATAAACATTAAAAAAAAAAAAAGAGCAGAAGACATGAACATTTTTCCAAAGAAGATATAAAAATAGCCAACAGGCACATGAAAAGATCACTCATCATCAGGAAAATGCAAATCAAAACTACAGTGAGGTATCACCTCATACCTGTCAGAATGGCTAAAATCAAAAAACACAAGAAGTAACAAATGTTGGGAAGGATGTGGAGGAAAAAGAACCCTTCTGCACTGTTTAGGAGAATGCAAACTGGTGCAGCCACTGTGAAAAACAGAATGGTGGTTTCTCAAAAAATTAAAAACAGAACTACCATATGACCCAGTAATTCTACTATTGGGTATTAACCCAAAGAAGATGAAAACAGTAATTAAAAAAGATATATGCACCTTATGTTTATTGCAGCATTATTTACAATAGCCAAGATATGGAGGCAGCCCAGTGTCCATCAATAAATGAACAGATAAAAAAGAGGTGGTATACATATACACAGGAATATTACTCAGCCATAGAAAAGAATAAAATCTTGCCATTTGCAACAACTTGGATGGATCTAGAGAGTATAATGGGAAGCAAAATAAGTCAGTCAGAGACAAATATCATGATTTCACTCATATGTGGAATTTAGGAAATGAAACAAATGAACAAAGAAAAAAAAGACAAACAAAAAACAGACTCTCAAATATAGGAAACAAACTGTTGGTTACCAGAGTGGAGTCAGGTGGGGGGAGGGATGAAATTGGTGATGGGGATTAAAGAATATACTTACTATGATAAGCACTGAGTAATGTATAGAATTGTTGAATCACTATATTGTACACCTGAAACTAATATAACACTGTATGTTATCTATACTGGACTTAAAACTTTTTTTAATGTTATCTCTTCATACAAAAAAACATTCTAATATATATAATTAAGCCTATTGGAAATAATAGGGCAAACATCTAAGGATCCAGGGAAAGTCGAATGTGTGTTTTCAAAAAAAGAGTTATGAGGAAAAGAAATGCATTTTTGATAAGGGAAAAGAAGGTAATTTTGCCCTAAAGTGAGACTAATTATTTCAAAATTGGGAAGAGGGAAAAACATAAGACAAAATCTGAAAATTATGCAAGGTTTGTGGAAAAGGAATCTTTAGAAAGGAATTTTATGCATGGTCAGGACTGACTGAGATTGAAAATTTAATTAGATGTATCAATTTTAATATGAAAAGTAAGCTGGTGCAAAATTAAAATTGAGTTTTCTATCTGTTCAAAGGACAATGTTTTCTTAGACTATTGGTCTGCTCTTAATAGATTATAAAATGTTTTTCTTCACCTGTTAAAGTAATCTGCCTAGAAAACAAAGATTCCTTTTGCCAAAATAATGTTCTTGTGCTGTCATTATCCAACCTTTGCTTAAGAAAGCTGAATCTTGTGACGCCTGACTGGCTAAGTCAGGGACAGGATTCAACTCTTGCTCTTGGGGTTGTAAATTTGAGCCCCAAACTGAGTGTAGAAATTACTTACAAATAAAATCTTCTAGAAAAAAAAAAGAAATCTAAATCTCCTCTATTAAAAGAGCTAAGGTTTTTTTTTCTTAACAACTACTTAACTTTCTGTATTTGCCTATAAAATCCTTGTCACTATGGTAAACTGGATAATCAAGTTTTGCTTCACAGTAACCTATAATCCTACTTGACCAAATGTTTGAAAACTTTTTGTTATTTTTTACAAACTTCCAAAAATCGAATTCTAAATGACCTCCAACTAAGTTTTTTCGAGGTCTTTTTGACCTCCAACTAACTTTAGGATTTTCCAGTGAGTTCCTGAAACATCTCAAAGGTTTGTTCTCTTATTACAGGAGAGCTATTACAGGAATTAGGCTTATTTGCTATGTTAAATTTATTTTTTTAAAACTTTTTAAAAAATGTTTTTATTTATTTCTGAGAGAGAGAGGCATGAGCAGGGGAGGGTCAGAGACAGAGGGAAACACAGAATCTGAAACAAGCTCCAGGCTCTGAGCTAGCTGTCAGCACAGAGCCGGACACGGGGCTTGAGCCCATGAACAGTGAGATCATGACCTGAGCTGAAGTCGGACACTTAACCGACTGAGCCACCCAGGTTCCCCTTTGCTATGTTAAATTTAATAGGAAGCATTGTCAGATAACTGATTCTAAAGCTTCTTAGAGTAGATTTGTGTGGATATGTTATTAATATAAGTGTTCTTGGTATTGTATGAAATGCCTAGAAAAATTGATATGTCCTGGTACAATCTTTTTTTTTTTGTCCTGGTACAATCTTATCAGTCACAATTCTAGTTAATTACCTTAAAATATATGTCACATAAACAGAGTTCCTTGTCAATTGCATTTTAATGAAATCTCATCAGATCTTTAACCATGGCCATTTTTAGGTCTTTTGTCATTGACAGTTATTGTTTTACTCTGATGCTTTTATAAAAGTCTTCCTGCATCTGCTTCATCTTCAAGGAGATTCATAGAAAGAACCTGGACAAATACAGGTTTCTGATAACTTTTTGGTCACAAAATGCATTGGATGAGAATTTCCAGAACTGATGAAAACACTGGATTCAAACAGACCAAATATTAATTCAATGGGACTGAATGAACTGAGGAGGTGATTATAATTTTTATGGCTTTTTGTCTGAAACATTGCTGTTTACTCAATGTTTTGTTTTTTTCAGATTTAAGGAAACCTTTTCTCTTATGGTATCTATGACTTACAGCAATTTGGTTAAATATACCTTTGTAAACAAAGATGAAACATTTACCTACCTTTTCTCGCTAACTGATCGCCGACCCTCCCAACCCTGCTCAAACTCTTGACTCCTCTTTTCATGGCAATATAGTTATTTGCATAAGTTCAGTAAGAGTCTGTTGTCCTTGTAACAGGACACAATCAGACACACATTGCTCCTATTACCAAGGCTTTGGCGGGAATGTCTATTTGGAGAATGTGCATAGAATCAGATATGACCAGACAGCTTTAAGGGACTAAGGTTGGCTTTATGGAGCCAACAAAGCCTGTTGGAAAGATCGGCCTGGTAACTTGCTTACAGAGCTCCTGATAGCCTTACCAAGTGAGTAAGGAAGGCTACTTCCTGGTAGGCTCAGAAACCTTAGAATAGTTTTGGGGACCTTGAAAGACAGAAATTTACTCCAGTCTGTAAGCACTGCCAGTGAAGACAGATGGTGAGTACTTGGCTTGGCTTCCTAGCCTCAAGGGCTTTTAAAAATCCAATCTGAGATTCCTTATGAAGAGTCTCAAGAAAGCAGATTTAAAAGAGCCTATTTTATCAATCACTATTCTTTCTGCACTTATATAAATAATCAGGCCAAGTTTGTTGAACCTAGACTTAATTTGGAAACAAATCAGTCTTACTGTGGTTATCTTTGATAAAAGTAGGAGTGATTATGGACAGAAAAATTATGTTTCAGTAATATACCTTTGTGGATATAAAATTCTAGGGTTATTAATTGTTTTTGAGGTTTTGTTTTCTACCTGTACGCTGGACTAGATACTGAATTCTTTTAGTTCCCTCCAATATGTGGCTACAAGTCTTCAAACTAACATTTTCAAATTTCTCCCACCCTTCTGACTTGGAATCATTGAAAACTAAAACTGCTTTTTTCCCGAAGCCAAGTAGTCTAATGCTGGACAACTTGTTATAAACTTTGAAGAAATCACCACAATAGTTCATTTATGGACAATCTTCATGAGCTGTGTCAGAAAAATTACTAGAGAAGTCAAACTACAAACCAGCAAAGTCTTTCAGATTGCCACTGTCAGCCCTCAACTCCATCTGAAGATGCTTCAAGCCCAGCATCTAGAAAGTTTCTTGATTGGCTGCCTTCAGAACCCAGAAACTGAGATTATAATCTGCTCCAATTATTTTTTTACGTTTATTTATTTTTGAGACAGAGTGAGAGACAGAATACGAGCAGGGGAGGGGCAGAGAGAGAAGGAGACACAGAATCTGAAGCAGGCTGCAGGCTCCAAGCTGTCAGCACAGAGTCTGCCGCGGGGCTTGACCTCATCAACCCCCAAATCATGACCTGAACTGAAGTTGGAGGCTTAACCAACTGAGTCACCCAGGTGCCCCTCTTCAGGTATTTCTATACCTACTATTAAATATGGGCAAGTGTCAGAAAAGGATCCACCCTTCTTAATTACAAGAGTTTTGTTGGCTAAGGGGGAGATGGAGGAGAAAGTGTTTTGGCTGCTGTGGGGCACTATGATGCAATGAGAGTGAATTTTTTTTTTATTCTTTCGAATTCTTGTTTTACTTAGCTATGGTGATATAGGTGCTTCTTGTAGACCACTGTGCTTTACCACATGATGAACAGTTGTGTTAAAGGTGTAGGGACTGAAAAGTTTTGCCTTCTTCCCTTTTATACTCTTTGGCTTGTCTGATAATTAAATTGACATAAGACAGATTAACAGGACAAAAACAAGTTAAGTTTCTTATATACCAGAGCCCCAAAGATATGAGACTCAAGAGCATGTCAGATAGTTGAGGCTTATATGCCATCCTCAGTTAAGGAATGGGATAGTGCCCTAGGGCTTCAAAGGGGAGGAGGGTAATTCTCAGGAGATAAGAAAAAAGCATGTTTGGTAATCTGGTGTTGTCCTGCCACACAGATAAGTCTTGCAGATAAAAAGTTGTCTCTGGTAGTAGGTCTCTTTCTGGGCCAGGTCCTCTATTTAAATTCTTTTTGGTAATTTAGGAAGAGGTAAAAGTTTTTCTTGAGTCTGCTGGGTCTTGATTGACGTCAGCTCAAAGTGGTCCACATGCCAAAGTGGCATATTTTGACATAGCATATTCTGCTCTCTTCAGTCCTGCCTCTGAAACTTTCCCAAGAAGTTGCATGGTTTAGAAGCTGAGTTGGTAGATCACTTCATTTCGTCGAACTAGTCTTTTAGTCCTGAGGGTAGGTCAGTTCACTTAAAAAGTTGTGTTTCATTTCAGGAAGTGGAGATGGGGAGAGCTCCTGAAGTTCGAACTATGGTTCAAACAATCAAGTATTTAATACAAAGCATTTCTGGGTCCCCTGGGTGGCTCAGTCAGTTAAGCGTCCAACTCTTAATTTTGGCTCACGTCATGATCTCACAGTTCATGGGATTGGGCCGGGCCCCTCATCGGGCTCTGTGCTGTCAGTGTGGAGCCTGTTTGGGATTCTCTCTCTCCCTCTCTTTCCGCCTCTCCCCTGCTTGCATGCATATTCGTGCACTTTATCTTAAAAGTAATATAAAAAATTAAAATAAAAAAGAAATACCTGAATAATTTCTTTCTTTTACTTCCTCTCAAGGTTTTTAGCAAAAAAAAAAAAAAAAATCAACACTAGAAGAATTTAGAAGATGTGCTTCTGATTCTGTCGCTGTCATGGCCTCTTAGTAAAAAAAAGCTATGGACCTGATTCTTATGGCAGCGCCATGCCTGTCCTTTTACAATTTGCAACACGTATCAATAAAACTCTGATATCTCAGGGCGCCTGGATGGCTCAGTTAGTTGAGCATCTGACTTCAGCTCAAGTCACAATCTCGAGGTTTGTGAGTTAGAGCCCCACATTGGGCTCGCTGGTGTCAGTGCAGAGCCCACTTAAGATCCTCAGTCCCTCACTCTCTGCTCTTCCCCTGCTCGTACTCACTCTCTCTCAAAAATAAGTAAACATTCAAAAAAAAGTTTTAAAATTCTGACATCTCAAACATACTGGGAAGAACTCACTTTGACACATCCTATATTTCCTAGAAGAGACCAACTACTGCTATGAACAGAGGAGAAGACTGAAGAATATCCATGTGGAGTTCATAAGAAGGCAAACTGATGAAAAGGTAACTGTGGGATTTGTCTTGAAGCTTAAAGTTTGCATAGCAAGCAGGCTGCTTTCACTTAGATTATATGTTTATATGCAATGGTTTATAGTGGGGAGGGCAGTTGATGAAGAATGTGATTCTGCTCTGCCCCTCCACCCTGGGATTAGGATTAGAACGAAGCAAGTAAATCACTCAACTAGGATGTAAAATTTTTAAACTCCACAATCAAGACAAATAATACTTTAATGCAGTATTTTGAAAATTCAAATTTCATGCAAAAACCTCTGTAATGAACAAACTATCAAAACTTAAAATAAAGATACGATTAGTATTATTAGTTTTCTCCTTTGTCTCAGGCACAACACTGCGTGGCACTGCCACTGAGCAAAAAGTAAATGCAGACAGGACAGGTAAGTAAGTAAACAAGTAAGTTTGGATAGTGGTGATCAAGGCAGATGCTGGGATGTCACCTCCACAATTTCCAGAATCAAGATGGCTGAGCATTGACCCTTCTAAACTCTTCTTTTGAAAGTCTCCTCCAAACACAATCAGAATGAGAAAACAGAAACACAAACCCCATCTTCAACAAAACTAGAAATATCTGTACTCCGAACCCAGTCTTTATGAAGACCAAAAGGCAGGCGGAGGAATGGTAACTAAATAAGCAGAGAATAAAAAGGCCAAACTTTGTTGGAGAATGCTCTCAAGAAGCAAGACAGCTCACTCCAGAAAGCTTTAGCAGTCGAAGCCTGTATCCTGGAAGGCAGTCGTGGGAATGGGGCACTGAAAGCAATGAAGGGTGTCTGAAAAGGTTGAAAAGAAGCAGTTAGCCCTACAAGCCCTTCCTCCACTCCCATCAGTCAGGCACCCCTCCCCCATTCCCACAAGTACTTTATTGGGGAGAAACAATTTGAGAGGCCTTGGGGGAGCATCAGGCAGGAAGAGGGCAGGGGTGAGGATTTAATAAAAGTCTTCATACTGACCTGTGAGATTCCTCAGTCCCTTACCTCGCCCTGTGGTACAGCACCAGCAGCCAGGCTTATCCTTCTCAGGCAGCAGATTAGAGGCTCTCTCTAGATAAACTAAGTTGCTACAGAGAAAACACCTACACACACTGACATTTGGGGGACCACACCCACACCCACACCCACAAGCTGGCTGACTACCTCCTCAATCTAAAAATAAGCCCACAAACTGACAAGACCTGCCCACTCACACAGTTTCCAATCAGCTTTGCAGTGATTCATTTAAAAACCTGAACAAACTTCCAAGGATCACCAGATCTTCAGGAAAGCTTCCAACAGTAAAGACAGAGGCCAAAACAAATAAACCAAAGGGGGAGAAAAAGAACTCAGAGGAAACAGATAATGCAGATGGTAGAAGAAAATTTCAAAAAGTAAATTAATATTCTCAGGGAGATTAGATTTTAAGCCCATGAAATAAGACTGAAATTCTCTTGGAAGGAAGGAAGGAAGGAAGGAAGGAAAGAAAAGAAAGAAAGAGAGAGAGAGAGAGAGAAAGAAAGAAAGAAAGAAAGAAAGAAAGAAAGAAAGAAAGAAAGAGAAAGAAAAAGAAAGAAAGGAAGAAAAAGAGAGAGAAATGAATGGTGGAGGGAGAAAATTTAGAAACGAAAGGTGCTTTGGGAAATAAAAAATGAGGGTAAAGTAAAAATGATAATAAAATTAAAGTATTATTCCAAGAGTTTCAATATCTAAGTAAAAAAAGAGTTCTCCAAGTAAAGAACAATGGGAACAAAATTATTAAAGAAGTAGCACAAGCACATTTCCCAGAAATAAAGTCCAAGTCTCTAGTTTAAAAGAGCAGATTGAAAGGCTCTTGGGTGTCTCGGTTGGTTAGGCATCTGACTCCTGATTTTGGCTCAGGTCATGATCTCATGGTCATGAGACTGAGTCCGACGTCAGGCTCAGCACAAACCCTGCTTGGGATTCTCTCTCTCTCTCTCTCTCTCTCTCCCTCTTGTGCCCTCACTTTCTCTCTCTCATAATAAATAAATAAACTTTAAAATAATAACAAAATAAAAGAGCATTGAATGTACAATTATGTGATCCTTACAACTAAAGCTAACATAATGTTATGTGTCAGTTGTATCTCACTTCGAAAGAGCGTACTGAGTGTTCAATATAATAAATTTAAAAAATACCAACACAAAGACATGTCAACTTGAAATTTCAGAACACCAGAAAAGAGATGATGCTAGAAGCTTCCAAAGAAAAATATATCACATAAAGAAATTGGGAGTTAGAATAGTATTAAATTTCTCCACAACACTGGATGCTAGAAGATGATGGATCATTGCCCTCAAAATTCAGAATTAAGAATTGTTTTTTAACTTAGGTATATTCAGATATTTTCAGACATGCATATATCAAAATGTTAAATTTTCACTCTTTGTCAGGATACCATTAAAGGATACACTCCCTCAAAGTACAACAGTAAACCAAGAAATAGTAAGTCATCAGATCCAGGAAACTGGGTAGTCCAAGCATAACTACTATGTAGTAGGTCTAGAAAGAAATCAGTACAGATCCAAGTAGGAAGACAAACACCTCCAGAAGGGAGATCTACCTGGGAAAGAAACGGCAATGATATCGTGGAAAATGGAATTCATAAGCATTTTACAGAGGTCAGAGATTCAAAGAAAACTAAACAGAAGGAAAAAAGGACAGGGGTTAAACATCATTATTCTATACTTTCAGGCTCAGCGGTAAACAATATTTACATGCTAGTAAATATTGGAAAATCCTGAAAAAACTTGTAGGCATAAAAATATCCTTTACAGTAATTAATTATAAAATCAAATATAATTTAAATGTCCAATCAGAGAACAGTTAAATAAATTATGATATATCACTTGATGGAATTTAGATTAATAGCATTATACCCTTTTCCGCTTACCAAGGACTCATTTGAGAACCTGCCTGGAGAGCAGCTTGTTACATTGAAAGGAATTGAGAAAAGGAGATTGAAAGTTGCTTGTGTGTTACTGTTGTGGGAAACTAAAACTAAATGCCTTGTAGAAACGTCAATCAAGTACATCCAACAAAAGGCAGCCTCAGAGCCCCATGTTGTTAGTTTTTAGTATCATCAGTATGAAGTAGGAAACAGAAGGTAAATGTTTAGGTACACCTGTCTCCATTGGCTTTGGGAAGAAAGATGCAAGGCTTAGTGGACATGATCTCAAAGTGGTAGAGCCTAGAAAGAGACAGATGACTGTGGCATAGCTGACCTACTGCAGGAGGGACTGATTCACTGTGCAATAGGAAATAAGTCAGGAAAGATCTTGAACATAGCCAAGAACAGAGGGTTCACATTCCCCTCTTCCCAAGACAAGATCCTTGGCCAACCAAAGAAACTGCCCTATACGTAAGCAGCTCCAGGCATGAAGTCCTGGCTGCTTCTGAACAGGGTCAGTGAGGCAAGGAGGCAGGGATCCCTGGAAAGCCTACCGGTGACTCTAAGCCCCAGAGGCTTCAAAGTCATTACCAGAACTCTGAGCCTTTTATGCAATAGACCTATTAGATGATATCAACAGAAATGCCCCAAGTGCTTGAAAATCTGATCAACTTTGGCTCTACATTACCTACAAACCCACAAAATAAGGCAAACAAAAACACAGTATGAGAAGTATCAGAGTCTATATTACATTTTCTTAGTTAAGACTGTTTTGAAACAGAAACTGTTCCAGCTCCCTTCAGAAAAAAAATTGCCATAATGATACAGGGGAATCTCTTGAACCCACGGGTTGGAAACATAGCTGGGAAACCTGGAGTAGAAAACTGTCACCAACAGTGACAAATGCTCTTTTAGTATCTACTCTGTTTCTCTGCCTCTCTCCCTTTCTTCCCTTTCCCCCGCTTTGTCTTTCCCTACCTTCCTCCATCTCTCCCTCATCCTTCCTCTTTTTCTGCTTTCCCTCCCCCTTTCCCTCCTCCCCTCATGGACTCTCCCTCTACCTGGGTCTGCCTCATTCTTTTTCCTCTCCTGCCCATTGAACCCTGAGAGGTAGTTTATCTTCAGCTCGGGCTCCTTTAAGAGAAATGTACGCCTTCCATATGCTCTCCCTAATTATGTTGAATAAAATTCTCTGTGGTTTATCTAATCAACCACTTTTGATCAATATTTTGAATTCACTGGTTCAATGGTCCTTCTCTGGCACCAGTCTGGCAAAAAAATCCCAGCCCTGGATCAATCCAACATTTCATATTATCTGTGCTGCTGTGGATACCTGGAGAAAATCATTCTGGGCAGATTGGTATGATTGGAACTATGAATTTATGGTCTCCAGTGTCCACTGGGTCCTCAACATTGTCCAGGGATTCTTTGGCTCCCCTATTCTGTTCACATACCTATTCTTCACAACTCTTCTCTGCTCTTCTCCCATCTCTAATTCTGCTGCTTCTCCCTCATGACTACCAAATCCCCCCATCTCTTACTTTAAAAAGAAAAGGAAAGGATGCCTGGGTGGCTCGGTTAAGTATCTGACTCTTGATTTTTTCTCAGGTCATGATTTCATGGATTGTGGGATGGAGTCCCACATAAGTCTCCACACCATCAGCATGGAGCCTACTTGGGATACTCTCTCTCCCTCACTCTCTACCTACTCCCTTTCTCTCTCTCTCAAAATAAATAAACTTAAAAAAAAAGGAAGTAGTAGTAAAAATACAAGATTATTAGAAATAATAATAGAAGAATAATATAACAATAATAGAACTCTGTTAACTCTCACCAACTAACCAATCTTCGATCTTTTTCCTGTTAAATAGACAAGGCACTTCTTCCCCTACCTGAAGCTAATCCCTTCAGAGTATTTCTTCAACCTCTTCAGGGATCTCACTCCACTGATAATTCATCTTACATATTACATGCTGAAAACTCACATCCTCAGTACTTCAATTCTTACCAGCTAACACCCTTTTACATTTTTAACTTAAAATTTTTAAAGTATGGTTTAAGCACAAGCTATTTTAGACTGTGTGCTGGAGGATATTGCAGTGACCTAGACAGATGTGGTCCGTGTGAACTTTCCAGCCCAGGAGACAGACTTTGAGTAAAGAATCCTAAGTTTGATTTGTGTTACTTAATGGGAAGTACAGGATGCTGTGGAAATATATAGCAAGGAAGTTTAACCTTATCAAGGAAGTCCGGTAAGGCCTTCTTGAGGCAGGTAAAATTTAAAGCTGTTGCTTAACAAATGTATACAAATTCAATAGGAAGAAAGAGGTTTAAATTCCATGCAGGCCCAACCAAATCCTATCAGATTTTCATGAAACCTGGCAAGTGTATTCTAAAATTGAAATGAAAAATGGGGTGCTTTGCTGGCTCAGTCAGTAGACTGTGGTGACTCTTGATCTTGGCATGGTGAGTTTGGGCCCCACATTGGGCATAAATAAATAAATAAATAAATAGAATAAGGTTAAGAAGCACCAACACAATCTGAAGAGGAATGAAGATGGAGGAACCTGTTCTATCAAGACCTATTACAAAGCTATAGTAATTAAGGGGCGCCTGGGTGGCTTAGTCGGTTAAGCGTCTGACTTTCGCTTAGGTCATGATCTCGCGGTTTGTGGGTTCGAGCCCCGCATCGGGCTCTGTGCTGACTGCCAGCTCAGAGCCTGGAGCCTGTTTCAGAGTCTGTGACTCCCTCTCTCTCTGACCCTCCCCTGCTCACGCTGTCTCTCTCTCTCTCTCCTAGAAATAAATAAAACATTTTAAAAAATTTTAAAAAAAAGCTATAGTAATTAAGACAGTATGGTCTTGGTAGAGAAATAAAATTAGAGCAATGAAACTATGCTTGTGCTTTCCTACTCATCTTTAGGACATGACATGAATTATTACTGCCCCCAGGAAATCTCTGGATGTCCCCTCTCTCAAAATCTTGACTAGGTTCCATCTCATGGTGCTTCCATAGCACCTTACTTCCCCAATGTAGAACTTAACACATTTCCTCTAATATCTGCTTTCCCCACTCGTTAACTATTAGTATAGAGATCATTACTCTTTTTCACTGCCTACTGGCATTCCTTAAAGGGAAGACATAAAGTACTTCTTTAAAGCCACTATGAAGATACTGCTATCCTACCCCACCTCTGCCCATTTCTTGCTACTGTCGACTTCTCAGCTACTTTCTCTCATTTATTGGAGACTTTAGTGATTTTGACCACAGCCATATTCTCATAAAGCCAGCCAATTTTCCAGGTTTTAACATCTACAAAGACAATCCATCCAAAATTTGTCTTTGCAGTTTCTTGACATCCTCATCTTTTAGTAGATTCACTCTACCTCGGCTTTTCACTTGAAGGGTCATTAAGTCTATCTTCCAAATAATGAATTCAACCTTTTTACTGCAGACATAAAGGACGGTCACCCAAACAAGAACAGAGGTTATTTATTCAGAGCTTCCTATAGCAAAAGAGTCAGCCACTATCACTTGCTTTTGGGACTCAAAGGCAAGCAGGAAAGCTTTATAGTAGAAAGAGAGAGAGAGAGAGAGAAGGCTTCAGGTATTCTATGATTAGTGGTTGTTGGCATGAGGAAGCTGGAGGTATGATAGCTAGAAGTGAGGCCATCTTATATAATTGCTTTAGTAAGTACATTTAGTTCTCTCTTGTTCTGGGTTGGAAGGGAGGGTGAATAAATAAATAAATAAATAAGGAGACCATCAGTCATTGGCCAAGTCCTGATCATTCCATGACTGTTGCTGCAGAAGCTGTATTAGGAATTCTATTGCCATACATGGTTTGGCCATTGTCCATTTCTATATTCAGTCTTTTGCTACTCGTTAATCATAACCTTTAATCTTTTCAATTTACCTGTCATTATTCCCTCTTTGATGATTCTTCACCTTACATTTATACTAGTTGCTGTCTCTTACTGGATTTTCAACTTCTCTCTACTGGATATTTTCCTTCAATAGCCAAGAGTTGTAGTCTTTTCCAACATAAAAAATAAAAACAAACAGCAAACCATCTGAACTCCATCTTTCCATCTACCAACATTCTACTACCTTTTGCAACCAAACTTCTCAATTTTTCTTAATTTTTGGATTCACCAAAAGCCTCATTCCCATCTCTCTACTTTCTTGAGGCAGTCATATTTCTAAAATTGATGTGTTATTACCTGTGGGGAATAAGTTTAGGAATTCCCTGAGACTGCAGTGATGGGTTAACAAGCCAAAAACATTACAAAGCCATAGGATGCTCACACCCAAGTTTTGGTAAATCAGATTAGGTAAATAAGTATAGAGAGGGTGGGGCAAAGTCCCCCAGGATAGAGAGAGTGGGGCAAAGGCCCCAATACAAAGGTATATGAGGTAAACAAGATTAGGTATTCAAGGCAAAAATGAAAACACCCCTCAATTTAGTACTATAACAGAAAGCTGCTTTCATAGGAAGGAAGGACCAAATTAGGTAATCAGGTAAATAGGGCTATAGGCGGCTGAAGGGTGAAGTTGCCCAGAGCAGAGCTAATTAGCAAAAGAAAGGTGCCTTGTTGACCCTGAGGTTACAGGCTCGCTGTGTCTTAACCCTTAGGCTAGCTAAGATAAACACACTGCATCTCTTGTCTGCCATTAACAACCACCTGCCCAGTCCCAGGATTTTGTTTTATATTGACCTGAACCCCTAACACCATATATCTTGAAAACCCCCTTTCCCTCATGCCCATGAGTTCACAGATATATTGTTTCTTTGTGCATGCCCATCATGTTTGTAATCCTTCTGACCTTAATAAATACAGAGCAAGGACTCTTATTTGGGGCTCTTGTCTTCCTGGACACTAGCCATCTCTTGTATTTTAATCCTGCGTCCGCTCTCTTGCTGGACAAGAGAGAACTTTATACCCAGAGTCTGTAACAATGACCATCTTGCATGTATTTGAATTTTACCATTAGGTTGAACTACACAAAGTTTTAATATCTGATCTTTTTGAAGTATAAAAGAAATAATTTCATTTCATTCAAGCAGATGTAAATGTACATAAACCTACTCTTTTTGTTAAAATTTCACAGAATTTTATATTTAAAAGCTTGCTTCTTATGCATCATTGTATTTAATTTTTTTTATTTTGAAATAATTATACAGTCACAGGAGGTTGCCAAGATAGTATAGAGGGATCCTGTGAACCCTTCATCCAGTTTCCAACGGTTACATTTTATATAACTATTGCACAGTTTCAAAACCAGAAAATTGACATTGTTACAATGTATGTGTTTAGTTTTATATTACTTTATTATGTGTAACCACCAGTTCAATTGAAACACAGAACTATTCCATTACGATAGCCATACATACACACTCTACAAACTCTGACAACCACTAAATTATTTTTCATTTCTATAATGTTGTCAGTTGTAGAAAGTTATAGACATGGAATCATGCAGTATCCTTTTGGGATTGGAATGCCCTTGGGATCCATCTAAGTTGTTACACATATCACTAGTTTGCTCCTTTTTATTACTAAGTGTTTCACGGTATGGATATTCCACAGTTTATCATTTATTTATTTATTTATTTTTTAGAGGGAGAGTGATTGAGTGAGTGGGTGACAGAGAGACAGAAAGAGAGAGAGAGCAGGTTCTGCACACTCAGTGCCAAGCCCAACATGGGGCTCAATCCCACAACCCTGGCTGGGATCATGACCTGAGCCAAAATCAAGAGTCAGACACTCAACCGATTGAGCCACCCAGGTCCCCCAGATATTCCAGCTTATTTAACCATTCACCTATGGAGGAACATTGTGGTGATTTTTAGGTTAGAATAATTACAAATAAAGCTACTATGAACATTCATATACAGTTTACATGTGGACATAAATTTTCATTTCTTTAGAATAAATGCCTAGTGTGCAAGTGCTGAGTTGTGTGGTTAGTTTATGTATACTTAGGGTTTTTTTTTAAGTCTATTTATTTATTTTGAGAGAGAGAGTTAGAGAGTGTATGTGCGCGTACATGTGCATATGTGAGTGGTGGCAGAGAGAGAGGGAGAGAGAGAATCCCAAGCAGGCCCCATGCTGTCAACACAGAGTCAAACATGGGACTCAGTTTCACAAAACCTGAGCTGATACCAAAAGTCTGACACTTAACCAACTGAGACACCCAGGCAACTCTATGTATGTTTAGCTTTTAAGAAATTGCCAAGTTTGGGGTGCCTGGGTGGCTTAGTCGGTTAAACGTCTGACTTTTGCTTAGGTCATGATCTCGCAGTTAGTGGGTTCGAGCCCCGTGTCGGGCTCTGTGCTGACTGCCAGCTCAGAGCCTGGAGCCTATTTCAGAGTCTGTGTCTCCCTCTCTCTCTGACCCTCCCCTGCTCACACTGTCTCTCTCCCTCTTTCCTAGAAATAAATAAAAAAATATTAAAAAAAAAAAAAGAAATTGCCAAGTTTTTTTCCAGTGTGCTTATACCATTGTACGTTCCCACAAGCAATGTATGAGCAGTCTAGTTTCTCTACATTCTCCCCAGCATTAGCTATTGTCACTACTTTTTATTTATTATGACTTTTCTAATAGATGTGTAGTAGTATCGCACTATGGCCTTAATTTTCATTTCACTAATGGCTGATGAAGTTGAACGTCTCATTTGCATCAGTCATTGTATATTTTCTTTGGTAAAAAGTCTCTTCATGTCTTTTAATCATTTTCTAATTGGATGTTTTTAATGTTGATGTTTCTTTTTATATCCTAGATATAAGTCCTTTATCAGTTTATAGTTTTACATTTTGCTTTTTTTCATTTTGGTTTTGAATCTGTATTCTGTTTTAAGTTAATAATTACATTTATCCATGTTGATAACTGTAGTTTAGTCCATTTATTTTGATAACTTTTTAGAATTCCATTATATGACTAAATCACAGGGTATCTATCCTTTCCTATAAATGGGACAGCCAAGTTATTCCCATAAACAGTGATTATCCTTTTCATTTTATTTGATAGGATATCATTTTGTACACTATTCACTTAACTCATCTCAAGAACTTATTTTGCTAATTTTAATCAATGTTTTTAAATGTTTTGTCATCTTACTTGATCACTCAAAAACTACTTTTTTGACAGCTTTTCAGTGAAACCTTTTTTCCCTTGAATTTCTATTACAATGCTCATTTCTGGTTTTCCTCCTACTTCTTGGGTCACTACTTTTCAGCTTTCCATTGGAATTTCCTTACCCAGCCTTTCAACATTGGAGTCTTGGGGCGCCTGGGTGGCTCAGCCGGTAAAGTGTCCAACTTGGGCTCAGGTCATGATCTTGAGATTTGTGAGTTCAAGTCCCATTTAGGACTCTCTGCTGTTAGTGCAGAGCCCTCTTCAGATCCTCTCTCCCTCTCTCTCCGTCCCTCTCTCCGTCTCTCTCTCTCTCTCTGAAAAATAAACAAACATTAAACCCACACGTGCATGCGCGCGCGCGCACACACACACACACACACACATACATTGGGGTCTCCCAGGCTCAGTGATTAGCCTTCTCTTCTTGACACTTTATACATTCTTCTTTCCACTGTACATTCCATCCATTTCCATAGTTTCAAATACCAAATTAATTTCTTTACAGAAGACTTTTCTTCTGAGCTCCAACTGCCTATCTCTGACTCCTTATTCAACATTTCCACTCAGATGTCACATATTTGATTATCTTGAAATTTAACATTGCCAAAACGTCAGTATATCCATAGCCATCTTCTTATAACTTAAATATAATTTTGTGTAACTTTCCAAGTTCCCCCATGCCTTTGAGCCTTTGTATATGTCATTTTTCTCTGCCCAGAATGCTCTCCTCTTTTTCTTTATATAGCTAATTTTTCTACTCATTCATCAAGCTTCATTTTATTTTTTTAATGTTTATTTATTTTTGAAAGACAGAGCATAAATGGAGGAAGGGCAGGGAGCAAGAGGGAGACAGAGGATCCCAAGTGGGCTCCATGCTGACAACAGAGAACCTGATGTGGAGCTCTAACTCAAGAACTGGGAGATCATGACTTGAGCTGAGCTGAAGTTGGATGCTCAACTGACTGAGCCACCCAGGTACTCCTCATCAAGACTCAATTTAAATATAATTTCCTCAGCAATATCTTCACTAATCATCTCCAAACCAGGGTCATATTTCCCTTCACTTTTCCTTCATAGACCCTATCAAAATTATAACTCAAATATTTTATTTATATAATTATTAACATCCATCTCCCCCACTATGTATTTTTTTTTAATTTTTAAAAGTTTATTTATTTATTTTGAGAGAAAGAGAGAGAGTACAAGCAGGGGAGGGGCAGAAAGAAGAAGAGACAGAATCCCAAGCGGATTCCACACCATCAGTGCAGAACCCGATGTGGGACTTGAACTCACAAACTGTGAGATCATGACATGTGCCGAGATTAAGAGTCAGATGCTTAACCAACTGTGCCACCCAGGCACCCCTTACTCCATATCTTGCTTACTGTTATATTTCAAACCCTCAGCACAGTGTTTGGCACATGACAATTGTCTAATAAATATTTGTAGAAAGAATTCATAATTTTTAGGGCCTCTTGGATGGCTCAGTCAATTAAGCATCCAATTCTTGATTTTGGCTCAAGTCTTGATCTCACACTGGTGAGACTGAGCCCTGTGTTGGGCTCTGTGCTCAGGATGGAGCGTGCTTGGGATTTTACCCCTCTCTCTCTTTCAAGAGAAAGAAAGAAGGAAAAAAATTTTAATGAATATTTTAGTAGCTGAATGAGTAAATATTTGAATGAAACATCTCAGGAATCTTAAAAATATTTATATTATTGATTCACTAATCATTCTTCTGGGACTTATTCTATGCAAATGATACTAAATAAAGGCAAAGCTTTATGTATAAAACCATTTTTATTAAAGCCTTCTTATAACAACAAAATGTACAGATAATCCAAATATCCTACAAAAGGAAACCAAAGTATATTAAAATTTATTTCCAAATTTATTTATTTCCAAATCTAGCTGGTTATCAGAATCCCCTGAGAGACTTTTATAAAAATAAGGATTTCTGGGTCTCAATTTGGACCTACAAAATTAAGCTCTCTGTGAATGGACACAGGAAAAAAATTCCTTAGATTCTTCTGATGATTAGCCAGGTTTTGGAATCACTTGGTTTAGTGGGAAGAATATAGGTTCTGAATTAAGACTATCCTTGCTGCTTATCAGCTCTATAACCTTAGGGAAGTAAATTTTTGGACTTCCATGAGGCAGTCTCCTCATCTGTAAGATACCAATCCCTGGAGCTGCTGAGGAAAGAATGCAATGATGTATATAAAGTATTTTACATGCATGGTAAATAATTTGCAATTAGTGCTAAAGTACATTGGCATTATAGAATATTCTACTGTTGCCAGGGCACCTGGGTGGCTTAGTTGGTTAAGCATCTGACTTTCGCTTAGGTCATGATCTCTCGGTTCGTGGGTTCGAGCCCCGCGTCGGGCTCTGTGCTGACTGCCAGCTCAGAGCCTGGAGCCTGTTTCAGTCTGTGACTCCCTCTCTCTATGACCCTCCCCTGCTCATGCTGTCTCTCTCTCTGTCTCCTAGAAATAAATAAAACATTAAAAAAAAAAAAGAATATTCTACAGTTGCCAAAATAATCTTCCTGAAAAATTCTTATCCTTCTATGTCTTAGTCAAAGCCCTAGAAGAAAGGACATGGTACACTCAAACTGAGTGATTTGAAGAGATTTAATAAAGGGATTATTTACCAAAGTTTTAGAGAAACCAGTAAGGATTATTGCAGGACTTTGGGTCTTTCAACAGCTGCTACCATTCCTAAGCCTGAAGGAGAAGCCCCAGAAAACTAGCTCTATGGAGAGAGAGGCTCTGACAGGAGCTGGGACCTTTAGTACAGAGACAAATCCAAGCCACAACAGCAATCCCTCAAAGAAGGAGATGGAACTAAGTATTTTGGCCTGGTGTTCCCTATTGGTCAAATCCATATAGAACCCAGTAGAACTTACTGAAGAAGTCCTTACTGGTCCACCTACATACAGAAGGGAACAGAGTGGATTTGGACTAAAGCAGGATAAGAATAATATACATAAGTATTTCAACTGTGTAAAATATCAATAGCATACAGATTGTAAGTAAATACATCAGCATTTTAATATTGGTTGTTTTGGGGATGTGGGATTATAGATTACCTTTCCTTACTCTTTTTTAATTTTTTGGATTTTCTAAAAGTTTCAACCATAAATAATGATAGTTTACATTTATTGAACACTTACTGTTTAGGTTTCTTTTAAGATTCAGTTTTAAGTAATCTCTACATCCAATATGGGGCTCAAACTTACAATCCTGAGAGCAAGAGTCACATGCTCTACTGACAGAGCCAGCCAACAGCCCATGAGTACTTGCATATAAGTATATGTGCTTATGTGTATTACTACATATCATCTTTGCAGCAACCCTGTAAGTTAGGTGCTATTACTATTCTCATTTACAAGTGAAGAATTACAGCTAGAGAGGTTAAGTGACTTATCAGAAGTTACACAGCCACAGGAAGTAAACTATGGAGCCATGATATAAATACTGTCATTCTACTCTAGATCCCATGCCTTCAAAAACTTACTATGGTATATTCACAGTGGGCAACAGGAAAGACTTTTACAAAAAAAATGAACAAGCTTTAATTTGTTTTAAGAAAAAACATTTTATAGGACTTTTTACTGGTATTCAATTAAAATTAAAATATAATATATGTAATACACATCTTATTTAAACTATATATATTAATAAACAGTTTGTTGTAAATATAGTATAATAATATAATAAAATAACAAGATTTATATATTTGATTCACTAATCTCACTTCTTTATTAGTAATAAAATCTCTGATTTTCTTCTGGACATGAGAATAATGTCACCCAGAATAATGACTACATTTTCCAAATCCTCATGTATCTAAATGTGGTCATGTCTAAATTCTAGATGATATGATATAAGTAGAAGTTATGTGTGCATCATTTAGAAACTATCTTTGAAGGGAGAAAGTAAGCACTTCTTTCCTTTGTTCTTTCTGGTGGGTGGAATGAGGACAGGATGATTGAAGATTAAGCAGCCATTTTGAATCATGAGGTTAAAACCGCATCTTAAGTTTTACTAATTAGCAAGATAAGAAGAATTTGTACTCAAGAGGATGTGGAGAAAAAGGAACCTTTGTGCACTCTCGGTAGGAATGCAAACTGGGGTAGCCACTGTGGAAAAACAGTATGGAGATTCCTCAAAAAGTTAAAAATAGATCTATTCTATGATCAGGGGTAATTACACTAGTTGATGTCTACCAGAAAAACCCAAAAACTCTAATTCAAAGAAATACGTGCACCCCTATGTTTATAGCAGCATTATTTATAATAGCCAAATTATGAAAACAGCCCTAGTGTTCATCAATATATGAATGAATAAAGATGTTATAGGGGCACCTGTGTGGCTGAGTTGATTGAGCATCCAACTTTGGCTCAGGTCATTATCTCGTGGTTTGTGGGTTCGAGCCCCATGTTGGTCTCTGTGATGACAACTCAGCGTCTGGAGCCTGCTTCAGATTCTGTGTCTCTTTCTCTGCCCCTCCCCTGCTCATGTTCTGTCTCTCTCTGTCTCTCAAAAATAAATAAACATTAAAAAAATGTTAGTATGTTATATAGATACATACATATGTATACATATACATATATATGGAAATGTCATATATATAAATATGAATATTATTCAGCCATAAAAAAGAATGAATCTTGCCATTTGCAATGACATGGATGGAGAGCTAAAGAATATAATGCTAAGCAAAGTAAGTCAGTCAGAGAAAGGTAAATACCATATGATTTCACTCATATATGGAATTTAAGAAACAAAAGAAATGAGCAAAGGAAAAAAAAGAGAGCAAGACAAAAAAACCCCAGATTTTTAATTATAGAGAACAAACTGATGGTTAGCAGAAGGGGGGTGAGTGGGAGTAAAATAGGTGATGGAAATTAAGGAGTGCACTTGTCATGATGAGCACAGGGTGATGTATGGAACTGTTGAATTGTATTGTACATCTGAAACTAATATAACATATGTTAACCAAATGGAATTAAATGTATGTTAACTAACTGGAATTAAATTAAAATTTTTAAAAAAGGGCTCTTTGAACAGATGGCACAATTCTAGTTTCTAAAATATATTTACTTGTATAATTATTAAAATGTTAAATATTTCTTGGAGTCTAAAGATTTTAAGAGTATGCACATCAAAATCCTCTGTGAAGATTAATTACTTTATAATGAAATATTGCGGACATAAAGAAATGTATAATTAATAATATAAAGATTACCCATGTACCCCCCTACTCAGCTTAAGAAATAAATTATTAAAGTGTTGAAACCCTTGGGATGTTTTTCCCTATTCTTAGTTCCTCCCACTCTATAAAAGGCACCCTCTATCATGAAATTAATGATTGTTATTGCCATATACATCTTTATATTTTTACTACATGCATATATGATGCTAAAGAATAATTATTATTGTTTTTGCCTACTTTTAAGTTATATATGATTTATATAAATGACAAATTTCTTGGATTTTTCTGCAACTGGGTTTTCAAAAAATTTTTTTGTTTATTGCAGTTTCTGAGATATACTCATGTTGGTTCATGTAGCTATACTGCATGCCACTTACCTGTATTTTTAAAAACCTTAGCATCTCTGGAAACCAACTTGGCAATAAACTATTCAAAAAAAAGTCTTACATCTCATAAGTTTAAAAAAACATTAATAAAAAATAAAAAATCTTAGCATCTCATAACTAACTATTATAGTGATAGAAATCAGAAGAATGGTTGCCTCTGGTTGTCTGGAGCAGACTGGACTGAACATAAGGGAATTTGAGGATGAATGAAATGTTCTATATCTTGTTTTGGGTAGTGATTACTGATGTCTGTAATTGTCAAAATTTATTTGAACTGAACATTCAAGATTTATGAGTTTCATTGTATGCAAATTTATCTCCGCAAAATGATTAAAAGCCAACAAGCAAAAATAACAAAAAGAAACTCTAGTCTCAGACATTCTAATTCAGTAGTTCTGTGCTGGGGATCAATGTGTATTTTTTAAAATAAAGTTCTAGGTAATTCTGAGGGGCACCCTCAACTGAGCAGAACTGCCCTAGAATGACACAAAATTGAGGCAAGAATTAGGAAGAAAAGTCATCTGTCAAAGATCTAGAAAATATCTCATGGCATTGTATGACCTCCCTAGACTTCTTATAGTATAGTTAGCATATTTTACAAGAGCAGAAATAGCAGCGTTTCACCCCAAATCGAGCATTAATGGCAGCTAGGCCTGAATACAATAAAGCTAAGATTTTTACAAGTTAGTAATGAACAACTTAATTGAATTTTAAAAATTTTAATGTTTACTCATTTTTGAGAGAAGGAGAGAGAGAAAGAGAGAGAGAGAGAAAGAGAGAGAAGGGGAGGGGCAGAGAGAGAAGACACAGAATCCAAAGCAGGCTCAAAGGCTCCAAGCTGTCAGCACAGAACCTGATTCAGGGTTCTAACCCAGGAACTGAGATCATGACTTGAGCCTAAGTTGGATGTTTACCCTACTGAGCCACCCAGGCACCCCTTAATTGAATTTTTTTAATAAATGTGTTTTTTTTATGTTTATTTATTTTTGAGAGAGAGAAAGACAGAGTGCCAGTGGGGGAGGGGCACAGAGAGAGGGAGACACAGAATCTGAAGCAGTCTCCAGGCTCTGAGCTGTCAGCACAGAACCCGATGCGGGGCTTGAACTCACGACTGTGAGGTCATGACCTGAGCTGAAGTTGAACGCTTAACCAACTGAGCCACTCAGGCGACCCCCTTTTATTTAAAGTTAGTTAGTTAGTTTGTTTGTTTGTTTATTTTAGAGATTTGAGTTCTATTTCTCCCTTCTTTTCAAAAAAATTTTTTTAATGTTTTATTTCTGAGAGAGAGACAGACAGACAGACAGACAGAGAGACAGTGTGAGCAGGGGAGGGTCAGAGAGAGAGGGAGACACACAGTCTGAAACAGGCTCCAGGCTCTGAGCTGGCAGTCAGCACAGAGCCTAACGCGGGGCTTGAACCCACGAACCGTGAGATCATGACTTGAGCTGAAGTCAGACAGACGCTTAACCTGACTGAGCCACCCAGCTACCTCTGTTTATTTATTTTAAAGTAATCCCTACACCCAATGTGGGGCTCACACTTACAACCTCAAGATCAAGAGTTGCTTACTCTTCTGACCAAGCCAACCTGTTGCCCCACAACTTAATTGAATTTAATTATTTCTCATACATTGGTAGAGGCCCTACTAGGAAGATATCTACACCTTACAGTAGGTGCTAAGCCTCTTTAAATTATCTAGTCTCCCTCCCACCTCCTTTTTTATCTTTTGTCTTTGTTCTCCCTTCTTGTGTTCCTTTCAGAGTTGAGGAAGGGACCTCTCAGTTCACTCCTTGTATAAAAGTTGATTTGTTTTAAATATAATTTTCAATGGACATTTTGAGAAGCTCTGTTGTGCAGAGTAGCATCTTAAAGATGATGTGCCTACCCATAAATTCAGAGAGAGTTACCTCTTCAATGATGCCAATTCAGGGATTAAATTCAACTTCAGTTGGATGCACTCTCTGGAGAGGCCCCTAATGTGGCATTCCTTGTGTGCATTTTGTCAGTGTTCTGGTCAGAGTTTTCTATCTCTCATCTCTCATGTTCTCACTTCATTATTAAAGCCCTCTTCAAATTTCAGTTCTTCTGTAATAGGTGAATGTGAAGATTCTCACTGTGCTCAAAAACAGTTGCCCGAAGAACAATTGATTAAATTGGAATCTATTTATATTTCCATTGTAGAAAACATTTTTTCTCATCATAAAAGCAATACATGTGTGCATCAATTAGGAGTCTATTATTGCAAGCAGCATAACACAAATTTGGGTAACTTAAGCAAAAAAAAAGTTATCAGAAATTTGTCAGAGTAGTTCACAAAATAAAAATAATAATAATAATAATAATAATAATAAACTGAAAATCTGAAAAGATGGGTACAAGGGCAGGACCAGGAATCCAGAAGTAATGACCAGTCTTTTCATGGGGCACTTTTCCACAAATATTAGCTGAGTTCCAAACACATGTCTGGTACCACCCCGGGCACAGTTCAATCAGACATAGGAGGGAAAGAAAAGGGGAGAGTGAAGTAAGAGTTTACCAAAGATGAAATGCTTGAAATAGGTCTGAGAGTTTCCAGGTGGCCAAGGGAGAAAACAGCATGGATAAACATACAAAGATGTCAAAAAGGACAGATGGCAAGTAGGGGGAGGGAAAATGGTGAATAAATCAGGGAAGGATACCAGAGGACTTTAGGTCTAGTCCCAAATTTTAAGTGAAACTGGGGTGTAGAGGTGGGGCTGAGGAGAAGAGAGAGGAATTCTATCTAAATTGTACCCAGACAGTATTGACTGATGAGAATGCCTCTATCTGAAGCTTCAAAAACACCAAAATCACATAAGAATGTGAAATTGGGCAAGGGGGCACCTGGGTGGCTCAGTTGATTGAGTGTCCAGTTTTGGCTCAGGTCATGATCTTGTAGTTCATGAGCTCGAGTCTCACATCCGACTCACTGTCGTCAGTACAGAGCCTGCTTCAGATTCTCTGTCCCCACTCTCTCTCTGCCCTTAGCCTGCTTGTGCTCTCTCAAAAATAAATAAACATTAAAAAAAAAAAGAAAAGAAAAGAAAACAGAATGTGAAATTAGGATGCATGCATGGCTCAGTTGGTTGAGCATTCAGCTCTTGATTTCAGCTCAGGTCATGATCTCATAGCCCCATGTAGGGCTCCTCACAGAGTGTGGAGCATGCTTGGGATTTTCTCTTCCTCCACTTGCCCCTTTCCCCCACTTGTGCACTCTCTCTCTCTCTCTCTCTCTCTCAAATTAAAAAAAAAAAAAGAATGTGAAATTAAAATCAAGTGGGGTTGGCCTGAGATTAGTTGGGTGGTAAGATGATTCCAAATTGGTCAGAAAGACCCAGAAGTCTGTATCAATTTGATATGTAAAAAGTCAAATGATCAAAATGCTTGGACAACAAGAAAAAGAATGTTCTGGGTAAATACCAGAGACAGGAGTTTAATGCTCATAGGCAAACTATGTGTGAAACAGCCAGCTCTACTTTAAGAGCTAGAGATGTTATAGACCCATTTATTCACAAAATATTCAGATTTAACCATAGGTAATTAGGAAGAAGAAAGGAGGAAAAGGAGACACCAATATGTTTAGTATTTATCTACTAATGCCAGGCTTTGTTTTAGGAGCTTTATGCACATTATATACTTTAATCCTCAAAATAATATTATAAGATAGAAGCTGTTATTTATCTCTGTTTTATGGGAAAGGAAACAAAAGGTCAGAAATCCTAAGTAGCTAAGAAGCTATAGAACCAGAGTTTACTGGCCTTAAAACTCTGACTCTAAATCACTATGAAATGACTTTAATCAGGAGAACATTATCATTTTTGAGATGTAGAAAGATCCCTCTGGTAACAGCTAAAAGGAGTTCAAGAGAGTAAGGATTTGGTAGAGACAAGGAGTTAAGCAGGGCAGTGTGAATGATGAATGAAGCCTGGAAGACTAATTAGGAGTCTATTGTGGTAGTCAGGATAAGAGATGTTTAGGATCAGAGCCCTGGTGGTCGCAGAAGGGATGAAACACAGAGCACAAATTAAAAGGGGCAAAAAAGGAAATAGAATTATTAGGATTTAGTGACCAAAATCCTGGCCCTGGAAGCATGTCATGGAGAGAGGGGCTGGCTCTGTGCTTTGTGTGTGTGTGAAGAACTAAGTGTTGGGATTCTGGGTGTGTGGTGATTTGGGTCAAGTACGGTGAAGAGCCAAAGAGACTTCTCATTTTGTGGCCAACCTTTGTTGTATATGCAGGGTCATTCAGGAAATGCACAGGGTGTTTGTGGAGAGCAGCTATTGAGATTGTGGGAGGACTAGAAGTGGTGGCACATCCCTGGGCACAGGCCCAGGCAAACGCCATACTGAGCCTTCAGTGTCTTCTTGCTATAGCGGTAGAGAGGTAGCTACGGCAGTGGTAGCATACCATGTTTTAAAGGTAGACATTTGAACTTTAGTCCACAAGGTTCCTTGGCAAATTCAGTCATCAGGGTCTTGCCATGGTTGACCCAGAAATCCATAAAGAGCAAATGGAACAGACTCTCTGGTTTCTTTGAGGTCATTATCTACAAGCCTGAGTAAATGCCTGGGGTTATTGGATTTATTATGAGTAAAGAAACACTTGGAAGAAAATAACCTGTCCTTTAGCCACAAAATGGAGACTCCAGCTACTTAATCAGAATAGCGAGGGGGAAATGTGAACTGATGTATAGTGGCACATCAATTAAGCATTTTATTTTAGATAGAGGAACAGCATGTATAAAGTTCAGGGTGCAAGAAAAAAACACTAATTCAAACTGGATTACACAAACAACATTCTGCTATTTCCACAAGCAAGCTCCTCTTCCTCTTGTATTATTTATCCTAGCTAATGAGTGAAGTATAAAATTAAAGGAGTGATGACAAAAAAAAATTTTAAGTTTAAGAAGGGCTATCATTTGGGGTCCTGTAAGCCACATTACTCTTTGTTCATTGTCATCCATTGATTTTGGAAAATGCTGAGTCATTATCTCTTTGGGTATTCCATTTTCTTCTATTATTTGCTTCTGAATCACTATTAGGAATATTTTAGATCTTCTTGCTGTATTCTCCATATCTCTTAACTTGTAATATTTTTCATTTC
Organism: Hyaena hyaena; assembly: GCF_003009895.1. Classification (NCBI taxonomy): domain Eukaryota; kingdom Metazoa; phylum Chordata; class Mammalia; order Carnivora; family Hyaenidae; genus Hyaena; species Hyaena hyaena. The sequence goes on along the minus strand of NW_024080656.1, from coordinate 3,306,843 downwards.
TTTATCTCTATAGTCTATGTATTTTCCTTAGATAAATATTCCAATTCCTTAACTCTCTCTTTTGCTTGTTTAATCAGCTATTACACCTGACCATAATTTCTAAAATTTCAAGGATTACATTTTCCTTTTTAGAAATTATATTTATGAAGTAATTATATTTCTTCTTCCTCTTTTTGGAGGAAAGAGTGTTTTCAAAGCCCTGGACTTCTTTATGCTCTGAAATTTTCAAGTACTTATTATATCTCTTAATTAGTGTTTGTATATTTTAAGTATATATCAATAAGTATATAATAATTATATTTTATACTCTCTACTGAATAGTTATCTGTCATCCTTGAGTGTCTCATTTGGATGATTATTGTGTCCCTTTATTGATGGAAGCTAGAGTTTCCCTTTATGTTTTGAAATTTTTGTATCGTAACCTCATATTTGGCTGGGTTTTATCTTTGAGAATCTTGTGAAGCTGGAGTTAAGAGTATGTCTCTCCAGAGAAGTTTTTACTGACACCAAGCCATTTTTTTTCATCAGCTTTGTTTAGGTATAATATACATTCAATAAAATTCACTAACTTTAAGTGTACAATTCAATGAGTTTTGATAAGTATAAACAGATATGAAACTGCCACCATCATTAAGATACAGACTATATTGGCACACCTGGGTGGCTCAGAAGGTTAAGTATCCAAGTCTTGATTTTGGCTCAGGTCATGATCTTGTGGTTTGAGAGATTAAACTGTGCTCACAGTGCAGAGCCTACTTGGGATTCTCCCTCTCTCCCTTTCTTTCTGCCCCTCCCCTCCCCATGGCTTACTGTCTGTCTCTCTCTCTTTCTCTCTCTCTCTCTCTCTCTTAAAATAAATAAATAAACTTTAAAAAAATACAGAACATTTCTATCAGCCTAAAAAGTTCCTTTATGCCTCCTTGTAGTTAATCTTCCTCTCTCATCCCAGGCAAATGTTGATTTGTTTTACGTCATTATACTTTTGATTCCTGTGGAATTTCATATAAATGGAATTATACAATATGTAGTCTTATTTCTGATCCTTTAACTTGGCATAATTCTTCCAGTATTCTTCTATGTTAAGTGTATCAGTCATTTACTTATTCTATTGCTACACTACAATCAATGTAACTATTCATCAATCAGTGGACATTTAGAGTCTTTTCCAGTTTTTGAATACTGTGAATAAAACTGCCATGAATATAGGGTGCCTGGGTGGTTCAGTTGGTTGAGCGTCCAACTTCGGCTCAGGTCATGATCTCATGGTTGGTGGGTTTGAGCCCTGCGTTGGGCTCTGTGCTGACAGCTCGGAGCCTGAAGCCTGCTTAGGATTCTATGTCTCTCTCTGTCTGCCCCTTCCTGCTCGCACTCTGTCTTTCTCTCTCTCTCTCAAAAATTAATAAACATTAAGAAAAACTTTTTTTAAAAAACTGCCACAAATATTTGTGTACAAGTGTTTGTATAAACTTTTGTTGTCACTTCTCTCTGGTAAACACCTAGAAATGGGATCTATGATAAATGCATGTTTACCTTTATAAGAAATTGTCAAACTTTTCCAAAGTAGTTATTTGGAAACTGCCAAACTTTTCCAATATGAACATTTGCACTCCCGCCACCAATATATGAGAGTTAAGTTGGTCCATAACCTTACTACCACTTGGTATTATCACTCTTTAATTTTAGCCAATCTAGTATAATGGTATCTCATTTTGATTTTAATTTGCTTTTCCCTAAAGATTAATGATGTTAAGCATATTTTCATACATTCATATATATTCATATATATTCTTTCATATATATGCCAGCTCCCACCTTTTGCCAATATTTTTTTAAATCATACTGTTTGTTTTCTTTTTATTGAGTGTAAGAATTTTTTTTTTAAATGTATTCTAGGGGCTCCTGGGTGGCTCAGTCAGTTAAGTGACCAACTCTTGATTTCAGCTCAGGTCATGATCTCACAGTTCATGATATCAAGCCCTGTACTGTCTGCCCAGAGCCTGCTTAGATTCTCTCTTCCCTCTACTGCTCACAGGCACACACATGTGCTCTTCCTCTCTCTCTCAAAATAAATAAACATTTAAAAAAACAAAAAATATGGAGTGCCTGGGTGGCTCAGTCAGTTAAACAACTGATTCTTGGTTTCGGCTCACATCATGATCTCTTGGTTTATGGGTTCGAGCCCTGCTTTGTGGCTTGCAGAGCCTGGTTGGGATTCTCTCTCCCTCTCTCTCTTTCTGGCCCTCACCTGCTAGTTCTCTGTCTCTTTCTCAAAATAAAAATAAATATACTTTTAAAAATAAAAAATAAAAAATGTATTCTAGATACCTGTTCTTTACCAGATAAATGTTTTGCAAATATTTTCAGTATGCAGTTTGTCTTTCATTTTTTTAACAGTGTTTTTCAAAGAGCAATCATATTTAATTTTTTTTAATGCTTATTTACTTTCAAGGAGGGGAGAAGGGCAGAGAGAGATGGAGACACAGAATCCAAAGCAAGCTCCAGGCTCTGGACTGTCAGCACAGAGCTGGACATGAGGCTCAAACTCACGAACTGTGAGGTGAAGTTGGACAGTTAACTGAGCCACCCAGGTGTCCTTCAAATTTATTTTTTTTTAATATTTTTATTTATTTCTAGGAGAGAGAGAGAGAGAGACAGCGTGAGCAGGGGAGGGTCAGAGAGAGAGGGAGTCACAGACTGAAACAGGCTGCAGGCTCTGAGCTGGCAGTCAGCACAGGGCCCGACGCGGGGCTCGAACCCATGAACTGCGAGATCATGACCTAAGCGAAAGCCGGACGCTTAACCGACTAAGCCACCCAGGCGCCCCTCAAATTTAATTTTTATATCAATTATTTTTTATTTCTTGGGTTATGCTTTTTGTGGCCTATGTAAGAATTCTTTTCCCAACCCAGTTTTGTTTTTTAAAAAACTTAGGTTTAGGTCTATGCACCATTTAAAGGTAAAATTTCTTTATGATATGATGATAAAGCTATATTTTTGCTTATGGATATCTAAATGTACCAACACTCTTTGTTGAAAAGATTACCCTGTCTCCCATTAAATTATCTTGGGAGATTGACCATATATATGTGGGTCTACCCCTGGACTCTCTATTCTGTTCTATTGATCTATATATGTCAATCCTATGCCAATATCACACTCTCTTGATTACAATAGCTTTATAGTAAATCTTAAAATCAGGTTGCATGCATTCTTTCAACTCTGTTCTTTTATACGATTGTTTTGGCTGTTAAGGGTCCTTCGTATTTCTATATACATTTTAAAACTTGTTTATCAGTTTATGCAAAAATTCTGCTGAGATTTTCTTTAATATTACATTGAATGTATAGATCAATCTGTGGAAAATTAACGTCTTAACAATATTGAGTTTTCCAATCCCTTAATGCAGTATCTCTCTCTATTTACTCAGGTAATCAATTTTTCTCAGAATAGTTTTGTAATTTTCACTGTACAGGTCTTGCACATACTTTGTTAAATTTGTTTCTATTTCGTGGTTTTTGGTTCTACTGCAAATGGTGTTTAAATTTTTTAATTTCCAATTGTTTATTGCTAATGTGAACTACAACTGACTTTGTGTATAGACCTCATATCTTGAGAGTTTGTTGACATCACTTATAGAATTAGGACTTCTTTGTAGATTCCTTAGGATTTTTTATATAGATGATTGTGTCACCCACAGACCATTTTTTATGTAAATTCTAACTGGGAGTTCCCAGACTGATAGTAATAGACTGATGGTATACATTCAAATTCCAAATTTAAGTGTGGACAGATTAGGTTAGTAGCTATAAATTCGAACAGAATACTTCCTTTTTACTGTCTAGATCCTAGGCAAAGGCAGACAAGCTTTCTTGTCCTTTCCCTATGCCAAGAAGCAGAGCTTTTCTTAGTTTACCTGTCACCTAGAGTAGCCTTTGAAAGTCTTGACTTTCTTAAGGGGACTTTACCTCAGCTTCCTACCTCATGAGATGTCAAAGCCTTGTTAAAACCCTAAGCCCCATGGTTAGCAAGATGGGAAAACTCCACCAAGCCTTGGTCCAGGGGTACCTGAATGAGAGGTCACTTGACTACTGCTCTGGTTTTACCTTTTTTGGTTTGGGCTCTCAAGTAACACTTACCCATTACTATAAATGAACTAATATGTCTCTTCATTTGGCTGGTCCTGATTAGTATCCTTTACAACAAAACTGTCATTGTAAGTACAGCAGTGTTCTGAGTTCCACAGTCATACTAATGAATTATTGAACCAGATTGGGAGGAGTCATGGGAACCACCCCTCCCCTGATTTTATAGATAGTTGGTCAGAAACGCAGATAGATAGGGGACTTCACTTGCAACTAGCATCCACTTTAGAAAGTGAGGCAGTCTTGTTGGAGATTATGCCCTTTAATCCATAGATTTAACTCCAGATAGTCAGCATTAGAATAGAGTTGTATTGCAGCACATTGGTTGGTGTTAGAAATCAAGGGCAGTCCAGGTTTAAAAGGTGAGGGAAGTAGGCTATCTCTTGAGACAAGTAGGAGAACAGTCACACAAAGGGACATGCATATTGGAATGGGAGGAATTTGTGGCCATTACACAAGTTTATTACATCTACCTTCTTGCTAGCTTAGCTCTTCATTTCAAATAATGTTTGGGGGCACTTGGGTGGCTCAGCTGGTTAAGCATCCAAGTTTGGTTCAGGTCAAGGTCTTGAGTTCCATGGGTTCCAGCTCTGTGTGCGGCTTTGTGCTGACAACTTAGAACCTGGAGCGTGCTTCAGATCCTGTGTCTCCCTCTCTTTCTGCCCCTCCCTGCTCATGCTCTGTGTCTGTCTCTCTCTCAAAAATGAATAAGCATCAAAAAAAATCTTTTTTAGGGGCACCTGGGGGCTCAGTTGGTTGAGCATCCATCTTTGGCTCAGGTTACAATCTCACAGTTCCTTAGTTCAAGGCCCACATCTGGCTCACTTTTGTCAGCATAGAGCCAACTTCAGATCCCTCTCCCTCTCCCTATGCTCCTCCCTGGTTGTGCTCTCTCAAAAATAAATAAAGCAAGGAAACAATCCATAAAACTAACAGGCAACTGACAGAATGGGAAAAGATAGTTGCAAACGACATATCAGATAAAGGGTTAATATCCAGAATCTATAAGGAACTCACCAAACTCCACACCCAAAAGACAAACAACCCAGTGAAGAAATGGGCAGAAGATATGAACAGACACTTCTCCAAAGAGGGCATCCAGATGGTCAACAGACAAATGAAACAATGCTCAGCATCTCTCCTCATCAGGGAAATACAAATCAAAACCACACTGAGATACCACCTCACACCAGTCAGAGTGGCTAAAATGAGCAAATCAGAGAACTCTAGATGCTGGTGAAGATGTGGAGAAATGGGCACCCTCCTACACTGTTGGTGGGAAGGTAAACTGGTGCAGCCCCTCTGGAAAAGAGTGTGGAGGGTCCTCAAAAATTTAATGATAGAACTCCCCTATGACCCAGCAATAGCACTGCTAGGAATTTACCCAAGGGATACAGGAGTGCTGATGCATAGAGGCACATGTACCCCAATGTTCATAGCAGCACTCTCCACAATAGCCAAAACATGGAAAGACCCTAAGTGTCCATTAACGGACGAATGGATCAAGAAGATGTGGTTTATCTATACGATGGAATACTAGGTGGCAATGAGAAAGAATGAAATCTGGCCATGTGTAGCACCATGGATGGACCTTGAGGGTGTTATGCTGAGTGAAATAAGTCAGGCAGAGAAGGACAAATATCATATGTTTGCATGTATAGGAGGATTAGGAGGAACTTAACAGAGGACCATGGGGGAGAAGAAGGGGGAAAATAGTGGGAGAGAGGGAGAGAGGCAAACCATGAGAGACTCTTGAATGCTGAAAACAAACTGAGGACTGATGGATGTGGGGGGGAGGGGGGGATGGGCATGGAGGAGGGCACTTGTGGGGATGAGCACTGGGTGTTATATGGAAACCAACTTGACAATAAACTATTTGTAAAAAAATAAAATAAAATAAAAAATAAATAAAAATAATAAATAAATAAATAAATAAAGCATTAAATTAAAAAAAAATTTAAGCCACCTGTATGCATCAGTCGCTTGAGCTATGGACTCTTTATTTCTGCTCAGGTCATGATCCCAGGGTCATGGGATCCAGTTGTGCATCAGGCTTAGCATGGAGCCTGCTTAAGACTCTCTCTCTGTCTCTCTCTGTCTCTCTCTCTCTTTCCCTTTGCTCCTCTCTCCAGCTCTGTGCTCTCTCTAAAAATATTTAAAAATAAAAAATTGATTTAAAAATTATTTATTTTTTCAATAAATAAAAATATAAATAAAAATTATTGAAAATAATTTTTATTTATTATAATTATATTTTTAATAAAATAAGATAATGTTTGTTATATTTTATGCATCTCTTCAACATATTTTGTAGGGAGGTTTTTCGAGTTAACAGTTCACAGTATTACCAGATAAAGAAGCTCTCCTTATTACTTAGTATACTAAAGTGGGTAGTTAGAGGCTAAGAAGGAAAGGCTGAAAGGAAAAACACTGCCAGTACCCCAGAAAGATCCACTTGAGGGAAATCTAGGGAACAGAGAAGATGAAAAGATAGGCAGCACTACTTAAATGTGTAAAAACAATGAATTATCTAGGAGGCTGAGGTGAGATATTGACTTTGAGCTAACAACAACAACAAAAAAAGCATAAAATATAGAAGCAATCCAGCAGAAACAAAAAGAATGTAAAATATTAAAAGGGTATAGAAATCCTCTCTGGAAAGAAAATTCCTGCAAGAAAGATAAGTTTCTTCTCAAATGAAAAAACAGTGCTTCCAAATACCATTTTTGGGGCACCTGGGTGGTTCAATCGGTTAAGCATCTGACCTTGCCTCAGGTCATGATCTTGGGTTCATAAGTTCAAGCTCCTTGTTGGGTTCTGTGCTGACAGCTCAGAGGCTGGAGCCTGCTTCGGATTCTGTGTTTCCCTCTCTCTCTGCCCCTATCCTGCTCATGCCCGGCCTCTCTCTGTCTCTCAAAAAATAAATAAACTTAAAAAAATTTTTAAATACCATCTTTGTTTACCTACAGAAATAAAAAATTACCCCAAACTGATATTCTTAATATTGTTGTGCTTGTACAGTGTTGTACTTCAATTTAAAGTCACAGATACAGTGGCTAAAATTGGAGCAATCAGAGAGAGAAGCACAAGGGAGTAGCAGTTGGCTTTGCATAGCAGGCTCTTCACAGGAATTGTTTTATTGCCAGGACTGCTTCTGCTGAATATGCAGATACACTAAAAGTACCAAGGGGTTATACAGAAAAGCTAGAGTTACAGAGCATGGCTATCAGGTCAGTCCTTTAGGTGAAATAAGAAAGGGACAAGGGGAAGTAAGATTAAATCACTTGGCAGGGGATAAATAGTCTCTTAGGTAGTTACGTATTCCTGTTTAGACTAGAGGGTGTGTAGACAAGAGCGGTCCCCCACCTTCAGGCACCATTAAGAATACTTTCCAATCTGGACATTCTCCCTCTCAAAGTATGGTTCATGTATCAGATGTTGTAAATGTGGAACTCGGGCCAGGCGGCTCCCATGTCCGTGTTGAATTACCTGACCCAGATCTTCTTATCTGTAGACTCTAGACCCCAAGCACCTACATGAGGTCAACAAAAGGAACAGGTGGGTATTGAACTGTGCTTTCCACTTTCACTAAAACTTTTGCGCAACACACGGCATATTCTTGGGTCTATACTGCAGTGAGGTGGGAAAAACAGTAGGCTAAAAATATCACATCTCTTATACAAAAATGTTCAGAGCAGCTCTCTTCTTAATGAACAAAACCTATAAATAACTCAAATGTCCATCAAGAGGTAAATGGATAACTTGTAGTATATCCTTACAGCAGAATAATCTTCAGCAACAGACACAAATATATGCGACAGCATGGATTAAATTTAAAAACCTCATGCTGAGTTAAAGAAGTCATATAAGAAGCCATATATGAAAATTAGAGTAAATTTAGGATATACTTTAAATTTCATTCATGTGAAGTTTTAGAACAGGCAAAGCAATCTGTTGGACTCATTCACCACTTTGCCCACTAATATGACAAGCTAGCTACACTGGTTCCTTTGACATCAACAAATACTGTACGTTTCCACCTCAGGGCCCTTGTTGCTATTCTTCCCCTTGAGTAGAATATTCTTTCTTCCCCCTTTACTCTGGATTATTCCTACAGTTTTCATACTCTTTTTTTCCAAGGAAACCTCCCCTAAAACCCAAGACTTAGGTTAGCTTTCAGAACATCTGGCCCTTCTCTTTATCACAATTATCCTAATTATAAACAAATAATTATTGATATTAATACTTGTAAGGGACTTCTCCACCTTCGACTTATGACTATCTCAATGTCGGGGACAATTTATGTGTGCTCTCTGTTCTATTCCCAGCCCCCATCACCATTCTTGAAAATATAGCAGGCAAATCATAAATATTTGTGGAGTAACAAACAGCCAAATGAATGAATCTCTCCATATTTCCATGTTCTCATTTTCAAAACACTTGGTGATCTTTGACCACCTTTTTATATGACAATGGTTTTGTAATATTATTTCCCTTTTTAAGTTTTAGTTTATTTTATTTATTTTTTAAATTTATTTCTGAGAGAGAGAGAGAGACAGCATGAGCAAGGGGAGGGTCAGAGAGAGGGAGACACAGAATCTGAAGCAGGCTCCAAGCTCTGAGCTGTCAGCACTGAGCCCGACGCAGGGCTTGAGCCCATGAATCCTGAGATCATGACCTGAGCCGAAGTTGGAAGCTTAACCGGCTGAGCCACCCAGGCCCCCCTTTAAGTTTTAATTTTAATTCAGTTAGTGTACATACAGTGTTCTATTAGTTTCAGGTGTACAATATAGTGATTTAACAATTCCTTACGTCACCTGGTGTTCATCAGGTTTGTAATATTATTTTCTTTTTTTAAATATCTTTTAAGTATATTTATTGATTTCTGAGAGAGAGAGAGAATGCACACACACACACACACACACACACACACACACACACACACAAAGTTGGGCAGGGAGGGCGAGGCAGAGAGAGAGGGAGCCAGAGAATCAAAGCAGGCTCCAGGCTCTGTGCTGTCAGCAGAGAGCCTGACTCAGGGCTCAAACTCACAAACCATGAGATCATAACCTGAGCCAAAGGTGTTGCTTAACTGACTGAGTCACCCAAATGCCCCTGTAACATTATTTTCTACACAGGGAATGAAAAAGTAATCTTCTAGTCTTCTCTCTAATTTGGTTATTCAAAAAATTTTTCCTATTTGTCATTTTAAAATATTTATTTTGGCTCTACAACTGTTTCTGGTAATGACATATAAAGTTTTAGAATCGTTATTACATTTGGGAAATCCCCGTCAAGTTTCTTTCGTGTATGAGGTACAAGATTACGTGGCATCTGAAGATCTCTTGTGCAGTGACAAATCTTAAATACTCTGCATTGTCAACATTCATTAACAGTGTGCAGTAGGAGAATTCCTGGAAGCCATTCCTACATTGAGGCAACTGACAATAACTTAACACAAAAGTGATTTCAAAGTACATAAATGCATTCCACTAAATCTAAACTAAATGTATCCAAACTAAGCTGGATTCCAAAAATGCCTAAGGACACACCAGTGCCTCCCCACATGAAGGAGATACTAAAGAGGGTAGTCAGAGTGGATAGTGAAGTAGTCTTAATCCATTGTTATAAATTTTGCAACAAAATCTTATAACTGTATGAATCTGCTAAGGTCCTTCTCAGGCGGTGCTGAAACTTGAACTTCATTAGTTTCATGGTAAATCCATCTCTGCCTACCTCATGGGGTTGTTGATGGCATTGAACAATATACTGGATGGGAAAGTACTTTTTAAACTATAAAGAATTACACAGAGGGTAAGATAGTGATAATGATGATGGGTTCCCAGCCTCAGTCCAAGTTTTGTCCACTGTATATATGTGTGGAGATACCTAGTAAACTGGCGGGAAAAGTTAAAGGAATCCTTTTTTGCAAGAAAGTGAAAGGAGCTCCTGGTGAGAAAGTTTATCCTAAGAGGACAGACAGGATTGACACATCTGAGTCAGTAACAAACCCTTGGTAGATACAGTAAGAGATTTTTTTTTTCAAGTCAAACCCTCCATGAAACGTCTCTCATCCTTCTGTGGGGGTGCATTATGAACAAACACTAAAATAACCATTTCGTTGCAATAACCTTATAAGTTATTAGGCCAAGGAAATTTTGTTGGAAAACTCCAAAACTCCACTCCAGAGCTTCTTAGAGTTTCAGAGAAACTCTAAGTGATAGACTTAATAGACTCAAACCTTAAAACAGTTCAGTTGACTGAATAATAAAATACCCCTGATCCTGTCTATGTAATTTCATATTCAAATATAATAAAAGTTATTTATTTACCTACATTGCTATATTCTTATGCATAATGAAAGCTATGGTATTTAAAAAAATTTTTTATTAATGTTTTTTATTTATTTCTGAGAGAGAGAGAGAGAGAGACAGCATGAGCAGGGGAGGGTCAGAGAGAGAGGGAGATACAGAATCAGAAGCAGACTCCAGGCTTTGAGCTAGCTGTCAGCACAGAGCCCGACACAGGGCTCGAACCCACAAACCGTGAGATCATGATCTGAGCCGAAGTCAGACGCTCAACCGACTGAGCCACCCAAGTGCCCCTAAAGCTTATTTAAAGTCAGTATATAACACTCTCCTATTTCTCCTGGGTCTTCGGCCAAGCCAGTCCATTTCAGAGTTGATATGATTGGATAAATAATGTAAAAAGGGGAGAAGAGAGCAGTAAATTCTACACTTAAATTTTTTCTATATTAAAAAAATGTTAAGTAATATTGAGAAAATATAATGTTACCCCATGTTGGCCCTAATTTTTCCTATGTCTGGAATGGAGCCAAGGAAAATAACAGTGAAAGTCTAAAATTACAACTGGTTGTAAAGTATCTCCTTCCTCTCCTTAGTACATCATTTGATAAATGTACTAGTTCATTTCTTTTGTTTGTTTGTTTGTTTGTTTTTAATGCACAGAATGAGCAAGAGAGGGGCAGACAGAGAGGAAGACACAGAATCCGAAGCAGGCTCCAGGCTGCAAGCTGTCAACACAGAGTCTGACATGGGGCTTGAACTCATAAACTGTGAGATCATTATCTGAGCTGATGTTGGACACTTAACCAACTGAGCCACCCAGGTGCCCCTGTACTAGTTCATTTCTAGTGAAATACCAGAACTATACCTTGAATAGGGAAAGCAGAAGAGGTATATCCAATATCAAACAACCATATTGTTAGCCAGTCACACATACACACATAGTTCAGGAGGTTTTGATTCAATTGAACAAATATTTATTGAGTGCCTATAGGAGCCAGGCACTGTTCTAGGTGTTTCACACACAGCTGTGAACAAAAAAGTATCCCTGCACTCACACAATTTATATTGTAGCAGAATATGTACAACAGTGCTTTGCTTCAAGCTAGTGTTGGATCTCCTAACTCAAGAGTCACAAGGGAGTTAGGCTTTAGAAAGGGTTCCTCTAGTGTTTTTTTTGTTTTGTTTTGTTGTTTTTAGAGAGAGAGAACAAAGAGCAGAGGGGAGTCAGAGGTAGAGGGAGAGAGAGAATCTTAACCAGGTTTCACACCGAGTGCAGGGCCAATGCAGAGCCTGACACAGGGCTCCATCTCACAACTGAGAGATAATGACCTGAGCCAAAATCGAGAGTCTGATGCTTAACTGAGCCACTCCGGCACCCCATCTTCTCCTTTTTTCCTATCAGCCTCCCCAACCATCAATGGGCAGGGGTCCTGCCATCTAGGCCCACTGTGCTGCCCTAGTTGGCTACCCCTTTCACTGCTAACAAAGAAAATGCATCTTCACCTTTGGCCCTTCCCTTTCTTTCCTTCTCTCTCCCTGCACCTGCACCCTTTCCCCAGGATTCTATCTCTTCTTCACCGGTGGCACAAGCTGTGAGCCAGACAGCTCTATGCTACTTTAGATGAGACCTGGGGTGTATGAGACCCTATCAGTGGAGTACAGACAATCAGACTTTCCACATTACAAGACTGACCTCTCCCAATGTGTTAATATTCCAAGAGGGTTTCTGTCTCTTTCTTGGCATTCAGTCACATCATTGCCAAATGCCCTTCTGTTCCCCATGCGATGTGCTATGCCCTAGTAAGGGAACAGCATAGAGAGAGGAAAAGAATGTCTGTCCTGCTACACTAGGAGTGAGACAAACAGGGAGGCAGATCAGGGACAAAAATGGAGTTTCTTGTAGATAACAGCTTTCTGTTTCATTTTATGAAAAAATACTGTTATAATTTTGAACTTATTAATATATATTAATATTATTTATTAAAATGTGAATAATCTATTCATATTTTAAGATTAAAGAAGTCAAAACTCTGAAAATTACGTTTAAATAATTGAATTCAATACTAATGGAGATTTTTTTTATAGATTGGTGGGTACATTGGGAACTTTGCATTTGTGTGTGTGTAAATATAAAGAACATTATTGTGGCACTACTTTAAGAGAGGTAAAACTTTGGTGGAGATCTTTTGGAGGGTATGCCTAGTCCATGATCCAGTGATCCTTCCTTAACTCTAGAAATAAATTGATATTGGTCTCCCAGTTCATTAGTAGTGGCTCACCTAAAGGTACATTTTATTTTATTTTATTTTTATTTTTATTTATTACTATTAGATTTTAATTGACATCCAAGTTAGTTAGCATATAGTGCTGTAATGATTTCAGGAGTAGAATCCAGTGATTCATTCTCGACATATAACAGCCTGTGCTCATCCCAGCAAGTGTCCTCTTTAATGCCCCTTGCCCATTTAGCCCATCCCCCACTCACAACCCTCCAACAACCCTGTTTGTTCTCTATATTTAAGAGTTTCTTATGTTTTGTCCACCTCCTTGTTTTTATATTATTTTTGCTTCCCTTCCCTTATGTTCATCTGTTTTATATCTTAAATTCCACATATGAATGAAGACATAATGATATTTGTCTTTCTCTGACTAATTTCACTTAACATAATACACTCTAGTTCCATCCACACTGTTGCAAATGGCAAGATTTCATTCTTTTTGATTGCTGAGTAATACTCCATTGTATGTATACCACATCCTCTTTATCCATTCATCTGTCAGTGGACATTTGGGTTATTTCCATATTTTGGCTATTGTCGATATTGCTATTATAAACGTTGGGGTGCATATGTTCCTTCACAACAGCACAACTATATTAAAGGTCCATTTTAGACATGACCCTGCCCATCTAGCTCCAGCTGATTAGACCAGACATGGGCACCTAGAAAGACAAACCATAAACAATAAAAAATAATAAATAAATAAATAATTTAGTTTGCTTGATGATAAATGCTATGGGAAAAAGAAAACAGAATTAAATCTGTTGTATTTAGCATTTGGGATTTGGACTAAGAAATTCTAGTATAGTCTGGGCTGATCTAAGATGAAGAGATCTAGAATCAGAAGATGAGGGATGGTTCTTTTCTGCATCCCAGGTAAACTGAAAAGCAAAGAAAGGTATCTCTTCAAAGAGCAAGAATGCAGCAAGTGTTCAGAAAAAAGTAGACTGTATCCTGATGATTTTCAGTTTTTACTTCCATTCCTTTCTTGCGGCATAGCTGTAATTCTGCTCTTGGGTTCCCTAAGATACTACCTTGTTTATCTATCTATTGATCTATTTATCATTCTATCTATCATCAATTAGTCTATCTATCTGAACAAACTTTTTCAGAAAGCTTGGAAAGTACATGAGGTTATGGGATATATGCTTTTGCCTTTCTTCACACTTTCATGTACTTGAAAGTTGTGAACAACTTGAAAAAGTTGTTCAGAAAAAATGGTTCCAAAATATTTAAGTTAGGAAAACAAACTTATTTTTTAATGTGACAGAAAAAAATCTACATCTAATGAGATAAAGTACCTAAAGTGCTTAGCATAGTCCCTGGCACCTAGTAGGGGCTTAAAAAATATTGGCTACAATTGTTATTATTATAATTATTGATGTTAGTTCCCTTTGATTGCAAGGAAGAGAGGAAACTAACACTAACTTAAGAGATAGATAGATAGATGATAGATAATGATAATGTTACCATGAAAACACAATAAAACTTCAAATTGCCTGTTGCATTCAGGGACAATATCTTGTCCATCTCTGCATCCTCAACATTTATCTGCCAGATAGTAAGTGCTAAGTAGTTTAATGTATCAAAACCCAAAGGTTCTTAACATGTATTTTAAAATACATGTAGAGACAAAAGTAACTTCCATGGAAAGTTCTAGTCTCAGCATGTGTTTAGCTCAATCAATCACTGATTCTATACCAATAATTTTGAAATTTATTTATTCATTTATACTTTTTTAAAAAATATTTTTATTTATTTCTAGGAGAGAGAGAGACAGCGTGAGCAGGGGAGGGTCAGAGAGAGGGAGACACAGAATCTGAAGCAGGATCCAGGCTCTGAGCTAGCTGTCAACACAGAGCCTGAAGCGGGGCTCAAACCCACGAACCGTGAGATCATGACCTGTGGCTTAATCGACTGAGCCACCCAGGCATCCCACCAATAGTTTTGAAATTTAAAGTGGCTTTCAGATTGACAGCCTTGAGGCATTGGGTACATTCAAACACCAAAGATTCTTCCATTGTGTTCACTATCCTTTTTAAAGACTAAAAAGATAACTGATATATTCCAGAAATATTTTCAATGGAGTGGACAGAAAAGTTTTCTGGTTGAGTTTCAATTTGTCAAAGAATTCAATTAACAGGAAACTTCCTGTCCCCTGAAAATCATGATGAATCTCAGTTATGATTAGATGGTGAAACAGCTCTTATTATGTTTCCTGCAGATTCACTGCTTAATTTTCTTTAGTGTCTGGTTAGGTCTACGCATAATTGAACTCTGAAGAGTTTTTTTTTCAAAACAGTATCTATCTAGGTAGCCTATAGTCCAAGAACTATTCAGTTTCTGGAATTACTTGAAGAAATTCAGAAGGCAAAAGTTGTGTAAATTCTTGGCACATTCCTTGGACAAGTCAGATAGTGCTGGCTACCAGTTCTAATGTGGTTACATTTCCACTTTAACCAGAAATTTGAAGTTCTGCTATTTCTTCTTACAATCTGCCATGGTTATTATTATAATGACATTTGATGGTTAGAAGTCATAGAAAATATTGCACTTAGAATTACTTGATTCTACACAACCTTGTTTAGTACGTTATACATTCTCATTTCTTTTTTTTTTTTTTTTATTTCTAGGAGAGAGAGAGAGAGAGACAGCGCGAGCAGGGGAGGGTCAGAGAGAGAGGGAGTCACAGACTGAAACAGGCTCCAGGCTCTGAGCTGGCAGTCAGCACAGAGCCCGATGCGGGGCTCGAACCCACGAACCGTGAGATCATGACCGGAGCGAAAGTCGGACGCTTAACCGACTAAGTCACCCAGGTGCCCCTATACATTCTCATTTCTAAACTGCTTTCAAAATTCCACTTTTGGACTTTTGCAGATGAGCCAACAAATGAGTACTTGGTGAAGCTGGTTGCCAACCAACAGTTCCATTTTTGCAGTTTCTCCATCATAGTTGTATATTTATTTAAATATTTGCTTGCATATTGTTCTTATTTTGTAAGAATGTGAGAAAATGGAAAATGAAAATGCAGATTCTATAGATTAATTGAGGCTCACAAACTTAGTACAATTGAGGAAAATGTAGAAATAAGATAAACTATTGGTCACAGCTTTATAAATGTTCTACAGGTCTCTTTCAAAAGCAAAGGATTAGATCCAAAAATGAGGGTGATGAAATTTGTCTCTCAGAAGGTAAAATACTAACCAATCTCCTTTAAGGTAAATTTTACACATGGCTGGTATATTAGTTTCCTAGAGCTGCTGTAACAAAGTACCACAAACACAGAGGCTGAAAAGAATATAAATTCATTCTCTTACTGTTTTGGAGGCCAGAAGTCCAAAATTAAGATGTCAGCAAGGCCGTAATCCCTCTGAAGACTCAAGGGAAGTATCCTTCCTTGCCTCTTTCTTTGCTTCCTGTGTTCGCTGGTCATCCTAAGCATTCCTTGGCTTGTAGCTATATCATGCCAATCTCTATTGTCACCTGGCCTTCTTCTCTGCATATCTTCTTATAAAAATACCAGTCATTGGATTTAGGGGCCACTGTAATCTAGTATTACTTCATTTTAACTAACTATACCTGCAAAGAACCTACTTCCAAATAAGATTATACTTTGAGGTTCCAGGTGGACATGGATTTGGGTGGGTACTATTTGATTCAGTAAAGCTAGGTTCATGGATCATGATTAAGATTCCATGAAGTCCAATTATTAATTCTAAATCAGGTCATATTTGGTGGTGAAAGATCAGAAATTTACTCAAATTACCTCAAGTTAAATAAATTTTACTGTAAGGAAACAATTCTTGGGGGGAGTCCAAGAAAACAGAACAATGAAGACAAAAATTAGGACAAGTTAGGTTTCCTTAGCCCACACTTATGTAGAGAGCTAAAGATTGTTACTGTTTTCAATGATATAATTCACAGCTTGTCTCATGATATTTTGTTTGGCTCAACTCATTCTACAGACTACATTTTCTTGGTTCAGGTGTCACTGTGTGCTCAGTCAGCTCTGTGTGTGTGTGTGTGTGTGTGTGAGAGAGAGAGAGAGAGAGAGAGAGAGAGAGAGAGAGAGAGAGAGAAAGACGTAGGGCTGGGATAGGAACTGCTCTCTTAAGTTTGCAGTTTGCAGGAGGGGAGGTAATATTAGTCTCTCTCTCTAATACATTTCAATAAATGAATCTCTTCTGCCTTTACTGTAGTGAAGAAGTATTTGTCATAAGTTTACTTTTTTATTTTAATCATATAAAACACAGGAGTCTGACATCCCAAGCTTCATAATAAAAATATACTGCAATGTGATTGTTCAAAGTTTAATTGCCCTGAAAATTCGTTCAGTCCTATAATCATTTTTTGTACTAATACTAGGAACTTGAGGAAGGAAGAAATTTGAGAAAATAGAACTCCAAATAATTTCTCATATTACTACCACAATTGGGAAAAAAACGATCAGGGGTGCAGAATTTTTTTGACTTTGGGGGCTATCATTTTCAAAAATATTAAATTATAATATAAACATTTTTTGAAATTTCTTGAGTTTATCTTCTTACTTTTTTTCTCTTCTGAAACTCAGATGCCCTGAATTCGTTTAATCATAATCCTTGGGTTAAAAACACATCCCTCATTGGTACAAGGATTGTCTTTATTCATTCATACATTCATTCACTTATCATATAATGAACATATGTGAAGCCACCACTCTGCCTAAGACTAAAGCTTCAACAGGAATATATCTACCTGTGTATTCATTCTCCCATCTTGTCCCCCAGGGTTCTCTGCTTCCCTTTGTACTTCAGGGGTAACCACTACCTTGAGCTTTGCTTTTGAACATTACAAACAAGTTGTCATATTATGTCACTAAGATTTACTCATTTTGTTTAGTTTCTTTCATATTTTGAAAACATTTAGTTTTAGTTTGTTATCCCTGCTAGTTAAATAATATTTAATTTTGATTATACAACTTTAAGGAAGCTAATATAACTAATGATGATGCAGATTAGCCTTCATAGCTTAAACTGAAGAGGGATGTGCATGGAGACTAGATATTAGACAAAATTCAAAGGAAGTCTTTAAATTACTATGATAAACAAGTTAACCATTAACATCTCGGTCATACTAGATCAAAATGATTCAGACTTCATATTTTTTGTCTTTATCAGTCATCCGTGAAACATATCAAACCTATTTAGTTCACCATAGATATGTTATTATTGTATGCTAAATTATTAAATTTTAGCAAATCTAAGCCAAGATGTCAGTGACATCTAGAAAAACACTAAAATAAAGCACCATTTTTTTCAAGTTTCATAGTGATTATGCAGATAGTTAATATCTATGTGACCAGAGGTACAGGGATGATTCATATTTATAACTTGTGAAATTACTCAGGACAGATTTAGCTAGTTACATTTCAAATTGAAAAGCAAATAAGTAATTTCAAGTAAATGGATTAAACATATTTTTAAAACTGCTTTAAATGTCTTAAATACTTTTATCTTTGATTATATTTTTACCTTAGTCCACTTTCACTTTGCACGGCTTTAGTCTCTTATTACCTCAATTCATCCGTTTAAACTATCATCTTGCTCAACATCTGTAGCATTCAGTATGAACAGTTTATTTTCCACCCTCATCTTCTGTCACTTTTCTGAACTCTACTCTAGAACCGTATTGACCAATAGTAACTAGCCATATGTGGCTATTTTGATTTTAAAATTAAATTAAATTAAAAATTCAGTTCCCTGGTTGCAGTAGCCACTTTTCAAATGTTGTATAGTCACATTTTTCATCATCTTCACTGTTATTTTCTGGCCCTAATTACCATCTCTCCTTGGGATTTTTGTAGTTGTCTTATACTTGGCTACTCTACTTCTACACTTGCATCTCTATGTTGTTTCCAACCCAGTAGCTAGAATGATTCTTTCATTATATATATACATACAAAAATTATGTTCAGCTTAGTATGTACCAGTTACTATGCTAGGCACTTTACAAATGTCAACTTATTTATTGCTCATAAAGATCCTCTGAGATAGAAACTATTATCCCTCTTTTACAGATGAGGAAAATACAGCACAGAAAGACTAAGTAATTTGTCCAAGATTGCCTGGCTCATGAAACATAAATCATATCATGTCACTTCTCTGTTTAAAACACTTCAATAATTCCCCATGTCAGTTATAGTACAAGCCACAGTCCTTCCAAAGACCAAAAGGCCTAAAAGGCTAGATGTGATCTGCATTCTTCCTATACTCATTTTCTTCCCATTGCAACTTATTTATACTCTTGTCTATCTCTCCCCAAATGAATTAAGCTCCGCCAGGGAAGGCAGAGATTTTGGTCCCCTCTCCATTATCAATTTTTTTCTCAGTGTCCAAAACAAAGACTTGCTAGTAGGCACTTTAAATAATTACTGCACAAATAAACGTATCCCTTCTCATTTATTCCAAGAGAAACAATGTTTAAGGAAAGAGGTTAAATGCAGAGATTTCAGAATTCCCGAATTTTAGAATTATATAAATTCAATTCATTTATGGGTTGTAATACTTAGGACTTACTATCTTGTGAGAGTTCATAAAGTCAAACAATATTAACAAAGTCATAAGTTGTGTAAAATTAAAATTTATGAGCATATACAAAACTCCTAATAATGGGTAAATTCTTTCAGAGAAAGAATAAAAATGAAAAGCACCACTTTTTTTTTTTATATCTTTTATGTTTATTTATTTTTGAGAGACAGAATAAGACAGAGCGTGAGCAGGGGAGGGGCAGAGAGAGAAGGAGACACAGAATCCGAAACAGTTCCAGGCTCTGAGCAAGCATTCAGCACAGAGCCTGACGCAGGGATCGAACCCAGAGCCCAAAGATCACGACCTGAGCCAAAGTCAGATGCTCAACCGACTGAGCCACTCAGGTGCCCCTAAAAGTGCCATTCTTTTGACATTTAAATGTGACAGGGTTAAAAAACCCCACAAAAACAAAAACAAAAAAAACCGCCTTGAGAGGGAGCACCTATAAGAGAGTAGATTTTGGAATTTTGAACTATTTAATGATTTGGATAAGATGAACTTCAGTGGATTGTCTGCTACTCTAAATGTCCAAGAACAAAGCACTGTCCTAGCAAGTCAGCAACTGTGGCGGGTTCCATTCCAAGATGATCAACCCCTTGGGTAATATATCTGAAAAACAATTCAGTGAGTACAGTAGCTTTAGTATTTTTCAGATCGAGTAAAGGGTGTGGAAAAGACCAATGGATATTCGTCAGGAACAATAATGGAAAATAATTGTAAACTTTGGTAGTGGTCAGTTTCAAGAGCTGAATGCTATTTCATATTATTGTATTCTTTTTTCAACTTTGTCTTCTGTTATATGTTCATCTGAGGTTCATTTGCTTCCTTTTTTTATTTTTTTTTATTTTTTTTTTAAACTGCTCAAACCCGCAGCATTGGGTTTTCCTTTGTATGGCAGAAAAAGTTATGCTGGGTATACTTAGAACATTTTTAAAAATTTTATTTTTCCCCATATTCACAAGAACCATCTAGCTAATTTGTAAACATGCTCACTTCTGTGTGCCACTCTCAGAGATCCTTATTCTCTAGATTTGAGAGTGGAGTCCGGAAACCTAACGTGTCAGACCCTTCTTTGAGAACTACTAGACTCGATGCTATTTTCGTATTTTGCAACTTTTAGTTTTAGAAATCCAAAGAGGGGAGGGCAAACTTCGTTGGCTGTCAGAAGGAGCAAGACTGAGTAGCTTATGTTGTGCCATACTGTAAAAACTTTTCCTCAGTTTGCAGATATTCCGTCCCTGGGGAGGAAATCCGTTCGTTTTCACGGAGTAATTAACAATCTTTCCACCAGTTCCGTCAAGTCTCTCAGGATGCCCAAAAGTCATGAACTCACCTCCGCGGCGTAACGTAAACCTCCTTTCGTCCCGTGTGCCCTCACAGGACCGCCCGGGACCGGGTTCACTTCCCGCCACAGGGGCCCCTCCTCTGCTTGCCCTTTGGGTTCAATCCTCCCAGGGGCGCTCGGCGCGGCAAGTCTTGGCGCCAACCGGGTGGCGGCGCTGTCCGCCCCGCGCGCGGCCGCCTCGGGCCCGAGGGAGGCGGAGGCACGGCCGGCGGAGGAAGGGGAGGGAGCGAGGCGCGCTCCCTGCTCTCGCGTGCTCTCGCACCGCTCGCGTGACCGGCTGGTGTGTGAGCGAAGCGCCAGCTTCTGGGGGCACGGACGGCCGGGCGCGCGCCGCTGCAAGGGGCGTCCGGGTCCGGGTCGGCGGACCCGGCCGGGTCTAGGTGCGGACGGGTGGGCCGCGGGGGTCCCGGGCGGACACAGGCGCACACGCTCCCGGAGGAGCCTTCTCTGAGGCTGCTCTTCCTCGGCCAGACGGAGAGCGGCAGTGTCTCCCCGCCCAGCGCACACTCGCCCCGCGTCTCCCCCCGCGGCGGCTGCTCCTCCTCGGCACCGCCAGCCCCAGCGCCGCTCCGGGGCGGGCGGCGGCGGCGGCGGGACCCGCGGAGCCGCTTTGTGTGCAGCCCGACGAGGGGCGGCGGCGCAACCACCTGACAGAGGCCCGGGCGCTCGATGTACCTTCCGCCCGCATGAGGAGGAGGAGGTAAAGGCGGCGGCGGCGGCAGCTCGCCTCCCGCCCTCGGTTGGTGGAGGGAGAGGACGGAAGGGGAGACCGGAGGGGGGGGGGGGGCGCAGGACCTAGGCCCGGCGGGGCTGCCGGGAGGTGCCCGTAAGGCCTCGGCAGCGCCGGACGGCGCCGAGCAGTCGGGACCGAGAGAAGCCGCCAGGGTCCCTCAGCCGAAGTTGAAGGAACAAAATGTGAAGTGCGGAGCCGCGTCAGCCGCTTCCTGGCGTGGGGTTTGGGGTGGAGGGCGGCTTGTTTTCCCCTCCCGCGGGACAAGGGAGGGGCGGGAGCGTGGCGGGGACGCCCGGGGTCCCGAAGCTCGGCCCGGCAAAGGCGTTCGTCTCCCGGATCCGCCGTTGCGTGTGGGTCCGTTTGGGTCCCTAGTTTTGCGGCCTAAGCCGAGCCCTATAGGCCTCGCGTCTTCTTTCCTGGAGGGGACCGGCCGGGCGGGGACTCAGGGTTTCTCTCCCACCGAGCCGGGGCCTTGGGGGCCTCGCCGGGCTCGGGGGGTTCCCAAACTTCAGACCTCGGTGCTCGGGGTTGGATTTCATTGTGAAGGGTGGAATGGGAAACTCCTGGCGCTGCTCGGTGCTTCCCGCGGCCGCGGCGGCTGGTGCCAGAGAGCCCCGTGGGCCCGGGGCTGGCGGGGCCCGCATGAGTGGGGGCGGCGGGGCGGCTGCCGGGCTCCAGGCACCGGGGGGATCGAGCGGCGGAGCCGCCGCGGAGTCTTCGGCCTCCCTAGAGAAAGCGCCCTTTGCAGATTAGAGATTTTTGAAATGAAAAAAGAGGTTACAAAGTCTCCCCTTTCTCGCTGAACTTTTGTTTTCTGACCGATAGAGGCCGGTAGAGGACTGTGAAAGAAAAGTTGTCCCCCAGGATGGACTTCACCGCGCAGCCCAAGCCTGCCACTGCCCTCTGTGGCGTCGTGAGTGCAGATGGGAAAATCGCTTACCCTCCGGGGGTAAAGGAGATCACCGACAAGATCACCACGGATGAAATGATCAAGCGACTGAAGGTAAGCATCTAGACACAGTGTTCACACTTCAGACCTCTGTGGTGGGAGGTGCTCTCTCCTGTGTTATTACTGCACTACTAGACCTGGCCTTTACAGTGTCACCTACCAGGTTTTCTTAGGTATCTTATAGTCTCCTTTTTTTACTCTCTCTGAAAAGGATTGTTCTATCTTGGCTATATCTTTGAGTAGTGAGTTCTGGAGAAACATAATCATTATGGGAAATTAAAAGGAGTGTGCCTGCTTTTTCAAACATAAAAATATAAGTGTTTTTATAACTTTTTTTTCCTAGAAATATTCATGAGAATATTGCTCGGAGTGGCTTACAACCTTAAATGTAGGCAGTAGTTTGCCTAGGAAGGTTCCTATTTGCATCAGTTTCTGAGGAGATTGATTTAATCACAGGGGCATTTTTATTAAATTGCCACAATTTTCTAATATCCAGAACCTTAAATATGTATTTAGTGTGGTTAAGCTTTGACAAAATGTACTGACTTCAGAATTCAGACTTGAAATAAAGTTATGATTTAGGTCCACATGTTCAGAGGGGGTTCAAGAGAGAGTATTTAGCTCTCTTTAATAAAATTATCTTATTTAAAGCATGTTGATCCTAAGATTAAGGTTGTAAATTTCAGCTTTACATTGGTCAGTTTTTTGCTTTCTGTTGCACAGACATAGATTGTGCCCACAGTCTTACACGATACATGCTATTCTTGTTAAGGGATCAACTTGATGCAGTGGTTCTCAACCAGGGCATCTTTGACACGCCACCCCCACTCCCACCCTGGAGACATTTGTCAGTGCTGAAGACATTTTGGTTGTCATATGTGGGGCTAGGTTGGAGCAAGGAAAGAGAAGGATTTGAGGCAGGGAGTCCTGTTAGGAAACTTAATAGTAATATAGGTGAAAGATGTTGAAATCTTGAAGTAGGGCTATGGTAGTGGGTAAAGAAGTAGAGAAGGATCCAAAAAATGTTTACTAGTTAGAAATCAATTAGACATGGTGGGAGAAGAAGGAAGAAACAATGTAGATAGTATTTCTACCTTGGACAACTTGATAAAATTTATTTTTAGGGAATGATCTTGCCCATTTGTTCTTAGCGCTTAGTGTAGTGTGCCTAGTAAATGTTTACAATGTGAGTGTTTAATGAATATTTGAAGTATTCCTGTAGCTTAGTTTTTAAAATCTAATTAGATTCTGCAATTTGTTGCCTCTTGGGAAGGAAGAGGACACAATAGCTTCCATTAAAACAAACTTGATACTAGGTATATGTGAAGTGAGGTGCTTGATTGATGCTTTTTAAGGTTATATTGAATGTTTAGAGATACTGAAAAATTATGAAATACAAAGCTGTTTGCTACAAGTAAACAACTTGTAGACCTTTTAATTTTTATTTTCATATTAAGAATATTGAAATCTTGATTGGTAGTGATGGATAATCTGGTTAATAAAGAGTCACCACAAGTGTCCGTTTTGGCTCAGGTCATGATCTTGCGGTCTGTGCATTCGATCCCCATGTTGGGCTCTGTGCTGACTGCTCAGAGCCTGGAGCCTGTTTCAGATTTTGTGTGTGTCTCTCTCTGCCCTTCTCCCACTTGCATTCTGTCTCTTTCTCTCTCAAAAATCGATAAACATTTAAAAAAAAATTAAAAAGAGTTACAATTGTATGTACTTTTTGTGCTTGAAGATAGATTATCAGAAATACTGTTATGTAAATGGGCATATGGCCAAGTTTAGAATGAACATTGGGTTAGGATATTTTTCTTTTCTTTTTTAATGTTTATTTTTGAGAGAGAGCAACCATGAGCAGGGAAGGGGCAGAGAGGGAGGGAGACAGTATTCTGGCTCCATGCTGTCAGCACAAAGCCCAACATGGAGCTCAAACCCAGCAAACCGAAGTCCGATGCTCAACCCGAGCCGCTCAGGCACCACTGGGTTAGGATATCTATTTCTTATGAGTTCTTTTGGAAGTTAAAATTGACATACATACTAACCATTTTGAACGTCCTGCTAAAATTTTGCTTTTCTCAAGTGCCTGGGTGGCTCAGTTGGTTAAATGTCCATCCACTCTTGGTGGTTCAGGTCACCATCTTGCAGGTTTGTGAGTTCGAGACCTGTGTCAGGCTCTAGCTCAGAGCCTGGAGCCTGCTTTGGATTCTGTGTCTCCCTCTCTCTCTGCGCGTCACCCATTCTCTCTCTCTCTCTCTCTCAAAGTAAATAAACATTAAAAAATATTCTTAAAAGAATTCTTTTTAATTTTCTAAGACTCTTATGATTTTGTTTTCCTCCTGTTTTTCTAAATCTGTCTTGACTTTGTACTTCCTAGAGATCCCTGGTTGGCTAAAGTAGTACTGTCTCATAGGAAGTATAGATTTTTAACAATGTTTAACTATTTTTGATAATTTTTGTATTGATTAGACCCTTAATTACGTACCAATATTGTAAATTCAGTAGGTTTTTTTTTTTTTATAGCAACAGTGTTCAAAATCTGTATAAATACAAACAGGGCTTAAAGGCAGTTAAAGTCTTGGTCAATGGAATTCAGAGATGTTTGGTCCATTCTCTTCAGTATTCAAGAATGGAACAAGCATTTTTACAATAGAATCA
This sequence comes from Hyaena hyaena, assembly GCF_003009895.1. Taxonomy (NCBI): domain Eukaryota; kingdom Metazoa; phylum Chordata; class Mammalia; order Carnivora; family Hyaenidae; genus Hyaena; species Hyaena hyaena. The sequence goes on along the minus strand of NW_024080656.1, from coordinate 3,281,863 downwards.
TAATTTTAGAGTTAAAAGGATGTTAAAATAAGTTTTGGAACTCCCCATATTTCACAGAAGAGAAAATTTAGGCCCAAAGTTGCCGAGTAACATGTACCAAGATTAGTCATAGAGGTGCTCAGTGGCAGAGCCAGGGCACTAGCATCATATTTATTTTCATTCTTACAGCTGATTTCCTTCAAAGGAATCTAAACTAAGAATAACTAAGAAGTTGTGATTTTTATTATGCATTTGAAAATGGTAAAGTGAAAAGAGAAAGAAATCTGAGTTAAGATGTAGTATAGCATTTTTTTAACATTAGAAACTACTGTGATGCTTTGAACTTTCTTGAAAGCAGTTCTTAGAGTAGGTCTTTGGAACTGCTAAAACACTTTTATGTATTAGAAATTTTAATTTCAGGGGTGCCTGCGTGGCTCAGTCATTTGAGCATCCAACTCTGATTTTGGCTCAGGTCATAATCTCACCATCAGATCAAGCCCTGCTTTGGGCTTTAGGCTATGTGCTGAGCATGGAGCCTGTTTAAGATTCTCTCTCTGCCTCTCACCCTCTCCCACTTGCTGGAGCATGTGCTCTTTCTCTCTCTCAAAAAAAAGAAATTTTAATTTAAGCTTCTAAGGAATTATTTCACATATTCTCTTCTTTTCTTTTTTTTTTTTTTTTTTAACATTTATTTATTTGAGAGAGAGAGGTGGGGGAGGGGCAGGGGGAGAAGGAAACACAGAATCCGAAGCAGGCTCCAGGCTCTGAGCTGTCAGCACAGAGCCCAACATGGGGCTTGAACCCACAAGTGGTGAGATCATGACCTGAGCTGAAGTTGGACGCTTAACCAACTGAGCCACCCAGGTGCTTCCACATATTCTTATGTCCAATTACACTGGCCTTCTGTCAGTTTCTTGTACATGTCATGTTCATTTCTAGACTGATTCCACATTATGTGATCCATATGTGTACCTGTCTCAACTCCATGTGTCATTCATTTGTTCTTTTGTTACTTACTTGTTCTTCTTAGAGGAGGTCTCTTAGATTTCACATTACATATTCTTTTAATTCTTTCATATCACTTAATTCAGTTATGATATACATTTATGCATATGTGTGTTTGGTTTGTTTCCCCAATTTCTGTGTAAGCTTTGTGAATACAGGTACCATGTCTCTGTTTACTTTTGTACCCTACCAGCTCCAAGTTTAATGCCTGGAGCGTAGTTAGGTGTCCAACAGTTATTTGTTCAGTGAATGACTGTTGGTTTAGAAAAGATAATGTTGGAGTAGATAAATATTTTCATTTTTGTAATAGAAGGATAATTTGAAAATATTTGTGAATGGCAACTAACTCTTTATCTGAGATTGTATACCAGAGATGGTAGTGTAGATATGTAGAATTTTAGAACCAAAAGGTAGCTTAGAGGTTATTTGGTATTGTCCTAATTTTCCAGTTGAAGAAATGGAGTCTGAGATCTTGTGACCAACCCTAGTTAGAGAAAGCTGAAAATGATCATTAACAGTTTTGTTACTTAGGGTTGCCTGGTAGGCTCAGTTGGTAGAGCATGCAACTCTTTTTTTTTTTAGTGTTTTATTTATTTTTCAGAGAGAGAGACAGAATGTGAGTGGGAGAGGGGCAGAGAGAGAGGGAGACACAGAATTCAAAGCAGGCTCCAGGCCCTGAGCTGTCACTACAGAGCCTGAAGCGGGGTTCGAACCTGCAAATGGTGAGATCATGACCTGAACTGAAGTTGGATACCTAACTAACTGAGCCACCCAGCACACCAGAATATGCAACTTTAAAGAAAAAAACAACAACCTTTTTTTTTAAACGTTTGTTTATTTTTGAGAGAGAGGGAGACAGAGCATGAGCAGGGGAGGGGCAGAGCGACCGGGAGACACAGAATCTGAGGTAGGCTCCAGGCTCTGCACTGTCAGCACAGAACCCGACGTGGGATTCGAACTCACAAACTCTGAGATCATGACCTGAGCTGAAGTCTTGACGCTCAGCCAACCGACTGAGCCACCCTGGTTCCCCTACATGCAACTCTTGACCTCAGGGTTGTGAATTCAAGCCCCATGTTGGGTGTGACGCCTACTTTAAAAAAATAATAATATACAGTTTTGTTGTTTACATACATTACAAGTTTACATTAATTAGGGTATATTAAAGGGCATACAAAAGGTAGTTTTCTGTTGGAAAGGATAGCAGATAGTTTACTACTAATGTTACATTAAGCATCAAGATCCATAGTTCACAAATAGCCTTCCTTCTATATAGTTAAGGATTCTGAAACTAATGTAGCAGTCATGTCTGATAACTTTTATAACACATTCAAAATACACCTAGAGGGACGCGTGGGTGGCTCAGTCAACTCAGGTCATGATCTCATGGGTTGTGGGTTCAAGTTTCGTGTCGGGCTCTATGCTGACAGCTAGCTCAGAGCCTGGAGCCTGTCTTTGGATTTTGTATCTCCTCTCTCTGACCCTCCCCTGCTCATGCTGTCTCTCTCTCTCTCAGAAATAAAACATTAAAAAAAATACACTTATAAACAGTGTTGTACAAAGTTCTATTAAGTGCTTCTGCCTATAGTCTATAGTCATCATGTATTACTACAGAACTACCTGCTATTCACATTTTGTTCGTTCCTTGCTATTTTGGAAGTGGGAAGTCCGTGATAAGCCTTGATTTTTAGAGAGAGGGATGGGCAGGTTAAAGATGGTTTCTTTTTATTTTTTTATTTTTTATTTTTAAGTATGTATGTATTTATTTAAGAAATCTCTACTCACAACCCCAAGATCAAGAGTCCCATGCTTCTCTGACTGTGCCAGCCAGCAGCCCCAAAGATTGTTTCTTATATCCACTTCTTATTACCTGGTCTCAGAGCTCAGTACCCCCAGACAGTTCTCTGGCTATTAACTCCCTACCCAAATCTGTCATAATCATTTTGTCACAGAAATCAAAATTCCTATTACTTTGGTGCTAAGAATTAGGAAAGATTAAATAATAGGGTTTTATTGTTCTGAATATGTCCCCCATTTTTCTCCCACCAGGTGTTATTTCTGTGTTTTTTTTGTATTTTTTCTGTCATGTTTCTCTATGTGTCCACCATTCTCCTCTGTCCCATGCTCTCACTTTTGCTTTCTATAATATGCCTTGTTTGATATAGTTAGGAATTAGGATATAGTGTGCTTGATTAAGGTAGAGCAGATGTCTCATCAGATGTAGGTTGGGAAAGGGAAGGAATAGATAAGAGGCAGGAAAGCCATGAAATCTTTCCCTTTCTTTTCCTCCAGGTGAACCCCAGAAATATGTACTTTGTTATAATTCTTTTTACTTCCATGAAAGGATTTTATTTATCCCTACATGCCACATAGATGCTGATTTTACATACAATTCAGTATGTAACTTCTAGTCTAAATTCTGTTCATATATCTTATTTTAATATTTTTTTAATGAAAAAGATTCTGCTGAGAAATTAAAAAATTAAAAGGCAGGGCGCCTAGTGGCGCAATCAGCTAAGTGTCTTGACTCCTTTGATTTCGGCTCAGGTCATGATCTCACCATTTGTGAGATAAAGCTCCGTATCAGGCCCTGCGCTGATAGCAAAGATCCTGCTTGGGATTCTCTCCCTCCTCTCTCTCTGCTCCTCCCCTGCTTGTGCATTTGCTCTCTCAAAATAAGTAAATAAACATTAAAAAAATAGGCAAGATTTCTTAAAATTAAGCCCTAAAATATAGTCAATGTGTATTTGTGAAGTAATACTAACTGTTGCACAGTTCTTATTTTAGACTTCCATTTGCTTAGAGGAACTATTCTGGTCATTTGTTGCAGTGTAACAAACTACCCCAAACCTAGTGACTCTCTGATTCTCCCTTCCCCCAGCTTAGGCAACCACCTTTCTACTTTGTGTCTTTGAATTTAACTGCTCTAAGAGCCTCGTATAAGAATCATACATTTGTCCTTTTGTGACTAGCTTATTTCACTTAGGATAATGTCGTCAAAGTTTATCCACATTGTGTATGTCAGAATTTACTTTTTAAGGCTGGATAATATTCCACTGTGGTTATGTGTGTGTGTGTGTGTGAGAGAGAGAGAGAGAGACAGAGAATGAAACCGCTTCTGTTTATTCATTCGTCTATGGACAGTTGGGTTGCTTCTACCTTTTGACATCTTTGAGCAACTTTTCTTCTTATCTCACAATTTTGTGAATCAGCAGTTTGGGTAAGGCTTGGCTTAGCTTGAATCTTTTTCATTAAAAAAAGTTTGATACATTGCTTACTGTGCTGCTCATTCAGTGGTATTCAGCTGGTGTCTAGACCTGTCTAGAAGATCTGCACTGACTTCTCTCTAACAGTTGGTGTCTTGGAAGGAACACCTGTAAAGCTGAACTCAGCTGGGCTCTTTTTCCTATGTATGATGTAATATTTGGGCTTCTCTGCATGGTCTCAGGGCTCTAAGACACTGTGAAGGAAGCTGCCAGTACTTTATGAAGGCTTGGTTCAGAACTGGCAATATCATGTCTCTGTTACTTTAATGGTTAAAGTAGTCATGGCCCAATCCACATTCAACAGGAGAAAAAAATGACTACTTCTCAATGGAAGAAGAAAGGAATTTGTAGCCATCTTTAATCTACTACAGGAGCTCTTATGACAAATTAGAGTATACTAACTACAGACTTTGTAGCTGTAGTCATAAATTTGGAAAACACTTAATTTCAAAAACAATAGTATATATTTGCATCCAACTTGCTAGATTTGTAAAGTTTATTTTAAAAATCATAGGAAAAATTTGTAAGAATTTTTTTTTTTTTTTAATAAAGGAGGGGCATCTGGGTGGCTCAGTCAATTGAGTATCTGACTTCAGCTCAGGCATGATTTCATGGTTTGTGAGTTTGAGCCCCACATTGGGCTTTGCACTGACAGTGCCAAGTCTGCTTCATTCAGATTCTCTGTTTCTCCCTCTCTCTGCCCCTCTCATGTTCATGTTCTCTCTCAAAAATAAAACATTTTTAAAAATTAGAAGTTTTTATGTGCTAGTTAGGGGAAAATTATGGGAAAGTCTCATGATTTGATTTTAGAGTCATGTTTCTTTTATTTGAATTTTTACTGGAGAGTATTGCTGGCTAATTACGATGATGATTTTTCCAGTACTACAGTACCCCTTTTTAAGAATTATCTAAACAGGGGCGCCTGGGTGGCTTAGTCGGTTAAGCGTCCGACTTTCGCTTAGGTCATGATCTCGCGGTTCGTGGGTTCAAGCCCCGCATCGGGCTCTGTGCTGACTGCCAGCTCAGAGCCTGGAGCCAATTTCAGAGTCTGTATCTCCCTCTCTCTCTGACCCTCCCCTGTTCACGCTGTCTCTCTCTCTCCTAGAAATAAATAAAAAATATTTAAAAAATTAAAAAAAAAAGAATTATCTAAACAAAAAAAAGTTATCTCAATTTTTTGGGGGGTGCCTGGGTGGCTTGAGTGTCCCACTTTTGATTTTGGCTCAGGTCATGATCCCAGGGTCATGGAATTGAGCCCCAGGTTGGACTCTGCACTGAGCATGAGCCCTGCTTAAGATTCTCTTTCACCCTCTTTTCACCCCTCTCTCCCACTTGGCACTCTCTCTCTTCTCTCTCTTTTTAAAAACAAAAAAAGAAAAAGATTTATCTCAACTTATTTTGAGACATTTCAGACTTCTGGAAAGTTGGAAAAAATTGTACCTTCAACAACCATATCCCTTCACTTAGATTTACCAATTGTTAACGTTTTGTTACCTTGTTTGCTTTTATGTTTCTACACATACACAGACACACACACACACATAGAGAGAGGGAGAGAGAGAGACAGACAGACAGACCTACAAGTTTTTGTTTGAGAGCTACTTGCAGACATCATGACATTCTGTCTGTGAATGCTTCAGCATTCTTTGAATAATGATCATTATCACACTTAAATGCTGTATTGGTACACTGTTATCTGTTTAACTGTCCGTAATAAAATTCTCCCAGTTGCCCCAAAAATTACGACTTGGGTTTTTTCCTCTATCCAAGTTTCAGTATAGGATCATTTGCATTTGTAATATTTTTTTAGTCTCCTTTAATCTAGAAAGCTCTGTCACCATTTTTGGAATAAGGAGTCATTTATGATGTGACATTTTTGAAGCGTTTGCCTTATAGGAATTCCATAATCTGTTTTTGTCTCATTGCCTCATGCTTAGATTCAGGTTGATCTTTTTTTGGCAAGCACTTTACCATGCAAGTAGTAATGTATAGTTAGTTGCATCATCAGGAGGAGCAAAATATCATTTTGTCCAGTTGGTTTATGCTAAATTTGATCACTTGGTTACAGTTGGTCAACTCTTTATGTTGTAACCCCACTTTGCAATTAGTAAGTAATGTTTAAGTTGGCAGTTTTATTTATTTTCCAGCAATTACTTAACAATTAGTTAGCTGTTTTAGCATCTACTATGGTGGTTATGAAACATTGCCTTTTTTGATTCTGTCATCACTTCTACATGTGTTAGCTGGCATTCCTCTGTAGAGAAGAAGCTACCCCCCTCTCCCTTTTAATTACTCATGAAGGCGTCTGGGAGGCTCAGTCCATTAAGTGTCCAACTCTTGATTTCAGCTCAGGTTAAGATCTCACGGTTTGTGAGATTGAGCCCTGCATCGGGCTCTGTACTGACAGTGTAGAATCTGCTTGGATTCTCTCTCTCCCTCTCTCTGCCCTTCGCCTGCAGTCTCTCTCTCGCTCTGTCTTTCTCTTTCTGTCTCTAAATAAATAAATAAACATTAAATATTTTTTTTAAAATTACTCATGGATTCTTCAGTGCATTATAATATATTACTATCTTTATTCCCTTTGAGAGTCAGATTATCCCAAAATGAGCATGCTGGCTTTGGTGTCCTTTTGAAACATCTAGCGTCTTTTTGACATGTCTCTGTGAGTCTTTCAGCACTCCATTTTTTTCTGGTACAGGATGTTCACCTGTGCTTTCTTGCCCCAGATTTGGATAGCTCATTTTTTTCCTGAGAGGCCTATTTCCATTTTCATTAGAGAGTGGTGTAGAGAGTGGTGTTTAAAACCACGGTCTAGGGATCAGCGTTGTGTTCACATTGGTAGTAGGATTTAATTTTTCCAGGCCCTTTCAGTGTGAAAAGCTGGGTAATGTACATAAATACTTTAAATAATGTGTTCATTCTGTTCAATTACAATCCAACACTACAGAGGCTCTTGGCTGTAGAGCATGCAACTTTCTTTTTTTTTTCTTTCTTTTTCAGTTCATTTTGAGAGAGAGAGCACACAAGCAAGTGGGGGAGAGGCAGAGACAGAGAGAGAGAGAGAGAGAGAGAGAGAAAAGAGCAGGGGAGGCAGGGAGGGAGAGAGTTCCAAGCAGGCTCTGCACTGTCATTGTGGAGCTTGGTGGGGAACTCGAACTTAATGAACCATGAGATCATGACCTGAGCTAAAGTTGTGCACCTAACCAACTGAGCCACCCAGGCACCCTTAGAGCATGCAATTTTTGATATTGGGATTGTGAGTTCAAGCCCATGTTGGGTGCAGAGCTTACTTAAGAAAGAAAAAGTAAAAAACAGCACCACAGAGTTTTTCTTAAACTTCTCCATTCCCTGCTTATGTCATCCTTCTCCTGCAGTATAAACCCTGTTTTTTCATAACTTGATAAATTTGTTTCTTTGTACTACCCTAATGTAAACTCAAGAAAAAATTCAATACTAGTATCCCTTGCGGGATTTTTTTCTACAGTTTTTTTGTCTTCTAAGGTTATACAGAGTACCATATTTGTTAGTTACTTGAATTTGAATTCTTTTGTCTAATTATGTTATCAGTTTTATATACACTTGGTTTCTGTTTATATTCAGTTTTTATTTTAGGAGAGAGAGCACAAGCAGGGGAAGGGCAGAGGGAGAGGGAAAGGGAATCTTAAGCAGGCTCTATGATTGTATTTGTTTCTTTGGATAAAGAGATAACCATGAATTTTGATGGTTAAGAAAAGTTTCGTGGAGAAGTTGACAGTTAGACTGTGATTTGAAGGCTCGGGCTTTGGTAGACAAATAGGTGGTAAAACATTCCAGACAAACAAACAGCAGGGACAAAGACTGAGAGGCAGAAACACGGTTGGTGTGTTTGAGGAAAATGAGTAGAATGGTATTGCCAATGCTAATGCATGTTAGAGTAGTTGGGAGGAAAAAAAAAGAGTAAGGTACTTCTTGAAATTGTTAAAGTCCTTAAATACCAAAGAAAGGAATCTGAATTGAAAAAAAAGAACAAAAAAATCCAGGGTGCCTGCATGGCTCAGTCTGGCTCAGGTCACGATCTCGAAGTCTGTGAGTTCAAGCCCCACATCAGGCTCTGTGGTAACAGCTCAGAGTCTGGAGCCTGTTTTGGATTCTGTGTCTCCATCTCTGTCTGCCCCTTCCCCACTTGTGCTCTGTCTCACTCTCTCTCAAAAATAAACATTAAAAAAGTTTTTTTAAACCTGTAAACAAAACAAAAACCCTCTCACTAATTTGAGCTGAGGAGCACTGTGTCTAAGTCATAGTTTTGCATGATTAACAAAGCTAAGTGATCAAGCAGTTTCTTGAGACATGAATACCACCCTTTGTGGCTCATTTCCAGACTGACAGCATCTTTGATTGAATAGTAATCCATTTCTAATTGATACTGCCTGAATAAATCTGTTAGTTGGTGAGTGTGTAGTCATATGATACTAATTGTGAAGTCTGTGGATGAGTAAAATTTTGAAAGAGTGGTTGGTAGAATTATGTGTACTAGATTATTGTAGGAATTGAATTTTTATCACCTGTGTTTTTTCAGATTTCTTAAATCATTTGTATGGTTGGGATTCTAAGTAAATGTTAATAATAAACTGATGCCAAAATGTTAAATTTAATACTTGAAAAGTAAGTTCAGTGGCTATGTATAATTGTCCTATAATTTCGAATGTCTGAGTTAAATATTCTTTATCTAGACATTATAAAATAAGTAGAGGTAAGTTTTTTCATTGTACAGAAAGAAAATCATTGAATAAAAATGTTTAAGGACGAGTCAGCATGTATTAGAAGACTAGTTTTTTTTTCCAGAAGCTTAGAAATTGGTTTTCTTCTTGAAGCATACCTAACTGGCTTTGGAAAAAGTGGTAGAAATCATCAGGCAGTAATAAAATGAAATTTATTTTAGATCTCTTGAAGTAATGTTAAATAATTTTGTTTACTATATTCATTTCTCATCTTTTAGATGATATCAGATTTTTTAGATTATAACATGCTGTTGCTGTTTCAATTTTTTATATTTTTCTGTACTTTTTTATTAATTACCTAATTTTTTTTTTTAAAGAGACTATTTTTTTAGAGCCGTTTTAGTTCATAGCAAAATTAAGTAGGAAGTACAGAGTTGGGTGGCCCAGTTAGTTGAGCGTTCCACTGTGGTTCCGGTTATGATCTCATAGTTCGTGTGTTCAAGCCCCACATCAGGCTTACTGTTGTCAGTGCACAGCCCACTTTGGATCCTCTGTCCCCCTTTATCTCTGCCCCTCCCCTGCTCTTGTGAGTGTGTGCCTGTGCTCTCTCTCTCTCTATCAAAAATAAACAAACATAAAAAAACTAGAGAGTTCCCAACAATTTCATCTGCCCTCCTACCTCACCCCCCTTTTCTCCACCTCCCTCCTCTCCATTGTATCTAGCACCAGAGTAGTATGATTTGTTATAGCCAGTGGACAGTAACACATCATCATCATCCAAAGTCCATATTCCTTTTAAAAATTTTTTTGAATATTTTCATTATACTGTAATTGTATTATTTTCATTATCATTGAATAATATAGAATGAGTATATCCATATCATAAAATAATCCTTTAAAACATGATTTTTTAAAAGAATTTATTTTTTAGAGCAATTTTTGTTTCACATCAAAATTGATGGAAGGGAAGATACAGAGATTCCCATATAGAGTAAATCCAGTAAAACCTTGAATTTCAAGTAAATTGTTTTGTGTGTGTTCTGCAAGACAAGCAGACATTTCTAATAAATTTTAACATGATAAACGAGGGATGTCTTGCAATACGAGTGTCACATGATCACAACTGAGCAATGGTTCTTGAAATTCGCTTTTGATATACTGGTGCTTTGGATTACAAGCATGTTTCTGGAATGAATTATGCTCACAAACCAAGCTTTTACTGTACCTCCTTCCCCCCACATGCATGGCCTCCCCCATTATCAGTATCACTCATCAGAATGGTACATTTGTTACCAACAGTGAACCCATGTTGACACATCATAGCCGCCTAAAGTCCTCAGATTTATTCTTAGCCTTGCACATTCTTTGGGTTTGGACAAATATATATTGAAAAGTATTCATCTTTACAATAACATCTAGAGTATTTTCAGTGCCCTAAAAATTGTGCTCCGTTTATATATCCCTCCCTCCTTCGTATGTATTTTTTACCATGCAAAATCTCAAATGTTTATTTATGTATTACTTACATTTTTCATGTAAGTTAAATTGTTCTCTTAATATTCCTAATTTTGACTTCTCTTACTTGTCCAAAATGGAACTCTTAAGTGTCAGATTTACTGATTTTGACTGGGTGCAGAAAGAGAGGGCATAAGTGAGCAAGGGGGAGAGAGAGAGTCCCATAGGGGGCAGAGGGAGAGAGAAGTGGGACTCAACCTGAAGCAGGGCTCATGCTCACCTGAAATGGGGTGGATGCAGAAGATTTTAAATCTTGGAGATAATAGGGGTGTCTGGGTGGCTCAGTCAGTAATCATCTGACTTTGGCTCAGGTCATGATCTCACAGTTCGTGGGTTTGAGCCCCGCATCGGGCTCTGTGCTGACAGCTAGCTCAGAGCCTGGAGCCTGTTTCAGATTCTGTGTCTCCCTCTCTCTCCTGCTCATGCTGTCTCTCTCTCTCTCTCTCTCTCTCTCTCTCTCAGAAATAAATAAAAAACATTTTAAAAAAATAAATAAATCTTGGAGATAATATCATGCTTTAATCTACATTAGTGGTTCTCAGATTTTTTAGAGTTCTTAAATATCACCTGGTGCTTTTAAGAATTAGTTACCTGGGGCACCTGGGTCACTTGGGTATCCATCTCTTTTTTTTTTTTTAATATTTTTTTATTTTTGAGAGAGAGGGAGAGAGAGAGAGACTGACAAAGTGTAAGTGGGGGAGGGGCAGAGAGCGAGGGAGACAAAATATGAAACAGGCTCCAGGCTCTGAGCTGTCAGCACAGAGCCCCACACGCAGCGATGAGATCATGACCTGAGCTGAAGTTGGACACTTAACTGACTGAGCCACCTAGGCGCCCCGGGTGTCCAGCTCTTGATTTTGGTTCAGGTCATGATCTCACCACTGTTAGTGGGATCCAGCCCCACATGAGGCTTTGTGCTGACAGCAAGGAGCCTGCTTGGGATTCTCTCTCTTTCTCTCTCCCTGTCTCTCTCCTGTCTCGTGTATGTGTGTACACATGCACGCCATCCCCAAAAAAAAATATTTAAAAAAATTGTTTAAAGTGAATCTTACTCTCTCTCAAAATAAATAAATAAACATTAAAAAAATTAGATACTTGGTTTTAAAGCGAATTAGAGGAGCATCTGGGTGGCTCAGCAGTTAAGCTTCTGACTCCTGATTTCTGCTCAGGTCATGATTTCACAGTCCATGAGTTTGAGCCCCACCTTGTCGTGCTCCACACTGACCTTGCTCCAGCCTGCTTTGGAGTCTTTCTTTCTGCCCCTCCCTCTCTCTCTGCTCCTCCCTCACACCAAGTATATAAATAAACTTTTAAAAAATTAGATACGTGGTAATTTCCCACCCTCCACCTCCAATTTAGTAGTTTAGACTAGGTGGGCTCAATTTTTGCATTTTTCCCCCTGCATTTTCATTACGTCCCTCCAGTGTTCTTGATAAAGAGAATATACACTGAGAACGTCAGAAATATACTTTACTTATTGCTAAATTTCATTCTAACTATTCTCAAAAATTTTATCTAAAAAGGATTTTTAAAATTAGTTCTAGGATTTTTACATTAAGTTGAATTCCGCCGAAAAACAAACTTTACTCCTTAATTATTTTAAATTTAGCTCTATCCTGAAAACCTTTGAATTTATTTGGAAGGCACACAGCTATGTATACTATGACCTCTTTTACCTTATCTGGTGGCAGTCTATTGTTTAGAACTCTATTAATCTACAGTTTGTTACACAGTTTTACTAGTAGTTACACAAATTTAATTTAGCAAAAACAATCCCTAAAGGTAATTAGCTTACAAGCTCATTTGATGGGGCTATTTACTTATGAAAGCAGACATTCTGGGTTTCCAAATGAAATCTCATTCCAACCTAGTCTTTCTAATTTGAGCTGATGGTTACAAATATAGCATGTTGGAATTTTTTTTTTAATTCAAGTTAAATTGGTAATTTGTATATATTTTACTAATGAAAGTTCTACTTTTTCCAAAATAGAGGGGTCAGTAAGCATTGATCTGTTTTGCATATTCAATAATTTGTAGCATTCCAAAACTAATCGTTCATATTTACATATTTGATATGATTCCAGTGGGACTTTTTTCTTTTTCCTATGGGATTTCTAAATCATCAAAAATGCAATGTTTATGGCTTTATTACTTACCACTCCACTTTAATTATTTGCAAATTGGCAGTGCTTGAAATATATGATAGTAATTAAATAAAACATTTCAAATAGCAAATTGCCCTATCCTTTAGTAAGAGGGCTGCCCTTGGGATTTTTTTTCTTTTTCTGACTGTTATGTATCCTTTATGCATTTCTTTATACTTATGTGGTATAGGGTTCTCTGAGTTTCTTGGATGTATAGTTTATCTTTTATTATTATTGAAAAATATTCAACTATTATCTCTTGAAATATTTCTTCACTTTTTTTCCCTTTTCTTACTGTGCCTCCAGTCTGTTTAATAATGTTCAGCAATTTGATATGGTTTTGTTTACATGCTGAAATTCCCCATTTTTAATGCACCTTTTCTACTGTATCTTTGAACATATTATAATTATTTTAAAGTACCTGTCTGATAGTTTTAGCATTTGGACCTTTTCTAGGTATGCTTCTGCTATTTTATTTATCTCTTGACAATGGGTCTATCTCCCTACCCCCCATCTATTTTTGGTTGAATGCTGGACATTATGTGTAAAAAAACAGACTGAGGTAAATAATATTTATGCACAGAAGTAAACATATCTCTTCTTTTGTCAGGTTGTTAGTGTGAGAGATTGAATCAGTTCTTATCTAGTTGAACTAGATTTGCTATATATTGCTTTATTGTGTGTTTGTGTTGTGTGAATACATCTGTCTATCTATCTCTTTTTAAATATATTTCAGGGGCGCCTGGGTGGCTTAGTCGGTTGAGCGTCCGACTTTCGCTTGGGTCATGATCTCGCGGTTCATGGGTTCGAGCCCCGCGTCGGGCTCTGTGCTGACTGCCAGCTCAGAGCCTGGAGCCTGTTTCAGTCTGTGACTCCCTCTCTCTCTGACCCTCCCTTGTTCACGCTGTCTCTCTCTCTCTCCTAGAAATAAATAAAACATTAAAAAAAAATTTTTTTTTAAATAAATATATTTCAAAGTGAGTTGCATTCATCATATACTGTATCCCTAAACACCTTAGCATGAATATCATTAAATTCATGGTTAGTATAATTTTTTTTGTGTGAGAGGAAAATATACATATTTTAATTGTACTATTTGACGAGTTTTGATAGATGCTTGCTTATTCATGTATAGCCCAGATTCTTTTTTTTTTCTTTTGAGAGAAAAAAAAGAGAGGGAACACACACGTAAGCAGGGAAGGGGCAGAGGGAGAAAGTCTTAAGCATACTCCATGCCCAGCACAGAGCCCAACGTGGGGCTTGATCTGCACAACCTTGAGATCATGACCTTAGCCAAAATCAGGAGTCCAGTGCTTAACTGAGCCACGGAGGCACTCTAACCCAAACTCTTAATGGAACATTAACATCACCCCAGAAAGTTCCCTCATGCTCCCTTTTAGTTCCCTGCTCCTCTGCCACCCCCAAAGGAGTAACCACACTTAATAGTTTTTTAAACTAGATTAATTTTGCTTCTTCTGAAACTTCATATAAGTAGAACTATACAGTATGTGGTTACACTTGTACAAGGCCTTTTTCATACATTGTAATGTTTGAGATTCATCCATGTTGTTGCATGTATCATTAGGTTGTACCTTTTCATAGCTCCATACTACTCCATTGTATGAATATTCCAATTTGTTTTACCATTCTTGTATTGATGGAAATTTGGACTGTTTATACTTTAGGCGATTGTGAATAAAGGTGCTATAAACATTTTTGTACAAAGCTTCTATTGGACATACTCTTTTATTTATATTGGGTAAGGACCTATGAGTGCAGTCATTGGATCATAAGATAGGTTATGTTTAATTTAGTAAGCAACTGCTAGTCTTTTTCTCAGAGTGGTTGGTACTGTTTTACAGTTTCACCGACAATGTATGGTAATACTGTATTTTGTCCATTTCTTCTAAGTTATCTGGCCACATGAAGTTGATATTTATAATATTATCCTTCTAAGGGCTTTGTAATGATAACTCCCCTGTTGCATTCCTTATGTTGGTTCTCTATTTATTTTTTTTTTTTAAAGTTCTTGATTATTTTATTTTATTTTTTTTAATTTTTTTTTTTTTTAAGGTTTTTATTTATTTCTAGGAGAGAGAGAGACAGCATGAGCAGGGGAGGGTCAGAGAGAGAGGGAGTCACAGACCGAAACAGGCTCCAGGCTCTGAGCTGGCAGTCAGCACAGAGCCCGACGCGGGGCTCGAACCCACGAACCGCGAGATCATGACCTAAGCGAAAGTCGGACGCTCAACCGACTAAGCCACCCAGGCACCCCTGTTGGTTCTCTCTTTAAAATTGATAGGTCTTAGAAGAGATTTGTTAAATCTGTTACTCTTTTTAAAGATCTCACTTTTGGTTTTCCTGATTTTCTTTTTTGCTTGTTTTCTGTTGATTTCTGTTCTTTTTTCTATATAGATTGGGTTTTCTAACAGGGTTTTCTCAACCTCTACACTCTTGACACTTTAGGGCAGGTAATTCTTTGTTTGGAGGGGCTGTCTTGTGCATTGTAGGATGTTTACAAAAGTACCCACTAGATAACAGTTGCAGGCCCTTTCCTCCCGGTGATCACATCCAAAAATGTTTCCAGACATTGCCAAATGTCTCCTTGGGAGTTGGGGGGACACCAGTTGGTTTGAGAACCACTTTCCTAATGTAAGCTTTTTAAAGCTATACATTTCTTGCAAAACACTGTTTCAATTGCATTTCACTAGTTTTGATGTTTTCATTCGCATTTAGTTAGAAATATTTTCTCATTTTCTTTGTGATTTTTTTCTTTGATCTAGTTCTTTTGATTTAATTTCCAAATATTTCAAGTATTTATAAATATCTGATTGTTAATGATTTCTAATTTCTATGTCAGTAATATGGCTTCTCTTGGCAAGCATATCATATGCACCTGGGAAGAATGTGTATTTTGTTTGTGGGACATAGTGTTCTATAAGGTCAGTTAGTGTTCTTTTGGTCAGGGGATTGAAATGGTTATTCATCATCTAAATCTTTACTGTTTTTTACAAATTTTGGCCTGGTTCTGCTTCTGAGAGTGATAAAGCCTCAACCCATGATTGGGGAATTGTATACTTCTCCCTTAATTCTGTTGATTATTTTTTTATTTTTAATTCCATTCTAAGGTACAGATTGTTGAGTTTATGATTGTTAGAACTTCCTAATAAGTTGATATTTTAGCATTATGAAATGTTCTTGATGTCTAAACACCTTTTTTTTATAAGTTTTTGTCTGCATTATATATCTTTCCACTTTTTTTTTTTAACCTATGTGTTTTTATATTTAAAATGCATCCAGCATATGATTGGGTCATGCTTTTTAAAATTTTTAAACTGCTATATCCATTGTAGCAATTTTTACATTTAAATTGGAGTGAGTGAGTCATTTACATTTAATTGATGTGGTTAGATATATATGTATCATATTGTACTGATTCTGTGTATCTGTTTTTCCCCTTCTTTCCTTTCTTCTATCTTAATTTGCTGTTTTTTAGAATTCCATTTTAATTATCTGTTGGCTTTATAGGCATACTTTTGTGCTCTCCATCTATTGTTGCACAGGTATTGTAGTACACATTTTTAATTTTTTTAGTCTATTGACTTTTATTTTTATACTGCCTCATGTAAAATATAATAACCTTTTATCAGTATGGGTCTATTCCCTTCCTTTACACTACAGATATATTTGTAAACCCCACATTAAACAGTTCTATGTATTTTATTTTATTTTTTAATGTTTTCTTTTTTTTTGAGAGAGAGAGGGCGCATCTGTGAGCATGAGCTGGGGAGGCACAGCGAGTTGTGGGGGACAGAGGATCTGAAGCAGGCTCTGTGCTGACAGCGGAGAGCCTGATGTGGGGCTCGAACTCATGAACCAATCATGAGATTGTGACCTGAGCCGAAGTCAGATGTTTAACCAACTGCTAAGTTGGATGCTTAATCACCTAGGCGCCCCAGCAGTTCTGTGTATTTAAAAAAAAATTCTTTTTAATGTTTATTTTTGAGAGAGAGAGAGAGGGAGGGAAGGGGGGGGAAGAGGGAGACAGAATTCAAAGCAGGCTCCACCCTGTCAGTGCAGAGAGAGAGGGAGAGAAAATTCAAAGAAGGCTCCACCCTGTCAGTGCAAAGCCTGACATGGGGCTCAAACCCACAAAGTGTGAAATTATGACCTGAGCTGAAGTTGGATTTTCAACCAACTGAACCACCTAGGTGCCCCAACAGTTCTGTGTATTACAGGGGAAATAGACTTTTATATTTTTGCACTTACTTCATTCCTTGGGTTTTTCATTTCCTTCTCAAATATTGGATTTTCCATCTGATGATAATATCCCTTCAGTTTGAGGAATTTTCCTTTAGTGTATATTTGAGTGAGGATTTGCTGAGGTAATTTTACATAGTTTTTTTTTTTTTGTCTGAAAATGTCTATTTAGCCTTCATTTTTGAAGGATATTTTTTTGGATATAAAATTCTGGGTTGAGCGTTCTAGTACTTTAAAAATAGAATTCCACTGTGTTGTGTTCTCTAGTGTTTCCAATGAGAAGTCAGTGATTATTTGTATTTTTTGTTCCTTGTATATAATCTGCAGTTTCTAGCTACTTTCAAGGTGCTTCTATTCTTTGATTTTCAGCAGCTTTCACTGTGATGTCTCAGAGGGTGTGTTTCTTCCATACTTGTCCTGACTTGATAACACTGAGCTTCCTGGATCTGTAAATTTCTGTCTTTAAGCAGATGTAGAAAATTTTGGAGGGCACCCGGGTGGCTCAGTTGGTTAAGCGTCTAACATTGGCTCAGGTCATGATCTTGCAGTTCAGAGTTCAAGCCCCACGTCAGGCTCTGTGCGGAAAGCTCGGAGCCTGGAGCCTGCTTTGGATTCTGTGTCTCCCTCTCTCTCTGCCCTTTCCTTGCTCATGCTTGCTCTCTCTCCAAAATAAAATTAACGTCTAAAATAAAAACGGTTTTGGTCATTTCTCTTTTGTAGAATCCAATTACACAAGTTAGATTTTTTAAATATTGTCCTCAGATCACTGGAGCTCTGTTTTTTCTCAGTTATTTCTGTCTGTGTTCTTCAAATTTGATAATTCCTATTGATTTAGTTTCAAGTTTACCTACTTTTCCTTATGTCCTCTTCAATCATATGTACAGCCTGAAAAATGTAAAGTTGCAGGGACTTGGGAGATAATCGGTGTGGCATTAGCATGTGTCTTCCTCTTTTTAAAAATATATGTATATAATTTATATAAAGTGTGTAAACCTTAAGTATAATATTCTGTTAAGTTTTATATGTGTATTTATGCACAATCATTATCCAGGCAAAAATGCAGAACATTTCTGGCACCACAGCAGGCTGACTAATGTTTCCTCCCCAGAGATAGACACTCTTCTGATCTCCATCAAAATACATTAGTTTTGCCATCAAACTTGGTACAAATGGAATCATGCAGTATGTACTCTTTTATGCTGGGCCGGTTTACTAAATATCATGCCTGAGATTCAACCTTATTGTTATGGAGTGCAGTAATTTCTCTTATTTATCCATACTGTTGTTGATAGGTGTTTGGGTTAATAGTTTTTTGCTCTTCTGAATAATAATACTTAAACATTGTATGTTGTTTTTGGGTAGAGGCAAGGACTCATTTATCTAGGGTACGTAGACTTTTTGTTTTTTTTTTTTGTTTTAAATTTTTTTAAGGTTTTTTTATTTATTTCTAGGAGAGAGAGAGAGAGAGACAGCGTGAGCAGGGGAGGGTCAGAGAGAGAGGGAGTCACAGACTGAAACAGGCTCCAGGCTCTGAGCTGGCAGTCAGCACAGAGCCTGATGCGGGGCTTGAACCCACGAACTGCGAGATCATGACCTAAGCGAAAGTCGGACGCTTAACCGACTAAGCCACCCAGGCGCCCCTAGGGTACGTAGACTTTTTGAAGGGCCAGGTAGTGAATGTTTTATGCTTTGGGAATCAAGAGGATACTCTGTAGGTACTTATACAATAAGAGAGGACAAATATCCACAGTTTTTTAAATAATAAATTTATTTGTAAATTTACCTCCAAGTTAGTTAGCATATAGTGCAACAGTGATTTCAGGAGTAGGTTCCTTTGCCCATTACCCATTTAGCCCATCCCCCCTCCCACGGCCCCTCCAGCAACCCTGTTTTCTATATTTAAGAGTCTCTTATGTTTTGTCCCCCTCCCTGTTTTTATATTATTTTTCCTTCCCTTCCCTTATATGCATCCGTTTTGTATCTTAAAGTCTTCATATGAATGAAGTCAGATGATATTAGTCTTTCTCTGACTAATTTGGCTTAGCATAATATCCTCTAGTTCCATCCATGTAGCTGCAAATGGCAAAATTTCATTCTTTTTGACTGCTGAGTAATCCTCCATTGCACACATATACATACCACCTCTTCTTTATCCATTCATCTCTCAATGGACATTTGGACTCTTTCCATACTTTGGCTATTGTTGATAGCACTGCTGTAAACACTGGGTGCATGTGCCCTTTGAAACAGCACACTGTATCCCTTGGATAAATACCTAGTAGTGCAATTGCTGAGTTATAGGGTAGTTATATTTTTAATTTTTTGAGGAACCTCCATACTGTTTTCCGGAGTGGCTGCACCAGTTTGCATTCCCACCAGCAGTAGAAAAGAAATCCCCTTTCTCTACATCCTTGCCAACATCTGTTGTTGCCTGAGTTGTTAATGTTAGCTATTCTGACAAGTGTGAGGTGGTATCTCATTGTGGTTTTGATTTGTATTTCCCTGATGATGAGTGATGTTGAGCATTTTTTCATGTGTTGGTAGGCCATCTGGATGTCTTCTTTGGAGAAGTGTTTATGTCTTTTGCCCATTTCTTCACTGGATTATTTGTTTTTTGGGTGTTGAATTTGGGAAGTTCTTTATAGATTTTGGATCTAACCCTTTATCTGGTATTTCGTTTGCAAATATCTTCTCCCATTCCGTCAATTGCCTTTTAGATTTGCTGATTATTTCCTTCTCTGTGCAGAAGCTTTTTATTTTGATAAGGTCCCAATAGTTGATTTTTGCTTCTGTTTCCCTTGCCTCCCAAGACTGTTGAGAAAGAAGTTGCTGGGGCTGAGGTCAAAGAGGTTTTTGCCTGCCTTCTCCTCTAGGATTTTGATGGCTTCCTGTCTTACATTTAGGTCTTTCATCCATCTTGAGTGTATATTTGTGTGTGGTGTAAGAAAGTGGTCCAGGTTCATTCTTCATGTTGCCGTCCAGTTTTCCCAGCACCATTTGCTGAAGACTGTCTTTTTTTCCATTGGATACTCTTTCCTGCTTTGTCAAAGATTAGTTGACCGTGTATTTGTGGGACAATTTCTGGGTTCTCTATTCCGTTCCATTGATCTGAGTGTCTGTTTTTGTGCCAGTACCATACGGTCTTGATGATTACAGCTTTGTAATACAGCTTGAAGCCTGGATTGTGATGCCTCCTGCTTTGGTTTTCTTTTTCAAGATTGCTTTGGCTATTCTGGGTCTTTTCTGGTTCCATACAGCATTAGGACTGTGGGTTCTAGCTCTGTGAAGAATGCTGGTGTTATTTTGATAGGGATTGCTCCACAATTTTTTTTTACAAATTCAAACATAATAATAATTCGGTACATTTTTTTGTAACACAAGTCTATTAATGAGAAGAATGGAATTGTTGGAGAGAGGGAGTGAAACTAACATTTTACTTAATTGAGGTCCAAAGTTTGTGTTACTTATCACCAAATTTGATTTCAGATGTTCACCTATTAATGTTAATCTATAATGCAGTTTTGTGTATTTCATTTGAAAGCGTTTTTTCACAGAGCTAGACATTCCGAAATATTGATTGATATCTTTATGAGCATATGATTTAATTGAATGTGTTCATTGCTTGGGAGGCATTTATAGAATTCTTTTATATTTTCCTCTGGATAATTGTCTTTTAGCATGTCATTGTATTAATTGCTTCCACTTGAAGGGTAGCTGGAAGCTCCTCAATTGCAATTTGAAATGAGCTTTGAAATGTGGAAATTTCCAGTGCATGTGCACTACAGTCCTAAAAATGCTGCTGGAATTGGAATTTGAGCCTGGATATAGAGATCTCACTTTTTGTTAAAAACTTTTGGCAGTTACAGGAAGAAGGAGCTTGACATTTCTTGTGATTCAGCTGATGTTAGTTGTTGATCATGGTCCCAGAGTTCTCGCCCCACACCCGGCTGTCTGTTGTCAGCAAGGAGACTGCTTTGGATCCTCGGTCCTCCTCCTCTCTCTCCCTTCCCTGCTCTCTCTCTGTCTCAAAAAATAAAAATAAACATTTTAAAAATTAAAAAATAAAAATGCTAATAACAAATACTACTATACAAATAGAACTAAGGGCTACTGAGTTCTGAAAGAAGCTGAAGACTACTGGAGTGACATTGGCAGGAATAGCAAGAAACATAAGAAGAAAGTCCTTTTTCTTTTGTTCCTGCCCTCTTATCACTTTGCTTCCTGTCAAAAGAAGTCTGTGCAGTGCATTTTTCAGAATCCTAGTCTCATCATCAGAGAGTATAGGATAGAAGGGTGGATTTGGAGTTGAGAGACATTATGTAAATAATTAGCACACTGTTCTATTGATGTTTGAATTCCTACAGAACAAGAATAATTATTTTCATGTTTTCATTTAAAAGGTACAACTTCTATAAAGAAATGAGGATGCTGTCATCTCTTTCCAGATGCTCTCAGTAGTCACATTAGCCAATCTCGGGGTGATAACGTACCCAATTCTGGGTGTTAATTGCTTTTCTAGGTAAAACACTAATCCACGTATATAGTCTAACTAAAGGGTTAGTCATACTTAACCTGGTGCTTATTTTTATAGACTTAGAAGCAAAGAATTGTTGGGGCACCTGGGTGGCTTAGTCAGTTAAGCGTCCGACTTTCACTTAGGTCATGATCTCGCGGTTTGTGGGTTCGAGCCCCGCGTCGGGCTCTGTGCTGACTGCCAGCTCAGAGCCTGGAGCCTGTTTCAGTCTGTGACTCCCTCTCTCTCTGACCCTCCCCTGCTCACGCTGTCTCTCTCTCTCTCTCTCCTAGAAATAAATAAAACATTAAAAAAAATTAAAAAAAAAGTAAATAAAAATAATAAAGTAATTAGATAGAAAAGAAAAATAAATTAGTTAAAATACCAACACACAGATCTTACCAAGCATAACACCAGAATTGCATAGCCGTTTACAGCCCTTATTTTTGTACTGGTCATAGGGCCTTAGTTTACAACCTTCTACATACAACCCATTCTGTTTCTTTTGCCTTCACCCTGAAGGTGATCTGACTGAATCCCTTGACTTTATTAGGGCACTGTAGTTTCCTATGAACTTTTAATATTGCATGCAGAAATCCTAAGGGGCACCTGGGTGGCTCAGTCAGTTAAGTGTCTGACTCTTGATTTCAGGTCAGGTCATGATCTCATGCTTTGCAGGTTCAAGCTCCACGTTGGGCTCTGCAATGACCATGTAGGACCTGCTTGGGATCTTTCCTCTATCTCTCTGCCCCTCCCCTGCTCGTTCACATGCATTCTCTCTCTCTCTCTCTCCTCCCCAAATATAAATAAACATTAAAAAAAATTTTTTTTAATCCTAAAAAGTATCTTAGCTGTTGAGATTATGGTACCACTGCACAACAGGATAAGATCAGAAATTGAGGGTAAACGTTTAGAAACATTGATAGGCAATTTTCTGTTGCTGCAACATCTAAGTGTATTATTTTGTATTTTACAGTTGTATTGGAATTTTTTAAAGAGCCACAACTGATTGGTGTTTCACACCACTGGTTGGAGAACACTGTCCTCGCCCATCTGCTTAATTTCAAACCTTTTTCTCCCTGCTCCCAATTGCCATAGTAGCAACCTAATTTTCCCAAAGTAACTTCTTTACCTGTTGTTTTAGTGGCTTCAATAGCCCAAATGCAGGTGGCAATCTCAGCTTTAGTTTAGTGTAACCATTCTCTCCTATAATAGAAGTATTCTTATGGAAACCAAAATCTCCAACTAGCAAACCAGAAGTTTTAGGGATGGGTGTAAAAATTCTTTGAAAGTAGGGTATTAGGTATAATAGAGGAGGCACTCTGATTTCCAGCCTTCAAATTCCAGGCCCATGTACTATAAGAGAAATAGCATAATTTTTTTTTTTTTTTAATGTTTTTTTTTTTTTTTTTATTTATTTCTAGGAGAGAGAGAGACAGACAGCGTGAACAGGGGAGGGTCAGAGAGAGAGGGAGTCACAGACTGAAACAGGCTCCAGGCTCCGAGCTGGCAGTCAGCACAGAGCCCGACGCGGGGCTCGAACCCACGAACCGTGAGATCATGACCTAAGCGAAAGTCGGACGCTTAACCGACTAAGCCACCCAGGCGCCCCGAGAAATAGCATAATTTATTGGTCACAAATTTAGAGCATATGTCACATTTTATAAAAGAGAACCTCACCTTTTCAGGTCATTGTTTTCTCAAATGGTATTATAACAGCAAACCATTTCACTGCACTATCAAGCTAGCTGTTAGAGATAGGACAGGTGGAAGACAGGTCAATTCCATGAATATGAGCCTACTGTCAAAAAAAGATTACCAATTAAATTATGATCTGTTGATCTTTTAACAGCAAGAAATTTTTATCTTATTGAAAGAGCTCATGTAGGGGCGCCTGGGTGGCTCAGTTGGTTAAGTGTCCGACTTTGGCTTAGGTCATGATCTCACGGTTGGTGGGTTCGAGCCCCGCGTTGGGCTCCGTGCTGACAGCCTAGAGGGAAAGCACTCTGCCTTGCTGAAGAGTGTCCTGTCTTTGAGCCTTCGCAGACTCCTGGAGGTACTCTAAGTGACTATTGTCTCCCCCCCACCACCCCCCCCCGCTCCATTTGTTTAGAGCTTGTTAGGGGGAAGAGTGATATATGGTATAGGTGTCAGTCTCCATAGGAAAAGTCATGGTTAGCTTGTTTGGCTTACATAGTCTAGAGGAATTATGGTTTTTCCCTTCTAGTTACTCTTTTTCCTAATGTTAGAAGATGGCTTATGAATCATAGTTTTGCCAGTTGAACCTTTTTCATTGCCTTAAAGGAACTATACATTTAACATTTAAAAGAATATTTTTGTAGAAAAATATGAGGATTTTAGGAGATCTCCATTTATATGGATCTATATTTTCTTTTTCTTTTTTTACTATATATTTAAAAAAAATTTTTAATGTATTATTTATTTCTGAGAGAGAGAGAGAGAGAGAGAGAGAGAGAGAGACAGCGTGAGCAG
Source organism: Hyaena hyaena (assembly GCF_003009895.1). Classification (NCBI taxonomy): domain Eukaryota; kingdom Metazoa; phylum Chordata; class Mammalia; order Carnivora; family Hyaenidae; genus Hyaena; species Hyaena hyaena. Next base: position 3,257,991 of record NW_024080656.1, on the reverse strand, counting down.
GGGAGGGTCAGAGAGAGAGAGAGGGAGATACAGAATCTGAAGTAGGCTCCAGGCTCTGAGCTAGCTGTCAGCAGAGCCCAACGTGGTGCTCGAACCCACGAAACCATGAGATCATGACCTGAGCCGAAGTCGGATGCTTAACCGACTGAGCGACTCAGGCACCCCTATTTTTTTTTTTTTTAACATTTATTCATTTTTAAGAGTGAGAGAGCCAGAGCATGAGTGGGGGAGGGACAGAGAGAGTGGGAGAAACAGAATCAGAGGCAGGCAAGGCTCTGAGCTCTCAGCACAGAGCTTGATGCTGGCCTCAAACTCACGGACCGTGAGATCATGACCTGAGATGAAGTTGGATGCTTAACTGACTGAGCCACCCAGGCACCCCTATTTTCTTTCTTTTTTTTTTTTTTTTAAACAGTTTTATTGAGATATAGTTCACATAGAAGCCACCCATTTAAAGTGTACAGTCACTAGTTTTAGGTTTAGATATCTGCCACCATCACCATAGTCCATTTTAGAGCAATTTGATCGCCTCAGAAACCTTGTATCCTTTAGCTGTTGCTTCCATATGCCTCTCCAGCCCTAAGCAGTAACTAATTTACTTTCTGTCTCTGTACCTTCCCTGTCTGGATATTTCATATAATCAGAATCATATAACATGTGGTCTCTCATAACTGATCTCTTTAACTTAGCATAATGTTTTCAAGGTTCCCCCATTTTGTAGCATCAGTACATTGTTTCTTTTTTTAAGGCCAAATAATAATTATATTGTATGTTTGTATCAAATCTTGTTTATCTATTTGTCAGTTGATGGACATTTGGAGTGATTCCACCTTTTGTCTATTATGAATAATGCTGCTAAACGGGGGCCTGGGTAACTCAGTCAGTTAAGCATCCGACTCTTGGTTTCAGCTTAGGTCATGATCTCATGGTTCATGAGTTCAGGCCCTGCATCTGGCTCCATGCTGACAGCACAGAGCCTGCTTGGGATTCTCTCTCCCCCACCCCCTTTCTTTCGGCCCCTCCTGTGCACGTGCACACTCTCTCTCCCTCCCTCTCTCTCAAAATAAAAAAATAAACTTTGAAAAAGGAATAATGCTGCTATAAACATTTGTGTAAAAGTCATTGTATGGCCGTACATCTTGTTTTGCTTTTAAAAGTGTAATTATGGCATAACTGTTTAGTCATTTTGAGGAGATGACAAAGATTTCCAAACTGTGTGTACCATTTTATATTTTTACCAGTATATGAGGCTTCTAATTTCTCCACATTCTTTTCAACACTTATAATTATCTGAAGTGGTATCTCATGTAGTCTTGATTGCATTTTCTTGATAACTAATGATATCAGTCTTTTCATGTGCTTATTAGCCATTCATGTATCTTCTTTGGAGAGATATCTATTCAAATCCTATTCCCTTTTTTAGATTGGGTTGTCTTTTTTATTACTGAATTATAAGAGTGCTTTATATATATTCTGGATATAGGCTCCTTATCAGGTATATGATTTGCAGAAATTTTCTCCTGTTCTGTGGGTTGCCTTTAAACTTTCTTGATGGTGTATTTTGAAGTACAAATATTTCCTCTTGATGAAGTCTAATTTATCTTTTTTTTTTTTCCTTTTGTCACTTACACTTTTGGTGTTATATCTAAAAACGATTGTCTAAACTAAGGTCACAATGATATATGCCGTTTTTTTTCCTAAGAAATTTAGTGTTAGCTCTTACATTTAGGTCTTTGATCTGTTTCTATCAAAGTCCTCAAAAATTGAAATTGATAAAGAATTGTTAATTCTTGCATATTGTGTGAGGATCCACATTCATTCTTTTGCATGTGAATGTTCAGTTATCCCAGCACCATTTATTGAAAATGCTATTTTTCCCCATTGGATGGCTTCAGCACCCTTGTTGAAAATTAGTTGCTCATTGATGTATGGGTTTATTTCTGCACTCTAATTCTGTTCCGTTGATTTGTGTGTCTGTCCTTGTGCCAGTACCACACTGCCTCCCACCCTCTCCCAGTTTTATTGAAATATAATTTAGGTACAATACTGTATAAATTTGAGGTATACTATGTAATAACTAGATTTACACATGTCATGAAATTATTACTACAGTAAATTTGGTTAACATCCATCATCTTGTGTAGATATTAAAATGTTTTTTTCCTTGTGATAAAAACTTTATATACCATTAGGATTACTGTTGTTTTATAGTAAGTTTTGAAATCAGGAAATGTGAATCCTCCTACTTAGTTCTTCTTCAGCATTGTTTTAGGTACTCCATAAGAATTTCAGAGTCAGCATGTCAGTTTCTGCAAAGAGATCAGCTTGAATTCTGATGAGAAATTGCATTGAATGTACGTATCTGGGAACTCCAGCCATTTTAACAGTGCTGTTTTCCCATCTATGAACATATGATGTTTCTCCATTTGTTTAGACCTTTAATTTCTTTCAACCATATTTTGTAGTTTTTAGAGTATAAGTTTTACATTTCCTTTGTTAAATTCTAAATATAATTTATCTTTTGATACTACTGTAAGTGGAATTGTTTTCTTAATTTCATTTTCAGATTGTTTTTTCCCCAAGTATTTAGAAATTTGATTGATTTTTGTTTACTGACCTTGGATCCTGTAATTTTGCAAGAGTTACTTAGTCAAATTGGTTTTAATGAATTTCTTAGGGATTTTTGTATATAAGATCATGTAATTTGTGAATAAAGGTAACTGTACTTCTTCTCTAATCTGGATACTTTCATGTCTTTATTTTGTGTCCTGTCTAGAACCTTCAGTATAATGTTAAATAGAAGTGGTAAAAACAGACATCCTTGCCTTGTTCCTAATCTTAGTGGGAAAGCATCCAGTTTTCCACCATTAAAACTCATATTGGCTGTGTGTTTTTTATAAATGCTCTTTATCATGTTGAGGAATTTCCCTTCTAATTATGTGAGTATTTTTATCATCAAAGGGTGTTGGATTTTGTGAAATATTTTTTCTGCATCTACTAAGATGACCGTGCGATTTTTGTTTTTTATTCTATTGATATGATGTAGTACATTAAGTGATTTTTCAAATGTTAGACCAACCTTGTATTCCTGGCATAAATCCCACTTGATTTTTTTTTTTTTTTTTTACAAATAGTTTATTGTCAAATTAGTTTCCACATAACACCCAGTGCTCATCCCCACAAGTGCCCTCCTCCATGCCCATCCCTCCCCCCCCCCACATCCATCAGTCCTCAGTTTTTGTCAGCATTCAAGAGTCTCTCATGGTTTGCCTCTCTCCCTTTCCCCCACCATTTCCCCCCTTATTCTCCCCCTTGTTCCTCCGTTAAGTTCCTCCTAATCCTCCTATACGTGCAAACATATGATATTTGTCCTTCTCTGCCTGACTTATTTAGCTCAGCATAACGCCCTCAAGGTCCATCCATGTTGCTACACATGGCCAGATTGCATTGTTTCTCATTGCCATGTAGTATTCCATGGTATAGATAAACCACATCTTGATCCATTTGTCCGTTGATGGACATTTAGGCTCTTTCCACGTTTTAGCTATTGTTGAGAGTGCTGCTATGAACAAATCCCACTTGATTTTTATATGTTGCTGGATTTTGTTTGCTGGTATTTTTTGAAGATTTTTGTATCCATACTTTTTTTAATATTTTTATTTCTAGGAGAGAGAGAGAGAGAGACAGCGTGAGCAGGGGAGGGTCAGAGAGAGAGGGAGACACAGACTCTGAAATAGGCTCCATGCTCTGAGCTGGCAGTCAGCACAGAGCCCGACGCGGGGCACGAACCCACAAACCGCGAGATCATGACCAAAGCGAAAGTCGGACGCTTAACCGACTAAGCCACCCAGGCTTCCCTGTATCCATATTTTTTAAGGGATACTGGTCTAATAGTTTTCTTGTGATATCTTTGTCTAGTTTGGGAGTTAGGTTAATACTGAATTCATAAAATGAGTTGGAATTGTTTCACCATCTTTTATACTTTGTAAGAGTTGGGGGAAAATTAGTGTTAAATATTTAAATGTTCAGTAGAACTTAGCAATAAAGCCACCTGGGCCTGAGCTTTTCTTTGTAGTTTTTGATTGGTATTTCAGTCTCTTCATTTGTTAAAGATTTATTCAGATTTTCTATTTTTTCTTGAGTAGTTTGTGTTTTTCTAGGAATTTATGCATTGCATCTAAGTAATCTAATTCATTAGCATACGGTTCATCACAGTATTCCTTTATAATCCTTTTTATTTCAGTAAGGTCAATAGTAATATCTCCTCTTTTGTTTCTGATTCCAGTAATTTGAGTCTTCTCTCTTTTTTCTTGGTCAGTCTAGCTAAAAGGTTGTCCATTTCATTGATCTTTTCTGAGAACCAGCTTTTGATTTTCCATTTCAGTAGCAATCATCAAGTTCTTCTGGGCAGAAGTATTTTTTTGGCAACTGATATAGGGAACTTTTGCCCAGTTCTGCTTCCCTGCCACTGTCTACTCTTTCCCACCATTCGCTTTTCATCTTGCCCTTGGAGAATTTCCCTGTACTTGCTATTCCTTATCCTCTGGCTTTCACTGCTTGTACCATAATTAATTCCATCTGTTTTTTCCCCACATATATACATTTGTCTGCTTGAACCTCATTTTTCTTTTCCTTCTTTCTTCCAAATTGTAATCCACTTAACCTTAAGATAAGCCAGCTGCTTTTCATTGCATTTTTGAGTAGAAAGATCTTGAATAATAACTGATCATTTTAAGAGTAGGGCAAATAATCCACCTTTAGGAAAAGGAAAGTTAGAAAGCTTGAAGTTAAATTAATTCATTAATGACCTCTATTAAGCTGCCATGTGCCTCCATCTAAATTATTTACTGTAGTTTTCATCTAATTACACCGAGAAAAGCAGGCTTTTAGAGGTGGCCTGGAAACATAACCATTTAGTATTTATAGCACTGTAACAGTATAGGTTCTATAGTATACTTGCTATATGTATAAATATTTTATTTTTCTGTAGCCTTTGTGGATAACCACACATCCTGCCCGCCATACTATACTATACAATATATAGGATAAGTGGTAGGAGGTACATGACCGTGATAAGCCATACTGCCTGGACTTGAATTTTTATGCTGTTGAGCAAGTTACCTAGCCTTTTTCTTCATCTGTTAAGTGCAGGTGCTAATGCCCTTCCATAAAGCAATCATAGTATTAGAGGAGTTAATAGTACATTTCAGTTACTTGATAGGCACTGGGTCAGTTAAACATCCAACTCTTGAGATCAGCTTGGGTCATGACCTCACAGTTTATGAGTTCGAGCCCCACACTGGGCTCTGAGCTGACAACACGGAACCCGTTTAGGATCCTCTGTCTCTCTCTCTGTCTGCCCCTCCCACCTCTATCAGTGAATGAATGAATGAAAAAATAAATAACTTGAAATATGAAATATACCTTCACATAGCAAAAACTCAACAAATGATAGCTATTAGTACTATTACAGATACTCTATCTATAAAAAATATGCTTTCACTGAGAATTTTCTCTATTATATGAAGGTCACACTGTAAAAGAATTACTTGGTTTATATAATGTTGCCTTCACTCATTTTGTCTTCAGCCTCACAAGTACCCTAAGCTAGAGAACATCTAAAATTATATTTTTTGTTTTTTTATTTCAAAAAACATTTTTTAATGTTTGTTTATTTTTGAGAGAGTGAGCGAGCAGGGGTGGGGCAGGGAAAAGAGGAAGACACAGAATCTGAAACAGGCTCCAGGCTCTGAGCTCTCAGCACCGAGCCCAACATAGGGCTCAAACTCACAGACTGCAAGTCGTGACCTGAGCCGAAGTGCAATGCTTAGCAGACTGAGCCACCCAGGTGCCCCTTTATTTATTTTTGAGAGAGACAGAGACAGCTCGAGCAGGGGAGGAGCATAGAGAGAGAGGAAAAGAAAGAATTGACACAGGGTTTAGACTCAGGAAATCATGAGATCTTGACCTGAGACTAAACTGGATGCTTAACCAACTGAGCCACCCAGGAGCTCCTCTAAGATTATGTTAAAGCCAAAGTCAAAACTTCTGAAGCCTCAATACAAGTATGAGACTCTCAGCTTTAAGGCTACTCATATTTGAGGACCTTGTGAATTTCCCTTGAAGCTAAAATAGCTTCTGTGATGACTGTCTCTGTTACAGTCAGTATCCAGGAGTTTTTAGAATCCTAGGAGTACTAGGTTACCTTTTAAAGGTGGAAATAAATGCAGTAAAACATGTCCTCTATTTTTTTTAATTAAAAAAATTATTTTAATGTTTGTTTATTTTTGAGAGAGAGGGACAGAGCATGAGCAAAGGAGGGGCAGAGAGAGAGGAAGACACAAAATCTGAAGCAGGCTCCAGGCTCGGAGCTGTCAGCAGAGAGTTTGACACGCGGCTCGAACTCAAAAACCATGAGATCATGACCTGAGTCAAAGTCAGAAGCTTAACTGACTAAGCCACCCAGGCGCCCCACATGTCCTCTAATTTAGAAACTTGCAGGAATCATTAGTAATTTTGTAGTATATGCTTATTAAATGGCTTGAGACTGATAGAATGAATCTTTAGAATGGGTTTGGGTCTGGAGTCCAGGAAGAGGATAGTGGGATATGTAGCATCTAACTTTTCTATACCACACAATTTAGGCATGAGCTGATAACCTTACTTCAATTAAAAAATGCTAACATTGGGGCATGTGGGTGGCCCAGTCGATTGAGTGTCTCACTTTTGATTTCAACTTAGGTCATGATCTCACAGTTGGTGGGACAGCACAGAACCTGCTTGGGATTCTCTCTCCTCCTTTTCTCTCTGTCCCTCCTCTGCTCATGCTCTCTCTCTTTCAAAATAAATATATATATTTAAAATGTTAACATTAAGGGGCACCTGGGTGGCTTAGTCGGTTAAGCGTCCGACTTTCGCTTAGGTCATGATCTCGCGGTTCGTGGGTTCGAGCCCCCCATCGGCCTCTGTGCTGACTGCCAGCTCAGAGCCTGGAGCCTATTTCAGTCTGTGACTCCCTCTCTCTCTGACCCTCCCCTGCTCACGCTGTCTCTCTCTCTCCTAGAAATAAATAAAACATTAAAAAAAAAATTTTAAATGTTAACATTAAGTAAACATATTAGTAACAAAACAAACTTAGTAAAACCTACAAAATCTAGGAAGACTACTTACTGCATTTTCCCCAAAGAACAAGTTAATTTGTTGAAATTGAATGAAATAGCTATATTGATACTTTGTTGTTGTTTGTTGTGGGATTTTTTTTTCCCTCTTGCCCAGGTGCAGGGTTTCTTTCCTTTCCTTTTTAATTATAAATTATTCAACTTACTTAAACTAAGAAATTAAACATTTACCCATTTTTCCCACCCCACACACCCTATCTCTGGGCAACCACCAGTTTGTTCTCTGTGTCTATGAGCTTGGTGTTTTGTTTTTTTAAGATCCCACATAAAAGAGAGATCATACAGTATTTGTCTTTCTCAGACTTATTTCAGATAGCATAACACCCTTGAGGTTCATCCATGATGTTGCAACTGGCAAGATTTCATACTTTTTTATAGCTGAATAATACTCTGGTGTGAGTGAGGATGTGTGTGTGTGTGTAAAACTCAATTTCTTTATCCATTCTTCTATGGACACTTAAGTTGTTTTCATATTTTGGGTGTTGTAAATAATGCTGCAGTGAACATGAAGGTGTAGGTATTTTTTCATGTTAGTGTTTTGTTTTCTTCAGATAAATACTCAGAAGTAGAATTGATGAATCATATGGTAGTTCTATTTTTATTTTTTGGTTTTATCTTAATATTACCACTTAGTCTTGAAATGTATTTGACTGTACAGTTAATGACAAATCAGAATTTCAGAGAGATCTCCATTCTCAGACTTGGTCCACCACTAAAGTCTAGAGCACATCAAGATTATTTTAGTACATTTCATTCCTTCAGAAAATATTATGCATTTATATCTTTCTTTATAAGACCAATGTAGAATACGTACAACACGTACAACATGGTCCTTGGCCTTAAGGAATCAAAATTATCTTAAGGATACATGGTTTTTACATTAATAACCATTGCAAGGTGACACTGTAAGATAATTGCTTTGTAACCAGTATAGTATTTTCAGCTCAAAGGAGTCAGTGATCCTTTCAGAATAAATTGGGCTTCAAGAAGAGGAAGTAGAATTTGGGCAGAAACTTTAAGAGCAGATAATATTTTAATCAAAGGTGTATTTTTTTTTAAATTTTTTTTTTTAATGTTTTATTTATTTCTAGGAGAGAGAGACAGCGTGAGCAGGGGAGGGTCAGAGAGAGAGGGAGACACAGACTCTGAAATAGGCTCCAGGCTCCGAGCTGGCAGTCAGCACAGAGCCCGACGCGGGGCTCGAACCCACGAACCGCGAGATCATGACCTAAGCGAAAGTCGGACGCTTAACCGACTAAGCCACCCAGGCGCCCCTCAAAGGTGTATTTTGAGGTGAGGCGTATAGTTAGGGGTAGAAGCAGCTTTAGGATGTTTTCATATTATTTCTTCACTAAGTTTTGAGCTCTATGAGCTCTTTTTTCTGTGTAAAGCCATAAAGATGCTCAGGATGTTTTTGGAAGGTTATGAGCAATCCTAGTTTGACCAGAGCGAAGAGTTGAAATCAATATACACTTTATATTTACACGTATATTTATATACATATGTGTATACACACATGTATACTTACAGGTATATATACACGCATATAAGTAAGATAAAAGGATAAATTATATTTTAAATATCATAAGATGTTGGTTGGTGGGAACCATGGTTAGAATTGTGGTAACATTAAAATAGATATTTAAAAACAACTTAGAAGCACTGAGTTTGATTTTGAGAATTAGACTAAAATAGGGTATAATGTAAGAAGGATGTAGGAAGGAATGTAAGGGGCACCTGGGTGGCTCAGTCGGCTAAGCGTCCGACTTCGGCTCAGGTCATGATCTCACAGTTTGTAGGTTCGAGCCTCGCATCCAGCTCTGTGCTAATAGCTCAGAGCCTGGAGCCTGCTTTGGATTCTGTGTCTCGCTCTTTCTGCCTGTCCCCTGCTTGCTCTCTCTCTCTCTCAAAAATAAATAAACATTAAAAAAATTAAAGAAGGAATGTAAATTTTATAAACTGTATTCAGTGTGAAAGTAACTCACTTTTTTAATGTTTATTTTTGAGAGAGAGAGCGCACACGCAGGGGAGGGGCAGAGAGGGAGACAGATTCCGAAGCAGGCTCCAGGCTCCCAGCTGTCAGCACAGAGCCCTATGTGGGGCCCAAACCCACAAACCAGGAGACCATGACCCAAGCCAGAGTCAGACACTCAACAACCTGAGCCCCCCAGGCTCCCTGAAAGTAACTCACTTTTGAGATAACTAGTTGGGACTCTTAAGAATACAGAAGTTTTCAGGGTGCCTGAGTGGTTCAGTTGGTTGAGTATCTGACTTTGGCTCGGGTCATGGTCTCATGGTTCGTGAGTTTGAGCTCTGTACGTTTTGAGCCCTGTGTCAGGCTCTGTGCTGACAGCTAGGAGCCTGGAGCCTGCTTCAGATTCTGTGTCTCCCTCTTTCTCTGCCCCTCCTCTGCTCGCGCTCTGTCTCTCTCAAAAAAAATAAATAATAAACATTTAAAAAATTTTAAAACAAAAGAATATTAAAGTTTTTTTGAAATAGATTTAGAATCTAGGTACAATGAAAAGACAATAATAATGTGATAAATTTGGTGACTGTGTCACTTGAACTTTGAGCTTTAGGCCCAAAAGCTGCTCTAATCTGTTGAACTCTGAAATTAGAATGTTCATTAGATAGACTTATTTTTGTAGTTCTTATGGTTTATGCATTAACTTGTGTTCCTGCCTCACTTGCTTCTCTCACGTTTCACCTCAGCTGTGTATTAGATACAAGGATTTATATTACAAATAATCACGTGAAACTAGAAAAGGGGTACTTACTGACAAACAGCTCAGTGCTATTCTGATCTGGCAGTCCATGTATATATTCAGTGAATGGGCCGCCACCATTTTAATTAAAAATTATAAGTTTTATTTAATTCCTGTGCTTACATGTTTTCACCTCTGAAAGGTGGCTTTTGCTGTTGTTTAAAAATTAATATATGTGTAGAGGTTGTCTGAACTAGTTGTTACATTCAGAATTCAACAAGTAGAGTGCTGTGTATTAGTATAGTTTTATAGATTCTGGACTACACATATGAATTTTATTGCCGTTGTAGAATTTAAAAGTCCTAGTGCAGGAAAGACAGAGAATAATGAAAGTAAAATGAAGAAAATTTTGAGAACTTAAAATCCTGGCATGTAAGAGTTAAAACGGTGTTTACAGAAAAGTATTAGATTAATAATCTTGAGATGCAGGTTTTAGTTTTTAGTCCTGGACCTACCATTAACTCATAACATTTCTTCAGTTAATAGCTCTAGTTCTCCATTTCTCTCTGTACCTCTTCCTCTTCCCCTTCTCCCACTTCTTCCGACTAAGTCGCCTAGGCGCTGCTCCCTTCCCTTATTTTTAAGTGGAGTTGACATTTTTTTTAAATGTTTATTTCTGAGAGAGAATGTGAGCATGAGCAGGGGAGGGGCAGGGAGAGAGAGAATCCCAAGGAGGCATTGTCAGCACGGAACCTGATGTGGGACTCGATCTCACAAACTGGGAGATCATGACCTGAGCCTAAATCATAAATTGGATGCCCAACCAACTAAGCCACCCAAGGTTAGTTGAAATTTTTGAAGTCTTTACATTATCTAAAAGGTGATTAGGTGAGTTGCTTTAGAGGAAATCTGAAGGGTGCCTTCATTTTGTGAATTTTATTTTATTTTTTTTTAAAGTATATGCCCACTTTGTGGCAGTCACTGTTCTAACCATTAAGGATATAGATGTTAACAGACAAAACTTACTTTCCTGACAAAACTTAGGCAAAAGAAACATGCAATTTATTTTTTAAAGGTTTTTTTAATGTTTATTTTTGAGAGAAATATACACACAGTGAGAGTGGGGGAGGGGGCAGAGAGTGAGGGAGACACAAAATCTGAAGCAGGGTCTGGACTCTGAGCTGTCAGCATAGACCCTGATGCAGAGCTCAAACCCACAAACAGTGAAATCATGACTTGAGCTGAAGTTGGACACCTAACTAACTGGGCCACCCAAACACCCTTATTTTTTAAAGTTTTAAAAGTAGACTTAGAATACTTTGTAAATGTGATTATATTTGCATATCTAACATTTCTATGTCAAGCTAATAATGCAATGATACATATGTTCTGTTAAAAATCAAACTTTTTTTTTTTTTCAGAGAAGTCTTGTTTGGTGAAACTTTTACCTCAACTGTTAATATATGTGTGCTCTATATTTTATGGTAAATATTCTTTTTTTATTTTAGATTTTTATTTTTTTTATTTTTTTAATGTTTTATTTATTTTTGAGAGAGATATAGAGACAACGTGAGCAGGGGAGGGTCAGAGAGAGAGGGAGACACAGAATCCGAAGACAGGCTCCAGGCTCTGAGCTGGCTGTCAGCACAGAGCCCAAGGCAGGGCTTGAACCGATGAACTGTGAGTTCATGACCTGAGCCAAAGTCAGACGCTTAACCAACCTGAGCCACCCAGGCACCTGTAGATTTTTATTTTGATATAATTTCAGACTTGGAAAAGCAGCAAGAATCGTAAAAAGAGCCTACTTTGTTCTCCAGATGTTAACTTTTTCCATTTTGATTCCTCTTTTCCTCTCTCCCTACTCCCATGCCCTATATGAGCACAGAGCCACTTATAAAAAAAACACTATATTCAGTTCTTTAAGATGCCATTCTTGATGTTTGTATTTGAGCTCATAGGGACAGTGATGTACAGTCATCCACGTCTGTGTTCTTGCCAGGTTAGATCATTCATGTTGTTCTTGTCTGCATTTGAAGACAGTGTATATGGTAGCATTCCTCTCTGAACATTAGTTATTCCGAAGGACCTAATGTTCTTTTGTGTTTCTATTTTTTTTATTATACTGTTATTCCTTCTTCCAGAACTTTATATTTTTAACACCCATTTTGATATATTTGTGTTAACTTCACTTGGTTGTAACATTAACATCTAGCTGAGAAAAATATTTCTCCAGTTTTAGAAGTCATTTGTACTAATTTTTAAAATTGTGGCAAAATATACATAAATAAAATTTACAGTTTAGCCATTTTTAACATACAATTGAGTGGCATCAAATACATTCACATTGTTATGCAACAATGCAACAATACATCAATCTCCAGAACTTTCTCATTATCCCTAACTGAAACTCTGTACCCATTAAACACTAAGTCCTCATTCCCTCCTCCCTCTAAACACTAATTAATTATTATTGTTATATTTTCTGTCTCTATCAATTTGGCTACTCTAGGTACTTCATATAAGTTAATCATACGTGGGGCATGTGGGTGGTTCAGTCAGTTAAATGTCTGACTTTGGCTCAGGTCATGATCTTGCAGTTTGTGGGTTTGGACTGTGTGTCAGGCTCTGTGCTGACAGCTCAGAGCCTGGTGCCTGACTCGAATTCTGTGTCCCCGTCCCTCTCTTTGCCTTTCCCTGCTCATTCTTTCTGTCTCTTTCTCTCTCTGCCTCTCTCTCTCTCAAAAATAAGTAAAAATATTTACAAATAAAAGGTAACTCATACATTAGTCCAAACAGGGTATAAGATATTGGCAAGGAAGTAATATATAAGCATTATCATAGCTTTCAAAAAATACTTTTTGCTACAACCTACATTAAGAAATACTTTATATTGTGCTCCCCAGTTCAAACAGCCATGTATGTGATATTAATCTGAAACCAGATTTGAACTAAATAATTACCTTATCATATGTGATGTGCTGTAATATTTTCTTTATTTTCTTCTTTCCCTTCCCTCTGTGCTGGCATTGATCTTGTTTTGGGACTCTGTGATCCAAGGCAAATTACAAGTGCACAACTTACCTTATCCATGAACTTAGATGATAATAGTACCTACTTGGAAATACTGTCATAAGTACACCTTTGCCATAATGATTGTTCTAAAGCCTCACACACCTAATAGTTCAGCACCGACACAAAATAGATGCACCCTTCGTGTCTCTCTTCAAAGCTTAATATTTCTGCTGCTACTATACACCACAAAATGCCTTTACTCCACACTTGCCAGCCAAAGGGGAAAAAAATAGTAGAAGCAACAGTAACAACTTCTTCCACACTTCCACTTACAAAATCATGAAAAGTACTTCTGATTGGCTAAATCAGAATGACAACTGCAACCCTATTGTATGGGAACCTAGGATATGTAGTTTTTAGCTTTTCTGCCTCTACAGTACAGAAAGGCATATTTTAAAAAACTGCAGAATGGATACGTTTCAGTTAATTTTTGTTTTGTAAAAACCTAGTGGGTTAAATTTACTTATTCTCACAGTTCTGTGATTTGACTGTTCCATGTAGTATCAGGTGAGGTTACTCTTACAAGCTAAATTTAGCTGGGAGTTCAGCGAGGGCTCTGAGTTCTCTACGTGGTCTGCATATTTGTATGTTGTCTCATCTTTCAGGTTTCTGTGCATGATCTCTTCTTTCTTGGATAGTCTGGTCTTCGTAAGTGTGGCCACTAGGTTCCTGTAGGGACCAATTCCAGCCTTGGTATGCAAGTGTTTATTAGGCCTATCCTTGCATTATGTTTGCTAATGTCCCCTTGGTCAAAATAAGCCATGAGATCAAACCCAGAGTCTTTGTGAGAGAGGACCAAACAAGATGTAAATATTAGGAGACAAGATGTAAATATTAATATGGTAGTTAGCATCCAAGATGGCCCTGAATGATCTTCCTTTCCTTATATTCCAGCTGAATAGGATTCTTCTGAGTAATTAATAGACTACTGTGGAAATGAAAGTATATGCTTTTTGAGGGTAGGTCATTGCCATTTATGGGGCACCTAGGTGGCTCAGTTGGTTGAGTGTCCCACTTTGGCTCAGGTCATGATCTCCCGGTTCATGGGTTTGAGCCCTGCGTAGGGCTCTGTGCTGACAGCTCAGAGCCTGGAACCTGCTTCAATTCTAGGTCTCCCTCTCCCTCTGTCCCTCCCCAACTTGCGCTGTCTCTGTCTCTCAAAAATGAATAAATGGCAAAGAAAAATTAAAAAAAAAAAAAAAAGATTGCCATCTACAACTTGCACTCTTGGGTCACTCACTGGGAGAAAGCTAGCTACCATTCCATGAGGACACTTAGGCAGCTGTCCAGAGAGCCCCTATAGAGAGGAACTGATGCCTTTTGCCAAAAACTAGTGCCCACTTAACCAATCCTGTGAATGAGCTGCCTTCAAAGCAAATCCTCTGGGTCTGTCAGGCCTTCAGATGATTGTAGCTTTGACAGACTACAGTTTCATGAGAGAGTTCAAGCAAAACCACCTAGCTAAGTCACTCTCTGATTTTGCTTCTACAGAAACTGTGTGACAAATAAATGTTTATTGTTTTAAGGCATGAAGTTTGGGGGTATTTTGTCTAATAGCAGTAGATGACAAATGCATATAGTTTTTTACTGACATTTTTTGATGACTCCCATTTCCTATGTAATAAAATTTAAAACGCTTTAGTTACAGCATTTGGGAGTACAGTTTGCCTTTTTTACTGTAACTCTCACCTGCAACTGAATTTGCTCAGATTGCTTCAGAATACTTAGGAAGATAACTGTAATGACTTCAAAGTTTGGCTGAATTAGCTTTCATGGAATCATCAACCTTGTGAGTGAGACATTCATTTACTAGCTACCTCTTTTTTTTTTTTTAATGTATGTTTATTTTTGAGAGAGCACGAGTGGGAAAGGGGCAGAGAGAGAGGGGGACAGAGGATCCAAAGCAGGCTCTGGAGCTGACAGCACAGAGCCCAGTGTGAGGCAGGACTCAAATTCAAGAATTGTGAGATCGTGACCTGTGCTGAAGTCAGATGCTGAAGTCTGAAGAAGTCCGAGGCTTAAGCGACTAAGCCACTGAAGCACCCTGACTAGTCCTGTTTCTATGTAAAGAAACTGAATCTGAAATTAAAACCTTTCCACAGGGGGTTCCTGGGTGGCTCAGTCAGTTGGGTGTCCAACTCATGATTTTGGCTCAGGTCATGATCTCAAGCCTGCTTGGGATTCCCCAAGTCTTCCTTCCACACCCCCACCTCCTGTACCCCCCTTCCCCCTCCATGGATGTACTTACTTTCTGTCTCAAAAATAAATAAGTAAAACTTTAAAAAAAGAAAACAGGATTATTCAGATAATGTATTTCATGTGACAGCCCTCCCCCCATGTATTATTATTATTAGAATGGATAATATAAATGTCCTCTTTTTTCTTTCTTAATACTGGTAATTTGTGACTTCTCTCTGTCTTCAATTTATTCCTGTAGAGGCATGTCAATTCTATCAGTCTTTTCAACAGTCGGCATTTCACATTGTTTGGTTTTTCTCTTTTGTATGTTTGTTTTCCGATTCATTTGTGTCCTTAATTTTTCCTCTTTTGATTCTATCTTTATTTAATTTGGTATTTTTCTAACTGCTTGATGGATGTGTAGATCACTGATTTTTCATTCTTCTTATGTAGTGTATACTTTGGGGCTATAAATTTCCTGTAAGTACAGCTTAAATTGCACCCCACAAGTATTGACAGTTTATATTTTCAATATAATAGTCAATATTCAATGTATATTTCATTCAGTTCAGAATATTTTCTATATTCCTTTATGATTCCTTCTTTGATCAGTTGAACTTCACTAAATATTTAAGGAAGAAAGATAAAAACCAGTCTTACAAACTTTCCATATTGTAGAAGAGAAAGAATCACTTCTTAGTTTGTTTTTAAGCCAGTACAGCCTCATTTCTAAAATGGACAAGGTTCTCTTAAAGAAAGTTATAGGGTCAATTTCTTTCATGACTGAAATGCAAAAATTGAAATAATATAATAGCATCTCAAATCTAGAAATATACAGATATTATGACCTAGTTGGCTTTATTTTAAAATGGAAGCTTGGACTAAAATTAGATTTTAGGAATGGAAACTTGGATTAAAATTAGAAGACTAGTCAGTGGGATTTAGTTTCACAGAAGTAGGTGTGAAATATGTCGGTGCAGAAAAAAATGATAAAATTCAATATATATGAAAAAGTCATCTTCTGTGTGATTTATTTCACTTAGTATAGTACCCTGCAGATTCATCTGTGTCATGAATAGAAAGATTTTATTCTTTTAATGGTTGAGTAATATTCTTGTATGTGTATGTATCACCTTTATCTATTTATCTATTGGTGGACATTTAGGTTGCTTCCATATCTTGGCTGTTGTAAATAATGGTGCAGTAAACATCAGGGTGCATCCATCTTTTTAAATTAGTGTTCTTATTTTCTTCAGGTAAATACCCAGAAGTGGAATTACTGGGGCTTATGGTATTTCTATTTTTAATTTCTTGAGGAACCTCAACATTGTTCCACATTGGCTGCACCAGTTTATTCCCACCAACAGTGCACAAAGATCCCCTATTTCTCACATCCTCTCCAACACTTGTTACTTCTTGTCTTTTTGATACTAACCATTTATTTCTGGGTGGTATGAGTTGATAATGCATTGTGGTTTGGGTTTGCATTTTCCTGATGATGAGTGAGGTGAGCATCTTTTCATGTGTCTCTTGGCCATCTGTTTATATTTGGGAAAATGTCTATTCAGCTCCTCTGCCCATTTTAAAAATTGGATTATTTGGGGGTTTTAGTGTTGAGTTGCATGAGTTCTTTATATATTTTGGATTTTAACCCCTTGTGTGTTACTTGCAAATATCTTTTCCTGTTCAGTAGGTTGCCTTTTGTTTTACTGATGGTTTCCTTTGCTGTGGAAAAGCTTTTTAGTTTAATATAGTCCCAGTAATTTATTATTGCTTTTGTTTCCCTTGCCTATGGAGACAGATCCTGAAAAATATTTTTTAAGGTTGATGTCTAAGAGATTACTGCTTTTTCTATAGGAGTTTTATAGTTTCAGGTATTACATTTAGGTTTTTAATCCATTTTATTTTTGTGTATGGTGTTAGAAAGTGGTCCAGTTTATTTTGCATGTAGCTGTCCAGTTTTCCCAGCACCATTTACTGAAGACACTGTCATTTCCCCATTGTATATTCTTGCCTCCTTTGTGGTAGATTAATTGACCATATAAGCATGGGGGCATGGGTTGATTTCTGGGGTATTTTGTTACATTAATCTATGTGTTTTGTGCCAATACCATAGCAGGTGTTTTTTTTCTTTTATAGTTGACACACAGCGTTACATTAATTTCAGGTGTACAAACATAGTGATTCCACAGATGTGTATACATTATGCTGTGCTCATCATAAGTGTAGCTGCCATCTTTCACCATAAACATTACAATACCACTGATTATATTCCTTGTGCTGTACATTTCATCCCCATATTTATTCATTCCATAACTGGGAGCCTGTTACCTCCAACTCCCCTTCACCCATTTTGTCCACCTCCCGGTAACCATACTGTTTTGATTCTGTAGCGTTGTAGTATAGCTTGAAATCTAGGACTGTGATACCTCCAGTTTTCTTTTTCAAGATTGCTTTGACAAGTCAGGTTTCTTTGTGGTTCCATACAAATTTTAAGATTCTTTATTCTAGTTCTGTGAGAAAATGCTATTGGTATTTTGATAGAGATTGCATTGAATCTGTAGATTGCTTTGTGTGATATAGACACTGTAACAATATTCTTCCAATCCATGAACATGGATTTTTTTGTTTTGTTTTAGATTGATTCAAAATGTACATTTGTTAATTTTGTAACTATAAATAACAACAGAAGTTATTTTATAATTATAGCTTTTAATCAGAAGTATAACTGCATAAAAATACTTAAGCATGATTTTCTTTTGTGAAATGCAAAACCTATTAAAGTGTGAAATGAGATAATTCAGAAGAGCCGAAATTAGGGTACCTGAGTGCCTCAGTCAGTTAAGTGTCTGACTCTTGATTTTGGTTCAGGTCATGATATCCCAGTTTGTGAGGCTTGAGCCTTGTGTCAGGCTCTACGCTGAGACTGCAGAGCCTGCTTGAGATTCTCTTTTTTCCCTCCCTTGCTTGCATGCAAGCACCCACACAATCTCTGTCTCTTTTTCAAAATAAATAAATAAACTTAAAAACAAGAAAAAGTGCTTGGGTGGCTCAGTCAGTTAAGCATCTGACTCTTGATTTCTGCTCAGGTCATCATCTCATGGTTCTAAGTTTGAGCCCTGCATGGACCTCCATGCTGACAGTGCAGAGCCTGCTTGGGATTCTCTTTTTCTCTTTGCCCCCCCCACCCCCTCTCCCTGACCATCCCCTGCTCATGTCTTCTCTCGCTCTCTAAGAATAAATAATTTTTTTAAACTTAAAAATAAAAGAGCCTAAGCGAAGACAGCTTTTATAGTAAAATATAAAAGAAACGTAATTGATGATGTTACAAAATATTATATGAATTTGGTTATTCATATGAAGCTAAGAACTTTTTACCTGGGCTAGGTGGAAAATGATGCCAGTCTTAAATGAAGACTCTCATGAAGAAGCCAGGCTCAAGGATTGGAAGAATATTGTTGAAGTGTCCATACTACACTTGATTATGAATCCTTTGATAGTGATTACTAGTTTGTGTTGTAACAGACATGAGTTTTAAAATATGTATATCTTCTAATTTCTAAATATTAGGAGTTGAGTATTTTTTTCCTTTCATGTATTTTTTTCAGATGGTAGTAAAAACTTTTATGGATATGGATCAGGACTCAGAAGATGAAAAACAGCAGTATCTCCCACTAGCCTTGCATCTTGCATCTGAATTTTTCCTCAGGAATCCCAATAAAGATGTGCGACTCCTTGTAGCATGTTGTTTGGCTGACATCTTTCGAATCTATGCCCCAGAAGCTCCATATACTTCCCACGATAAACTTAAGGTAAATATACTCTTTACAGAATTAGTTTTTATTATTATCATCATAAGAAGATGTCATCATAAGAAAATCCTAGCCTAAGTTATAAAGCAAATTATTCATTCAGTTAAAATTCTTTGTGTATCCACAAAAATGACCAGCATTTTTACGAGGCCTTTAGGGTTTAGATCAAAACTAGTCCCTGTCTCCTCATCTGTAACTTTCATGATAACCCATCACAAAGCTCAAATGGCTGAATTATAGGATAAATAATGGATTAATGACACTTTTTAAAACAGTAGTAACAGAATTTACATATTCAAATGATTATTTCCCCCTGTAAGTTACATGCAAAGTTTTGGAGATTTCTGCTTTTGTTTGAAATGTTTGAGGAACTCTTTTAAATTCCTCCTGAGCTCACTTCATATTCTGAATAATTTTATTCTTGACAAATTTTAATATTTTCAACTGCTTTTTAATATTTCTGAAGTCAGTTTTTTGCATATTGCTTCTATTTTGGGTTAAACTTGTAAAGAAAGCTTATTAAAAAATGGCACACTATTGTCATGAAAAGTAAAACCCTTAACCTAGTCTATTATTATTTTCATTCCACAGAAGTTTGTAGTTGCACATCAGATTCAAGCTCAATACTGAAAATTACTATTTACATGTAGGAAATAGTAATGGAAAGACTCTTGTCCAGATTCTTAAAAAGAAGATGGTTGTTTGGCATAATGCAAGATGAAGATCATAAGTAGAAGTTCTGTAGTCAAAGAAAGGGTCATAATAATAAGATACAGAACTTATGGTTCTCCTAGAATGAAAAAGCCTAAAGATTTATGGCAGTAGTAAACTTTTTTTAATCATTTCTAAAGGGTATAATTTTATATCATTTGCTCTATTCTCATTATTTGGAATAATGGACTAAACCAGTCTCAAGGCATTCAGCTAAAGGAGAATTTTGTTTTATTATAGCATGTAATAGAGTATATATATACAGATTATTATTAGCATATTGTGAAAGAATGTTAAGTATTTGTATCTAAGCTAATGTATTTTATCTTTTTTTTTTTTTAACAGGACATATTTTTGTTTATTACCAGACAATTAAAAGGTTTGGAGGATACAAAGAGTCCACAGTTTAATAGATACTTTTATTTATTAGAGGTAAAACATTTTTTTAATAAGTATCACTCTATTCATGTAATACAAAATTCTTTATAGTAACTTTATCATGTAAAATGAATTTTTTTGTTTTATACAAATCCCCCTTAATAAAATATCTTTCTTAAGTTAAAGTATATTCTGCTGGAAAATCTGTTCTATTTGAAACTCTTTTTTCATCTATTTTTATTCTTTTCTGATCTGAAGAGGGATTAAGTTGAATTAATTTTCACTGCTCCTTATATATAATATGTATATATGTCTACTAATATCTAACAGTTTAGTATTTTTCAGTTAAAGGATAATACTAACAGATACAGGTCTTTTAAAGGTCACAGTATATGAAGAACTAAAGTTAACAATTTTAATTTTATATAGTTGTAATTTCATAAGCTTTAATATAGTTTTGTAATTCTAAAAATTAAATTTTAGTAATGAGTTTGCTTTTATGTAATTATTCTGTGCATGTGTAAATAATCATTTATTTATTTATTTAAGAACTTAGCTTGGGTTAAATCATATAACATCTGCTTCGAATTGGAAGATTGCAATGAAATTTTTATTCAGCTTTTTAGGACTCTCTTCTCAGTGATCAAGTAAGTTATTTTTTAAGCATTTTTGTTTGTCCTTTTTCTTGCTGTGCATATATTGAAGTACTGTGTGCTGTGCCTATAACTAAGATCTTTTAGATTTTTAATGAGATGATTTCCTTAGAAGACGTGACATGAAGGAGAAAATAAGCAAATCTGTTGTCTGAAAGCTGCTTTTGCTCTCATACTACCATTTTAAGTTACAGTACCAGTTATTTTGGTTGAATCTTATAAAACAAATGGTGTGAGACCTTATATAATGAAATACTAAGTTATGAGGTAGAAATTATAAGTATTTAAGTACTATTAGTGAGTGCTGGAAGTCACTAGTCAGTGTGACTGACTCCTCATTTTTGAGCTAGAAAAAAGTTTTAAGCATTGCTCTTTACAGAAGTAGTGATAGTAATGCACTGGCAAAGAAGTGTGGTAGCTTGCTCAAGGACACATCACTGAACAGGATAGCCCAAGCTCTGATTTTAGTCCAGTGCTGTGTTGTGTTTTGTTGTTTTGGTTTTTTGTACTGTAAAGCAAGCATTGTTATGAGATGTGTTCTACAGCATTGTACTGTATACAAACATATCTCACATATATTTTAAGAAATTTTTATAAAGTTTATTTTGAGAGAAAGAGAGAGCACATGCACAAGTGGGGGAGGAGCAGAAAGAGAGAATCTCAAGCAGGCTCTACACCATCAGTTTGGAGCCTGATGCGGGGCTCAAACTCATGAACCATGAGATCATGACCTGAGCCTAAATCAAGACTTGCATGCTTAACCAGTTGAGCCACCTGGGCACCCTAAATTTAAAATTTTCTAGTAACCACATTTAGAAAGGTAAAAAGAAACAAATGAAATTTATTTTGATAATATACTTTATCCCACAATATCCAAAAGCATTTTTAAAAATTATTTATTTATTTATTTATTTTTGAGAGAGAGAGAGAGAGAGAGAGTAAAAGCAGGGAAGAGGCAGAGAGAGAGGGAGACAGAAAATCTGAAGCAGTTTCTGTGCTCTGAGCTGTCAGCAAACAGCCTGCCACAAGGCTCGAACTATGAGTCATGTGATCATGACCTGAGCTGAAGTCAGACACTTAACCAATTGAGCCACCCAAGCACCCCTCCAAAAGCATATTGTTTCAACACATGGTTCTGTTTATACTACAAGTGTTTAATAGCCAAGTGGCTATTAGCTACTGGCTTCCATATTGGATAGCACATTTCTAGAGTTTTCTGTAGATTTTTTATGAATACTATCATGTTTTCCATTTCCTTAGATAGAATGGTAGGAATAGAATTTAACCTGGAATAATCAGGAAAGGACTGGACTGAACTGGTATAGAAATAGAAGCTTATAAAGAGACTGCATGAGAAAAAAGCTTCCTGTGGCAACTAACTGAAGGCCTATAAATAAATGGTAAAATATGTAAACTTTACCTTTTGTGTTAGTTAGCTTTTGCTGCATAACAAAACAACCCAAAACTTGATAGCTTAAAATAGCCCCTATTTTATTTAGCTTATGATTCTGCTTGGCAGTTCTTTTTTGTTTGGGCTGGTCTCACTTGTGTGTTTGCAGTCAGTTGGCAAGACATCTGGCAGCTGGCTGAGGTAATAGGACAGCCAGGTCATGTGTCTCTCATCATCCAGCCAGTTAGCTCAGGCCTCTTCAGATGCTGATTGTTTCAAAAGTAGCAAGAAAAAGCATGATTTATCTACCTCACAAGCACTTTTTGAATCTTTGCTCACTTCATATTTACTTACATTTTATTGGCCAACCAAAGCACATAATCAAGCCCAGATACAGAGGTTGGTTAGACTCTATATCTTAATGGAAGGAATAGCGTTTCAAAGGCATATGAATACAGAGATGAGAATAATTTGTGGACATTTTGTGCATCCTGTCACATTTTTGCAACTTCTTCTTTTAAAATTAAAATCAACAAAATTTAAAAACTGAAATTAATTATCATTTTGCCCATCTTGTTGACCTTAACTATCCACTTAAGTCCATTTCTCACTCTGGCATTATACTTCTTTCCTCTCAAAATTATTTGTACATATACACACCTTTCTATGATCCATTAGTATTTTTATTTCTTGAATCTAAATATCTAAGTTTATTGTTGACCTCATTATGTACTTAATTCACAATGAGGTATGAGTAAAAGATTTCCTTTGGAATGAGGAGCTCATTGATTTGTATTTACTGACACATTTACCATTTGTCTGGTGGTGCTCATTTCTTGTGTTTATGCAGATTTCTGTGTGCTGTTGTTTTTCTTCATTCTGAAAGACTTCCGTTAATGTGTCCTATAGTTCAGGTCTGGTGCTGATAGAATTCTTTTAGTTTTTATGTGTCTGAATATCTTTTTTCCACTTTCCTTTTTGAAAGTTATTTTCATGATAAGTGTTCTAAGTTCATAGGCTTTTGTCTTTTTCTTTTTTTCTCTTTCAGTACTTTTAGAGATATCGCTCCATCTTTTTCTGGTTTTCATTGTTTCTAATGAGGAGTTTTTGTCATTTTTAATTTTGTTCCCCTGTACATAATGTATCTTTTTTTTTTCTCTACTCCTTTGTTACTGGTTTTAAGCAATTTGATTATGATGTACCGTCATGAAGTTTTCTTTCTTTTTCTTGTGCTTTGGGACTCATTGAGGCTTGGATATGTAGGTTTAGCCTCTTGACTATGAGATGCCCTGTGAATTGTGAGAGTTTTCCATTGTGATTGGATCATGCACTATTCTAAGATCTTTGTAAGCAAAGAAGCTTACAAAGATTACAAAGCTTTCTCTGCTTACAAAGATTACTTCCTCTGCTCCTTTCAGGTGGTATCTTCCCTAAACTCGAGAAATTTCTTCACATGTATGTGCTGGTCTCAGAGTACTTGAAGACTCAGGGGATACCCTTTACAAGTCTGCTTTCTGAGTAGGTCTCTCCCATTTGATATTCTAGTCTTACCCACGCAAACTTTAGTCTTTCCAGACTCAGGAAATCCAGTAGGCTCTGTCAGGATCTTCCCTCCCCAAACTGGAAACTTCTAGTCAGTAAGCTGGGAAAATTGTCTCCCTCTCTCAGAAACATGTGTGTGATGTTCAGTGTCTGAAAACTGTTGTTTCATATATTTTGTTTGGTTTCTTAGTTGTTTCAGGTAGTAGGGTAAATCCTATCCCAGTTATTGCATCTTGACTAAAACCTATCGAAACTATTTTAAGTGTGTATTTCTCTCTCGTTAGTCCTTTTCTATCCCAAATTATATATTGGTCTGAGAGTTATATACTCTCTTCATTGTTTTTTGCATCAATCTGATTATTTATGTTTTTTTTTTTTATCCCCTATACACACTCCCCCTAATCTATATAGTTGATCCATCATGATCTAATATCCTTTATTAGACAGCATATTTAGAAGAGGGCATGCAGTGGGATATTTTTTTAAAAGTTGTATGAAATGGTGTATCTAATGTGACAATTTTTCTACCAACTTAAGAAATTTTCATCTTTGCATTTCACCATCAAGTGCTCCTATACAATATTTCACGTTATTTTTTAAATTAAGATATGTAAATAATATTAAAATTTGGTCTTGATTTAAACTTCCCTATATATAGTAGTATAACTAAATTATATCATTTCTCTTGATTTGTCCTTACATATATATCTGATAAATGTGAAAGTAGACAGGTCAGGTCTTTAGCTAAGATGCAGTCAGAAGGAGAGAAAACTAGGTGTTCTACCACTTCAGTTTTATAGCCAGTCTTTTTAGATGAGCACTGTATCAGCAGTAGAGGCATTTATTGAGGAGGCCTACATTTGACTCTTCACTGGCTAAAAAAGTAGGAGTAAAAGTGATTCTAGGCTTGATTTTTCATTTATTTGAAATTCTTTGAGAGATACCGAACTGACATTTCAGAACCTTCTAGTCATAAATTCTGGTAAACATTTGATATCAGACTTTTGATTTTAGTATTGGTATACTAAAATCTTAGTGACAAAGATTTATAGCAAAAATTACTTGTATTAGTTGAGGCTGTTTTTGGTATTTATATAAAGTTTTATTTTGGGAAATGTATTAAGATCTAAAAGGATACAAAGGATGAAAGACTCTACTTTCATTATCTTGTACTTTTTTTCCTTAATTAAAATTCTATCACCTTTTAGAATCTGGGTACATGTAAGCAAGGATGTCCTTTCTTTGAAATTGATGTTTTTGTTTGGTTGAATTTAACTCTTTGAATCCTAATTGTGTAGTGACTTAATTCATTTTAAAGGCTTTTGGTTTTGTAAAATACCTTACAGCTGAGGGAGAAAGTAAATAGAGCAGTCAAAATTTCTTTGCCATTATTGGCATGGTTCCCTCAAGTGAAAAATTCTTTTATATTTGAGATCATTGTTTTAAACTGGGAAATGTAATTTTCTTTTTATATGCCTGATTTTTTTTTCTTTTTTTTTTAAGCAATAGCCACAATAAAAAGGTACAAATGCACATGCTAGACTTGATGAGTTCTATCATCATGGAAGGTGATGGAGTTACTCAAGAATTATTGGACTCCATTCTTATTAACCTCATTCCTGCACATAAGGTTTGTATAGTATGAAAGTAGTAAAGGTTAATGTTTAAAAATAGCACTACACATATGAAAATTGTTTTTCACCAATTGCAATTTAGTGTAATTATTCCCACTATCATTCTCCAGTCCAAATAAAATGTAACACACATCAGTCTTGTAGCTATTGTTTTTAGAAGATTTGTTGATTAACATATTATATTATAGAAGATTTTCATTCAGTGAGGTGCTGCCTAATTTCTGGAAAATAAAAATCTTCTGCATTTCACCACTCATATCTAATGTGGGAGTTAAAAGTAGTGAGAGTATGGTCTTGGTTAGGTTTTTGTTGGTTTTTGGGTTTTTTGTGGGGTTTTTTTTGGAAAAAAATATTTCCTCCTTTGTAACATAGATGTGGAACATAGGAATTGTATTTCTTTTCAGAATCCATATCCTACATTTTTCTTGGCCATTTTCAGAAAAAGGTTTGGGTAGAAGCAGGAACTATACGGTTAATGTTAGAAGAGATGATTCAGAGCTGTATATTTCTCCCTGTGGTTCCTTTTTCTGTTTCTTTCTGCTAAGTCTTCTTTTTTTTTTTTAATGTTTTTTATTTATTTCTAGGAGAGAGAGAGAGACAGCGTAAGCAGGGGAGGGTCAGAGAGAGAGGGAGTCACAGACTGAAACGGGCTCCAGGCTCTGAGCTGGCAGTCAGCACAGAGCCCGACGCGGGGCTCGAACCCACGAACTGCGAGATCATGACCTAAGCGAAAGTCAGACGCTTAACCGACTAAGCCACCCAGGCGCCCCTCTTTCTGCTAAGTCTTCTTAAGGAACTGAAGGACATAGCTTTCTACAAGCTCTATCACGGGGCCATCCTCAGTCTACCTTACTAATAATATTCACCTTCTTGCTTTTTTCAGTGATCTGTTATCAGATATAGATGAAAAGGGTATCTAATTACACTTCTCAAATAATGCAGTTAATTATTGTAAGTTCTTCTGCCTCTAAATATGATTTGCATTTTATTAATTCAAATAAATCTTTAATTGGCCAAAATTTTGAGAGCATGGCAAACGGGCAGGTATATGTCAGGCAAAATAAGAGAGGAAAAGCTGAGGAATAGATAGCATATTTGGTGTTTATATTCTGGTTAATATTTTTATGATGGAGAAATATACACCCTTTTAGGAAATAGAAAGTTTGCCTTAATTTTGAGGTAATTTTATCCTTTTGCCAATACAATAAAATCTTGGAGCAAGGATCAAGAGTCTGTGGTTTGTGAACCAAATCTAGCCTATTGCCTATTTATGTAAATAAAATTTTATTTGAACACAACTCATTCATTTTCATTTTGCCTATGGCTGTGCTCAGTAGCAGTATTGCGTAGTTGCGGTAATAACTGTATGACTTAAAAAGTCTAAAATATTTACCATCTAGCCCTTTGCATAAAAAGTTTCCTAGCCTCTTTTTGGGAGAGGTGCAGGATGATGTTGAATGAATCTCAGTTTGGTCCAAAACTCCAAAGTGCAGAGATCTTGATAGGGACTTTTAAAATGAGAAATTCATTTCAAGTACGTTTTTTAAAAATTAAATGTCTTTTCTGTGATCTTTCTCAGACCCTTTTAATTGTTACAGGGCACAGGGAATCGTAAGGAGCAAACACAGTATTCAGCAGTTCACAAGTATAAATGACCAACTGTTTTTCTTGGAATACTTTGCAGGTGTACTCTTTTGTAGAGGACATATTGGTTAGATAATGAACTACTTAGGAAGGATGGGTTAGACAGGGTGTGTGTGTATTCATTTAGATTCTGGGGTAGAATCGACAGTTCAAGCTGGTTAACAAACAAACCCCAAAACCCTTTCCATTTTCTGTCTAATAAAACTAAGCATAATATAGGGTTGGGAGTTTGGCCGACTAATGTATGTTTGTTTTTGAATTATAGTGCTTTTGCAACTTCTGCCTTTAAGACCACTTGTCTAGAGAATATTGGGTAAAACCTTGAATGAGATCCAGTAATGTTTGTTGCTTTATAGTTTGTGGATTTGAAGATTATAGTGTTATCATGGTGCTATCTCATAAATTCACAAACCCTTTTGTAACTGTGCATATTCTTATTGTGTTTCAGAACTTAAATAAACAGTCCTTTGACCTTGCAAAAGTCCTGTTGAAAAGGACAGTCCAGACTATTGAGGCATGCATTGCCAATGTATGTATTTCTGTTTGTATTTACTCTCTAATTGTATAATTCTTAATCCATTGTATTAATTTATTAGGACCTTTCACGTATAGTTTTATTTAGCCTATAAACGGTTTCATCTATTTAAAACAAATACATAAAAGAACCAAATACAAAATATATATATAAGCTTTGACATACTTAAATGGCATAAGATAGAGGATATTTTATAAAAACTGCAACTCCCACATTGTTTACTGCTTTTGTATTTATATTTATCTTTTTATCTCCTCAATATGCTGATCTCTTTTACTTTTCTCCTTTCTTTACCTTTGTCTCTCTGTGTCCATTTATGTTTCTTTATGTGTCTCGGTTATTCCTCTGAACTGTTTTGTTTCTGTCTTAAATAGTTGTTACATATTAATAAGAATACTTTTTTACTTTATTGAATGGGATTTTTTTTTACCTAAAAACATCAATTGTGTAGAATATAATGTACTCACACTCCTTTTTTTCCACATATGCTATATAAAATTTCGAATTGTGTGTATATTTTTAAATTATCATATTTATAATGTAAATGACTATAAATGTTTTTTGAATTGATATATACCTATAATTTACCTAACCATTTCCTTATTATCTTGCATTTAGATTTTGTTCAATATTTTCTTTTTAGTAATTAATTATCTTTGTGAATGTAGCAATTCTATATTGTTGAGTTCTTTTCCACATAAAAACACCCAAGTGGGAGTATATTAATTCAGTAGTATGGATTACTAGTATTGTTTATATTACTAAATTAATATTTAAACATGGTAAAAGTAAGATTCTTTTCAGAAAAAAATATACAGTGAAAAGTGAATATACACTCTCTTCCTAAATACCTTAGTTCTCAGAAATAACCATTACCAGTAGACTTTCATATATCCTTACAGAATTAGTGTTCTATGCTTATTCATTTTTGCATATGTGTATATTTTAGTCTTGTTAAAACTATTTTTTAATTTTTTTCTGTGGTCTGTATATTAAGTATGAATATTTCCTAACTTTTAATATGTGTTGCTTTTCAAAGGATATATGTTATTTGATATTACCAGAAATATACTTAGGTCAGTTGTGTAACTTCCTTTTTAGCATTTTTAAATATAATATGTTTTTTTAAGTGTTATGTATGTTGGCAGAGAGTGGAGGTGTCTTTTAATTTGTACTTTTGATAGTCTTTGTTTCTTCCTAGCATTCTTTTAAATTACCAGTTAGCTTTTATATCATCATCATTTCTTTCTCTGAGTATTAAAAAAAAAAAAAATTCAGAGCACCTGGGTGGCTCAGATGGTTTTAGCTCAGGTCATGATCTCACAATTTGTGAGATCAAGCCCTATGACAGCCAGCATTACCCTTTCTACCCAAGGATCAGAGAAAGAGGGAGAGAGACTCCCAGGTGCCGACAGCGCTGAGCCCGCCACGAGGCTTGATTCCATGAGCAGTGAGATCATGACTTGAGCCAAAATCAGGAGTCAGACTCTGAACTGACTGAGCCACTCAGGTGCCCCTAAATATTCTTTATTATTAAACTCATGGTAAAATTAGTCAGACTTAAATAAAAAGCAAAAAGACTGGTTTTAAAATTTTTCTCTGTTATAAGGAAATTTCTCTATAAAATTATTCATAATGAGTTACATAAACCTTCAAATTTATTTTGTTTTCATGAAAGTTAAAATTCCTAGAAATGCCATCTTAATTTGGAAGAAAGCTAACAACAGAATTCTTTTTTACCTTTCTCCCTGGACATCCCTGATTTGATATTTAGAAGTTTATCTGTTTTAGTGACTGTTTTATCATATATTAGTAATTGAAGTATCTGTTTTGTTTCATCCCCTTCAGTTGTATATATAATGCCTAATTATATCTTTTTTTAGACACACGTTTATAAAATGTGTCCAGATTTATAAATGAAATGGATATTTTTTGTTTAATATCTCCTGTAGTTTTTCAATCAAGTCCTGGTGCTGGGAAGATCGTCAGTAAGTGATTTGTCAGAACATGTATTTGATCTGATTCAGGAACTTTTTGCAATAGATCCACATTTATTATTATCTGTCATGCCGCAGCTTGAATTCAAACTAAAGGTAGGACTGACTATAATTTTTAAGCCCTTTAAGCTTTAAGAGAAAAATTTATATATAATTGTAAAAGATAGTTTTTCTCTATAGAAGAATAAAATGTGAGTTCAACTTATTAGATTTAGTTAAGGTATATGTTTTTTAATCATTTCAGTAAAACAGTCTCTCTCATCTGGGTGTCATAGGAGAATTATATTGAAAAATTACAACCCTCTAGTTGCTAAATATCTGATAAACACAATGACACAGTAGATATGAAAAATAGTATCCGTTTCAATACATGTTATTAAATAATATTTATTATTATTTAGTATTTATTTATTATATAGGTATGTTTTAGAACATCAAAAAGATTTCAAACTGAGTGCTCAAAGGGTCTTGATTACAACTGTATGAACCTTCTGTAGTATATATCAAGTATAAAAACTTTCCTGTATGACTTGGGGCATACCCTTTTTATATAGCCAACTCAACAAGGAATTCACAAGTCCTCAGATATATGAAAAACTTGACACCCACTCTCCTATCCCAATCAAACTACAGGAGATAACAGCTTATATCTGCTTAATATTCTGGACTTTTTGAAAGGCTTTATATCCAGTATCTTATTTGATCCTTAAATCAAATTGTGGTATAGTTAGAATCAGCATTATGGTTTTGATTTTTGAAATGAAAACCTTAGGATGAAATATTTTGCCGAGTTACACAGTTGAAACGGATTTGAGGGGCACCTGGGTGGCTCGATTGGTTAAGTGTCCACCTTTACCTTAAGTCATGATCTTATAGTTTGTGTATTTGAGCCCCACTTTGGGCTCTGTGCTGACAGCTCAGAGCCTGGAGCCTGCTTTAGATTCTGTTCTCCCTCTTTCTGCCCCTCTCCCACTCATGCTCTGTCTCTCTCAAAAATAAAATAAACATTAAAAAAATTTAAAAGCAGATTTGGGATCAGAACTCTAATTTGCAGACTCTTTAACATGTATACATGATAATTAAGAATTGTCCAAAGTGTCTTTATTATAAACATTATTTATAGTATAAAAGGATATTGTACTAAGCTTCTAAGAAACTCTTATATATGGAGGGGCTGGGGGAAGGGAGGTAAATAAAAAATAAATAAAAAGAAACTCTTTTATGTCAAAAATATCATATGGAGACCAAGGTTTTATTTTTTAATATTGAAGAGTTTAATAACAGCCTAAAGATGCTTCCATACCAAATTATTTCTAGGTATAAGGCATTAAAATTTTTTCTCTCAATCTCTTCATAGAGTCTGAATATGAAAAGTCATGCCTCTTCAATCCTTAAACAAGATTGCCATGATAGATGGTGGGAAGGAATTAAGAACTAGATTTCTAGGTTTCTTTGTGTGGACTTAAATTGAGGGAAACACCAAATGATTTTTGCACCAAAAAAAAATTTTACCATCACTATAACCATATTCCAACTTCACTCAAGGAACAGATTTTAAATTTTAAAAAGGTAGGGGGGCAAGTTTCCATTCAGTTTCAGTAGTTAAAATTATAGATAGGAAATGTCACATCATTTGAAATAATTACTACACTACTGAAGTAGTCACTTACCAGTAGAATAAAACTTCCACTTATTTTAGTTTTTGACATTTAAGAGATAGATTGATTTTCTTTAAAAAAATAAATCATGTTGATTAGTTGATCGGGCTTACTAAAAGATCCTAATCTGTATTGTTGTCACATTGCTTGAGAAAAACTTTATCAAAAAAAATCATTTTTATAATCCTAAATGTTAAGCTTGATATAGTTTTCATTTTTACATCTGTTTGATAAGTGTGCCTCTCTTAACCCACAAAACCCTTGTTCCTGAAAGATAAGCCATTCATAACAAAGACCATATCCCATGGCCTTTATTTTTTTTAACTTAGTGTCTTTTTCCATGAATATTTCTTTATTTGATTTCTGGTATTAACTCTAGACATGCATTGTATTTGAATGTTTGAAAAACATTAGCAGTTGCTTTTAGCTATTGTCTATTTTCCTAGTGAATATGTGATTTTTAATGTTCATGTACCATATGGTTTCAGAATAATTTAATTTCTATTAAGATGTGACATCACTAGTGAAACTGGAACAGAATTCATAACATACATTGATTTAGGATAAGAAATTTGGAGGCCCTTATCAAAAAAAAAACTTCAAACTAAGTTTTGATGTAGCATTCAGTTCACCTGACCTTTTAAATCTTCTTAAAATTCTTGCTCTTCCATTAAAATGAGTTTTCCTGAATCATAACATTCTCAGTGTCCTGTTCTCCAGTAAGTTAGGGTATCCTTTAAATTTTTATATATCAAAATTTTAATTGATATGAATTTACCCTGGAGCTCAAAATGGCAGGAAAGATTTCTTATAAGAAAACTTACGAGGGTGGGAATTATTTGCAGCTTTGCCCTTTACAGAATTTTTTCTCAGACTCTTAGGGAATGTTAGAATTAAATGATTATCATCATATTTCTACATTGTAGATTGCAAACAAGCAGTTGGAGGAGGCATAAATTAGTAGTTGGAGGGTGTGTGAAATAAGAGCAAAGAACCCAATGTCCTAACATGAAGTCACATCAATTTCTACATTACTAGTAAATGAGAGCATTTGATATTTTAAAATTCTCATCATTGTAAGCAGAAATATGAAATTATAGCTTCTTGGGAATATATCCTGTTGTTTTCTATAATCTGATGAATAAACCTTGGCTTCATTTATTTTCTTTTTTCTTAGAGCAATGATGGAGAGGAGCGATTAGCTGTTGTTCGACTTTTAGCTAAACTGTTTGGTTCTAAAGATTCTGATTTGGCAACACAGAATCGTCCTCTTTGGCAGTGTTTTCTTGGACGGTAAGAGAACATACAGTTCTATAGATTTAACTTCTATGTTTCAGAGGCCAGTCAGTATGATCTGCTTGATTAAAACCATACATTTCAAAACATTAATTGATATGTTTGTTTTCTAGTGTCTATGTTGCTGTCTTTCTTGGAGAACAAATTGTAGATCAGATATTTTATGAAGAAGCTTATTATTTAGCACATAACATGTCTTAATCTTTCTGTGCTAAAATAATGTCATTAGAATAGGCAACATATAAGAATGTTCAGTCTTAAGATTTTTAAAGCATGAGACTGAAGACCTAATGATCCAGTCCTTGCCATTCCTCAGCCCAGCAATGTATTTATTTACTAGTTTTTATCTTTTAGGTTTGTAGTTACTGTAGTTGAGTGATGTATGTTGTGAACTAATGCAGTATTGTATGATTTTGAAATTAAAAATATCATTGCTCTTCATTCCAATAGCCTTTTTTTTTAAAGTTTATTTATTTATTTTTAGAGAGAGAGTGCACAAGCAGGGGAGGGGCAGAGAGAGAGATGGTGAAAGAGAATCCAAAGCAGGCTCTGTGCTATCAGCTCAGAAGCCAGATGTGGGGCTCGAACTCACGAACCGTGAGATCATGACCTGAGCCAAAATCAAGAGTTGGACACTTAAGTGACTGAGCCAGCCAGGCGCCCAATACATATAGCCTTTAATGTTTCTTCTCAAGAATCTAGAATTATTAGGTTCTTTTCAATATGATGGTAAGGTTGAAAAATACGAAATTTATCAAATTCCCTTTTGCATTCCATGTACATGTTTCTTTGCTTCAAATCATGAAAAGTCCATTTTTATTGTTAGTATTCTGGAGAACATTTTAGATTCATCATTATTCAGCTGGTTCAGAAGGTGGGCTTAGAAATTATGTTAAGATAAATTAAAATATAACTAACAAATCTCTTGACACTGACATAATGATCATCTTAAGTTACTTGCTCAGAATAGACCACTTTGAAGGTCTTTAAATGCTGACTATTTTGAATAAACTTGTTATTATGAAAACTTAGAATGGAGGTAATAAAGTAACTATACTTGTCCTAGTAACCAGAAGAGTGATTTTGTCCTTGTGATTGCCTCAGTGTTTATAGCAAAACAATTACTTGTAAAAACTAAATAAGCTATGGGGCGCCTGGGTGGCTTAGTCGGTTAAGCGTCCGACTTTCGCTTAGGTCATGATCTCGCGGTTCGTGGGTTCGAGCCCCGCGTCGGGCTCTGTGCTGACTGCCAGCTCAGAGCCTGGAGCCTGTTTCAGTCTGTGATTCTCTCTCTCTCTGACCCTCCCCTGGTCACACTGTCTCTCTCTCTCCTAGAAATAAATAAAAATATTTAAAAAAAAAAAAAAAACTAAACTAAATAAGCTGTAAGCAGCTTCTCATATTCATAATTTTACATTCACTGCTATTTCTAATAATCAGTCTCTGATTCATAGAAACAAAGTAGTATTACCAGTTTTATTGTGTTATTTTCCTTAGCTATTTAGCATGTTTTGATACTTTGTAATTTACTTGATCATAAATGGTAATGTTTTCATTTTTCTCTGGCAGTTAGAAAATTATAAATCCTAGGGGCACCTAGGTTTCTCAGTCAATTAAGCATGGGTCTCATGATCTTATGGTTTATGAGATGGAGCCCTGAATGGAGCCTTCTTAGGGTGTTCTCTCTCCCTGTCTCTCTGCAGCCCCCCCCCACTCCCTATCTCTCTCTCTCAAAATAAATAAATATTTTAAAGTATTTTAAAAATAAAATTATAAATCCTAAATGCTTTATTTATTAAAGTAAAATTATTGTTAAGTTTAAAGAAGTAAAAGATATAAAATGTTTATTAAATAGCTTTAATTGGTTATTTTATGAGGTTACTTAAAAATAAAAATATTGCTATTTAAAATCACATTATTTATAATTAATAAATGTTTTTTAAATTGCCCATAATAAATTTTAAATTTGAGAGTTGCCGAGCTTAACTCTGTTATGTGCAGTTGTGGATTTACATGAAGTGTTTTATATTTATTGCAAATTTACAATACATTAGACCTTTAAAAGAGCATTTAAATACAAGTTCGTCACAAGGTTTGAAAATTTTTGTTGAAAGGCAGCATGACACATACATTTTATAAAATCATCTTTGAACTTACTGCTTTCTACCTCCTCTAATATTTTCCCTCTATAAACTTTTTTCAGGTAGATTTTGTAGTTTTAAATATTTTTGTTTTGTATCATTTTAGGTTGTTAAATTTAGGGCACAAGAAAGTTAGATAGTTTGAGTTGAGGGATGTGTTTATACTTTTGTTTGTTTTGGTGTGGTAAACATTCTGTTTTCAAAAATGTTTTTGTGAAAATATGTATCTCTTTATATTCTACCTTCAGAACCCAGTAACTATATTATATAGTGTAGATATACCTTATTTGACAATAATTATGTTGCCTTACAGCTAATCTTTAACAACTTTTTCCATGTAGATTTAATGACATTCATGTTCCTGTGAGATTAGAAAGTGTGAAATTTGCCAGCCACTGTTTAATGAATCACCCAGATTTAGCAAAGGATCTCACAGGTAAGCTGGCTGATTTGTTACAAACATGGGAGTAATAACACAAATAAATTTTAGATAGGAGCTTTCACCTTAAGTTTGGTTTCTGAAAAGGTTTTAACTCTGGCACTATTTCAGATTTCTGTCAGTCATGAACTAGTAAGTGATTTTGTGTTTATACAATAAAATTATATTTGAAATGTTCATATTGTAATCCTTGGAATTTTTTGGAAATCATGGTTTGAGGAAGGAGACCATTGGGTTTGGGTACAAATCATTATACCTATCTGATAATTAAATATAGTAACATATCTGATAGTGGGAAAGTGATTATCTTCTACAGTAGAGTAGAATTTCTCATTCTTCACTTGAACTTAGAGCATTTGAACTCACTTATTTGGTGTTAGCAAATAAATGCTTTTATCAAAAGGCTGTTTACCAAAGAAGATATTGTAACTTAAGTTTTGAACTATATAAATCAGATATTGCTTTGTGATTTGACTTTTCCAGAATATTTGAGGTAAAATAACATTATTTATTAAGATATGACTCTGGAGTAATAGCTAGTGTGTCTAGTTTATTTTGTGATTATGTAGAGTATTGCCACCTCGAAAACAAAATGATTTTAATTTTACAAACATGGTGCCACTATGGATAGAAATAAAGCAGTGGTTTTTCTGTCATTCTGAATGTGACAAATATCATAGCTAACATTTAGCTTTAGATTTTTTTCTTATATTACAGAATATTTGAAAGTTAGATCACATGATCCAGAAGAGGCAATTCGTCATGATGTCATTGTTACTATAATAACAGCCGCCAAAAGAGACCTTGCCTTAGTAAATGATCAACTACTTGGATTTGTAAGGGAAAGAACACTGGATAAACGGGTAAGATCTGAGGAATTTTATTCTTTTGTAATTTACTATACTTAAAGTGTTTGCTAAATACAATAGAAATTATTCTTAGTATACCTAAAACTTTTCTGTGTGAAGTTCAAATCAATACAGTACTAAGTAAAAGTCTATAAATTTGTATATATTTTGTGTATCTTTTAATTACATTTACAAAGAAATACATTGGATTCTATAGCTTTTCAGATATTAGGCATGGGTTTGTCTTCTAGCCTACCTTTATGAAGAGAGCAGCTAAATGGAAGTTTTATTTTACCTTTTCACCTATGAGATGAGTTCCAGAAGAATAGTGATTGATCACCTCTTTTTTATCTTATAGTTAGCATTTTCAAAATTGACTGTGTTATATAAACATAGATGGATCTGTCATTCATCAAACTGAAAGAATATATTACTTTATATGAAAGTAATATTTCTATATTGTTTTGCTAAGCTAAGGGCAGAAATGATAGTTGTTATAGTTACTTTTTTTGGTGATTTCCTCTCTCTGGTTACAGTTAAAAACATGGGTTGAAAAAAAAATTGGTTGATAAGAGTAGTACTAAGAACAACAAAAGCAGTTGCTAAGGAATAGTGTCAACTGTAAGCAAGAAACAGACATGCAAGGCCGACTGATTAGACATGCTTCTTACTAACATCTTTAATAGAGGTTGCCTTTGCAGTGTGCTGTTTTATTAGATACATAGTTGAAAACAAAGTGTCTTCCTGAAACCAGTGTCATTTAGCTATAATTTCAGAGTAAAACTATATTTCTTGGTGGTGAAATATAGCAAGAGGCATTTACTCTTTCTTTTAAAATAGTTAGAAGAAGTAAATATGTAAAGTGGGCACTGTTGAACATGTTCAACTGTATCAGTAATTCTAACTTTGAACAAATTTTTTCCTTTGGCTTTAATTAAAATGAAATGGCACTCTACCTAGTGGTTAGCTGGTAACTCCCTCCGCACCCCCATACACACATTTACCATTTCTATTATTTCCTCCTTTTAAAAACATTTCGTTCCTGCTCCTGTCAATATTATACTTTCTGAAAGAATTAAATTAATTAATCTTCCTGAGGGTGCATGATTTTGTCATAATAGTATCTACTAGACATTTTAGGACCTGGATTTTGGTGTAATAAATTAGATTGCCTTGGGTATACCCTTTCTGAAATTTGTTTTCTCCTTTATAAAATGTGAGGACAGGACTTAATCTTAAATTTCACTGCTTACATTCTTTGGTTTCATGTGAGAAATGTCACACATCTGTTACCTGTTATATTGGGACAGAGTTTCATTCATCTACTAAATAGCCTAAAAATGCAGAAATTGTGCACAAAATTATAAAGAAAAATATTAATGTAAATAAACCAAAGATAATAAATATGTTCTGACAATTTATTGAGATAATTATCTTTTTTGGTTTTTGGGTTTTTGTCGTTGTTTCTTACTACATCTCACTATCATGGTTCTAACCGTAGGTTTTTATAGTCTCCTTTTGTATCTACCTTCCTCTTATCGCCTTTCTTTCCTCCTAGTAAACCATTCCAGTCTCTAGAAGTCCCAAAGAGTCTTCCACTAACTAGTAGTAGTATGTGGCTAGGTAAATCATTTGTCCATTTAATCTATAAAATAAGGAAGTTCACTTAATATGATCACTAAGGTACTTTCCAACTTTGTAATTCTAAGATCTTAATACTAAATTTTGCTCTTCTTATTCTGAGTTAATATCAAAAGGAATGTAATTAGGATACAGCATTCCAGATGATAGGGCTTTTGGTAAATCACACACTTTCTCTTTTGCTTTTTAATCACTTCTAAAACTTGGGCAAAGTTTTTTAGATAGAATCTAATAAAATCATCTGTAAGAGTTACTACTGAAGGCGTGGCTGTGAGGGAAATAAAAAGAAATTGGTAGGTGACTTGGTAGTATCTGCATTAGACAGTTTTTAAAGCAGTCAGATTTATAAATAAGATCCAATTCGGTGTTGGTAAAGCGATTTGTTGCTTCTTAAGAAAATAAATACTGTGCCAGTTTATATACATAGAAGTCTGATTGTACAGCCTAGTTGAAGAAGTGGATATTTTTACAGATTAGCATACTAAAGTTTGGTATCTCACTCATTCAGTAAACTTTATACTTTTTAGTGGCGAGTAAGAAAAGAAGCTATGATGGGTCTTGCTCAGCTTTATAAGAAGTACTGTCTTCATGGTGAAGCAGGAAAAGAAGCTGCAGAGAAAGTCAGCTGGATAAAGGACAAGCTTTTGCATATTTATTATCAGAATAGCATCGATGACAAGTGAGTCTAATATGTTGGTAGAATCGTTGAATATAAAAGTGCTTTCAATTTTTTAACGTATAATTTACTTCTATTTTATAATTATTTTTAAATTTAGAAATCACTTTTGTTTATACATACTAGGAAAAATTGTCAAGTAGCATAATTAGTGAAATAGGCATGGGCTTCAGAGTCAGACCAGAGGCCAGATGTTCATTCTGCCCCTTATTAGACGTGTACCTTTTCACAGCTGTCTTCTGTACATCTTGGTTTTATCCCAAAAAAGGAGTAACAATAAAGCTTTCCATACAAGATTGTAATGTAGATTAAATAAAAAATTAACATAAAGCACTCTAAGCCCAATGCCTGGCAATACAGCACTATTCAGTAACTGCTCTGTTTCCTTTTTTGCAACACTGTAAATATCAATAGAGGTAGTACCGTGGTGTTTTTTTTTTTAATTGAGGTATAATTGATATATAGCATACTAGTTTCACGTGTATGACAAGATTCTATATTTGTATATATTGGGAAAAGATCACCTCAATATGTCAACTTAGTTACAAAAATTTTTGTGTGATAAGGACTTAGGTTTTCATTTTTTGAGCTTTCCTTGTAATTCTATTTTGAATTATAGTGATGGTTTTGGTTTTTGCAAAATATTTTGCAGTGTTTTGTTGTATTAGACTGACTACTTTGGCATCATTGGCTATGTATTTCATTGATAAATGATGATCTCTTGTATTTTCTTATTCTAATGATATTGAATAATAAATACAAGCTTAGCAAGAAAGTTACTGCAGTATTGGTAAGGAATTTAGACTGTGGAGAGAAGAGAGATCAGATTTGCACAGGAAAAGCTAAATTTTCAGGAAGCGATATGAAGAAAGATCCCTCTGATTTTATTAAATGACACCACTGGAAAGAAGTTGAACTAAACTAGAGGAGATTAATGTTTTCTTTTGGTTTTGGGGAATTCACTGTCCTTGATTGTTAGCTTTTTATGTAGTGTTAGGTAACTTACTATTATAGCTCAGGACTGATGAAGAATAGGTGGAACAGCCTAGCACCCTGTGCTTAGGAATAACATATAACCATTTTAGAACAAATGTTCCATACTACAAAAAGTCAAGTCACAAATCGCAGTTCTAGCTCTAAATTTAAAAATAACTATACTCCAGGGTGCCTGGCTGGCTCGGTCAGTAGAACATGTGACTTGAACTCATGAGCTCCATACTCAAACAAACAAACAAAAACCCAACCCACAACTGTAATCCAAGGAAAGGAACCAGTCACACACATAGGCCTCACCGTTTGCACACATAGATCTGGTATTTTTTCCTGAGATGGTTAAAATATAAAATGCCTGTTGCTTCTAAAAAATAGAATAATTATGTTATTGGTGGGTATTTTTTGTTTCATAGACTGTTGGTAGAGAAAATCTTTGCTCAGTATCTTGTCCCCCACAACCTGGAAACAGAAGAGAGAATGAAATGCTTGTATTATTTATATGCTAGTTTGGATCCAAATGCTGTCAAGTAAGTTACTTTTTAAATGAATGTTTGGAGTTAAAGATTTTATAAAATTACTTCACCTTATTTAATTGATGTTGATGGGGTTGTTGCTTCTTCTAGTTGAATCAAGAACTTCAGGTAAATATTTATAGAGAAAAATGTTAGAAGTTCAGATAAATTAAAAGCAAAAATATTCCTATTTGCACAGATGTATTTTGGCAACTGAGTCTATTATATATATATAGTTTCTGGGATTCAAAGAAATCCCCATGTCGAAAAGTACTTTTGCCTGCCAGTTGACTGGAGTCTAAATTACACTATTGGAGCTTTATAATATTATGTCTAAAAACTAAGTACTGCTTCATCAGGAAAACATATCTAGATCACCTCTATGTAGAATGACCATATGATTGGTAGTCTGAACTGGGATATTTTTGAGACTTAACCGCACTATTAATATTTTTTGGTCAAACAATTGACATAAACTTTAACTGTCCTAGGCCAACTAGGCTGTGTGGTTACTCCACTGTAATAAAGCTTTTTAAAAAGTAAACCAGTCCTGTTGAGAAATCTGGTTCTTCTGGAAAGAACCTCAGCGTGTGTGTGTGTGTGTGTGTGTGTGTATTACAGTATGTGTATACTATATATTGTATATTTGTCTTTTAACTTTCATATAATTTCAAGCTTAAAGAAAGACTGCAGGAATTGTACACAGCATTATGATATCCCTTAGACCCAGATTCATCATTTGCTTAATCATTTGCCATTTGCATATACTTCTTTATCTTTACATAAATATTTTCTTCTGAACCATCTGAGAGTATTTGCAGATATTAGATTCCACTACCCCTAAATATTTCAGTGTGCGTTGCCTAAGAACAGGATATAACCAGAGTATTCTTACCAAATCAAGAGATTTAGCATTGATACAATACTATTGTCTAATCTAATGTGTATTTAAATTTCCTCAATTGTCTCAATAATGTGCTTTATGGATTTTTTTTTCCTTTCTAGGATTACAGATTGCATATTTGATTGTCATATGTCTAGTCTTTTAACTTGGAGCCATTGCTCGCTCACTCTTTGTTTTCTAGGACTTTGATGACTATTTGTACTGCATAGTCCAGTCCAGTTATTCTGTAGAATACTCCCTTAATTTGGGTTCATCTAATGTTTCCTCATTATTAGATTGAGTTTATACATTTTCAGAAGAATTCTACAGAGGTAACGTAGTATCCTTAGTGCATCATATTAAGAGGCATTAGCCATCATTTGTTTTTAATTTGTGAGTGATTCTTAATGTTCACTCTAGGTAGTAAATTCCTGGCCTAAGGTTTAGTCTCTGATTATATTTCAGAATACTGGCAAACAATACTCCAAGATAGATAATACCTCAGAGGTCCTAGACAGCTGGAATTATGGACTGTGTTTGTGATAGAAGAAAATCTGCTTTCATGGAGAGAAAGGAGTCTAGAATAAACACACTCAAGTTAAATTTGGTTCCTTGAATCTACATCATTTCTAAGAAGTTCATTTCTACAGCCTTTACAACCTGATCCTTTTCTACAGTATGTTCCAGCTTCCTGATGCTACTCCACTCATGCTCTGTGTTCCAAATCTGTAAATTTTTTTGTTTCCTTTGTTGTAGGCATTTTGATAACATTTTATCTTTCATGCCAGAACATTCTAGCTTCCTCTGCTTAGAAAGCCTTTTGGTCCCTTCATTTACCTAGAAAGATCTTATTCATCCTTCTAAACTTCTCAGGTATCTTTTCTCGTAAGAAGGTTTATATTTACCATTTTAAACTAATCTGTTTGGGACGCCTGGGTGGCTTAGTCATGAGCCATCAGTCTTGATTTTGGCTTGGGTCATGGTCTCCCAGGTTGTGGGTTCGAGCCCCACATCGGGCTCTGTGCTCACAGAGTGGAGCAGGGAGCACAGAGCCTCATTGGGATTCTCTCTTTCCTCTCTCTCTGCCCATCCCCTTCTCTCTTGGCACGTGCA
This sequence comes from Hyaena hyaena, assembly GCF_003009895.1. Classification (NCBI taxonomy): domain Eukaryota; kingdom Metazoa; phylum Chordata; class Mammalia; order Carnivora; family Hyaenidae; genus Hyaena; species Hyaena hyaena. The sequence goes on along the minus strand of NW_024080656.1, from coordinate 3,216,362 downwards.
AATAAATAAGTTGTTTAAAAAAAAGTTTAACCTGGGGCGCCTGGGTGGCTTAGTTGGTTAAGTGTCCGACTTTTGCTTAGGTCATGATCTGGCGGTTCGTGGGTTCGAGCCCTGCATCAGGCTCTGTGCTGACTGCCAGCTCAGAGCCTGGAGCCTGTTTCAGTCTGTGACTCCCTCTCTCTCTGACCCTCCCCTGCTCACACTCTCTCTCTCTCTCTCTCCTAGAAATAAATTAAAAAAAAAATTTTTTTTTAAATAAAGTTACTTTATAAAAAAAAAAAAGTTTAACCTGTCTTAATTCTAATAAATAAATGTCAGTGCTGGTGCTTAAATTTTTAGGTAGATATACAAGCATGGTGTGTTTATACAAGGCAACAAGAAAAGTAGTACAGTTGAGTAGTTATCAGAATTGTTATATTATGTTACCTTTTTTTCATGCTTATAACTTTATCAACAGAGCTCTCAATGAAATGTGGAAGTGTCAGAACATGCTTAGAAGTCATGTACGAGAACTGTTGGATTTGCACAAGCAACCTACAGTAGGTTCATGATTTGTTTAAATTAATAGTTTTTTATGGTCATTGTTTAGTTTTTCTCTAGTTACATATAATGAATCAAGCAAAAAGTATTTTGAGTGTTTTCCAAATGTCAGTTATGCACAATTTCTGTAGTTTTCTAAACAAAATTTTCACTGTAAATGAATATAACAAAATTTTATTTTCTAGCATGAGCAAAGAAATACTGGTGTCTACTTTATCACTTTAGATACCAAGAGTTTATACATAGTTCATCAATTTTCAAATAATTAGAATTAAACCTCAAGATAAAGTTCTATATAAAGTCATGATTTTTTTTACTCCATGATGTTTTTGTCCTTCAGTGTAGAGTAGTATCAGATCTGGTGCCAATCCTAGAAATATGCCAAAGTCAAATTAACAAAAAAAAAAAAATCTGCCCAATGTCTTCTAGAAGATGGAGGAAAGAAACTTGAATAATTTCTTAATATATTTCTAAATGTGTTTGCTGGAATAGGTGTTCTTAACTAGGGAGTCATAGAGACCCCTTAAGGATCTGTTGATGCTAAAGCAAGGGTTGGGAGATTTTTTTTTTTTTTTTTTTTGTAACTGATCAGATTGTAAAAATTTAGGCTTTGCCAGCCATAAAGTCTTGGTGAACTTCTCAACTCTGCCTTTATAAAATTGCAAAAGCAGTCATAGACAGTATGTAAATAAACAGTGTATGTTTCAGCAAACCTTTAATGAAAACAAGTGGTCCATAGGACCATAGTTTACCAATTTCTGATCTGAATTACTCAAACTTCATACTTTATTGTGTTGGACGATACAGAAGTACTTTTTGTAGATGTGCTGCCTAAGTGAGCACCAGAAGTACTTTTTGGAAGGGACATGATTTACTTACTTTAGTAATAGGCCATAAAATAGATAATAGAACTATTCAGGAAGAATTTTTTTCCACTCTTCACATTTTTAGTTAATTTTCTTTGATGTATGGTTTCATAGTAATTTTGTTATGATAATTGTTTCTGTTATCTTCAGTCTTCTGGCAAGAAGTTTTCCCTATGGAAATTGTATATTCCTTTGTTAATTTAAAATACCTACCTTTTGACATCACCTTTCCTTCCAACATAATAGTGGTTGCTACTCCACAATTTTTTGTTAACTTATGGTATAGATTTTCTAGTGGCTGATGATTTTTTAACTTAAAAAAAATGTATAATACTGTTTGGATTTTCTTACAGAAATTTGTTAGCTCATATGATATCTTTTTGTTTTAAATTTCAGTCAGAGGCTAACTGTTCTGCCATGTTTGGAAAACTGATGACCATAGCAAGTGAGTTTGTTTATTCACTCCATATATAATATAATAAACATCAAAACAGACAAATAATTTACCCAATGGGACAATTTATACTAAGTAAGAAAATAACTCTACATAATTTTTAGGAGAGCTTGCTCTTAGTTTAGTAGTTTTTCTTTTATAATACTGATTCTCTTCCATTTTTATAGAGAATTTGCCTGACCCTGGGAAAGCACAAGATTTTGTGAAGAAATTTAACCAAGTTCTTGGTGATGATGAGAAATTGCGGTCTCAGCTGGAATTATTAATTAGTCCAACCTGTTCATGCAAACAGGCAGATGTTTGTGTGGTTAGTAAATTATACTTGTACATTTGTGCTTTTAGCTTTGCTTACTAAAATTTATATTTCATTAGAATCTCCTTTACATAAGTTATTTGTGTTAATTTAACTATATTTTGAGCTCTAAATTACTCAGTAGTATATCTGTGATCCGCTTAGTTGTCTTACCATTGTTCAGCCAAATTCAAGGAAAAGCACTAGAGAACTAAGCCAGGGAGATTGGTCCTAGGAATTGAGCAAGACAGTATGCCTTGTATTTAATAGACGTTTGTTAATGTAAACAGAATTCCTAAATCCTTGTGTGTGCATACATTTTCTTCATTCCTGTATTAGGATGGAAATAACTCTTGTCAACAAGTTGGCGATAGTTACTTTGTCATATATCCATTTATAAATAAGGTAGTTTCCTATTTAGGCTTTGTCTTCATTCTATTCCTGGATTCTTTATTTTATTTTATTTTATTTATTTATTTTTTTTTCTGGATTCTTTATTTTATAGAAAACCAGTATTCATTGAAAATATCAGGAAGGAACTTCACCCATTCATTTATTCAGCATTTTATGAGTTTTGTGTTTGAATTTCAGCTATACCATTTACTACCAGTGTGACCTTTAGTAAGTTCTTCAATAATTTGTAGCCTCATTTTTCTCATCTATATATGTTAAAAACCTCACAGGACTGTTAAACGATTGTGTGTGTTTGTGTGTGTGTGTGTGTGTGTGTGAGTGTGTGTGAGAGAGAGAGAGAGAGAGCACGCGCGCTAGCGAGAGAGAGGGAGAGAATATGTGTGTATCCTAATACATGGTCCTTTAGGATTTAAATAAATTGTATTTCTGTGGTATAGTACATATATTACAACTGTTATGTTTGGGACTAGGCTTACAGAGATGAATGAGAGAAAAAATTACTTCAGATATTTATGTCTAGCTTTGTTCTAGAAAGAGTTAGAGTGGGATAATTATGTAATAAAGGGATGAGGACTATGATACATGTGTATACAAAATGGTATGAGAGCATTGAATAGGTATTTTTTATTCATTCTAGAGATACTGGGTCTCTGAGTTGATCTAAAGAGACCAGGAATTAGGAAGAGATGAGGGGAAGTTAAGTTAGACAAGAGAACAGTGGACTCTTCTTTAGGGCCTAGGGATATGGATATACCAACCACCCAGACTACCTCAACCTTTGCACTTCTGAACTGAGTGGTTTGCCGAAAACATTTAAAGTTTCATTTATTTCTTTGGGATTTAGAAGTCTAGTTCCAGAGTGCTGTGTCCTGTAGGACGTCAACTAATATGATTGGCTCATAGAATGAAATAGCTTGAAAAGGCCTTAAAAATAGTTGATTTTAGCATTTCATTTTACAAATAAAGACACTGAATTTTAAAGTTTCTCATCCACTATTTTACATCTGGTGATAGTGGCTAAGTTTCAGGTAGAGTCTAGATCCCATAAGTCCACAATAGTATTCTTTCTGTACATTCCATCGTTTGCAGAAGAGCCCATTCAAATGAGTACTGCTCAACAAATGTTGACCTTGAGAAAGAACAGTCAAGTGGTGTTTTTGGTCTGAGAAAAAAACAGAACTTAAGCTTGAGTTTGAAAAAATGGCAATAACATGAATTCCTACTATTTGTCAGACCATAAATATTTAAGAGTTTCTAAATCCAAAAAGTATCTGCAAAACAGATGTTTTTAACCAAAATATCTCAGGATGAATACCACAGCCATGCAGTGTAGCCAGTCAGTGCTTCTGATTTTAGCAACCAGGGAAGTAGAGATGAGGACTGCAGTTGCACTAGAAAGAGCAAAGTAATGATACTTTTTTGGAGGGGAGATTATTCTGAAGATATTTTAAGTAATGGTCTATAGAATAGCTCTTCTAGAAGAAAACATTTCTACTCTTCACATTTTTTAGTTTGTTTTCTTTGGTGAATGGTTTTGCAGTAATTTCCTTTCTTGATTTTACATGAGCACTGTGTATTCTCTAAGCACATTATCTGACTTATCTGTATATTGAGTATAAAATAAGACTTATAATACTCTTTAAACATGCAGGAAAACACCACTGTCAGTTTTTGCCATTTTCCAGAATATTTATATCCTTTTGTTCTTCTCCCCAAGGGTTACTGATATTAGTTATATATGTCTTCTATTATCACATTCTTTTTTTCCTCCTGCTTTCATTCTGAAGTAGAAGAAAAGAATAAAGAAGAAATAAATATACAAACAAAATTTAGTTTCTGTCATTCTATGTAGTTTTCATTCTTATCTCTGAGAATTCCTCTCTATCCGCTGCCAATGTGTATATAGCACCACTTTGTTTTTTTATTCTAAATGACAATCACTTCATTTCAAGAAGTGAACATTACTCCGTAACAAGAGTTTTGTAGGAATGGAGATCTAATGCTTTGAGCAAGAAATAACAGACCCATACTATGGCTTAATACATACATACATGATACTGTAGTGAGAGAGGATGAGCAGTGGTATTGTAGTATATGCTCTTTAGATTTGCTTTCCGTTTGGACTGTACTTTTTAAGTCTTCACACCTTTGTTCTATAGAAGGATCATTGCCATAGCATGAGCTCTGCTTGCTTTTTGATGCTCTAGCATCTCCCTATGACCATAGTTCCTAAATTTCAAGATTTTCTAGGAAGCTTATTAATGGAGCATTTGAGACAGTCCTAGGTTTGAATTCCAGCTGTACCGTTTACTACCACTGTGACTGTTAAGTGAGTTACTCAGTATTTCTGAGCCTCCTTTTCTTCATCTATAAATATTATCAACCTCATGAAATTGTTAGAATAAGATAAAATGAAATTTTGGGCCGCCTGGGTGGCTCAGTTGGTTAAGCGTCCGACTTCAGCTCAGGTCATGATCTCACAGTCCATGGGTTTGAGCCCCGTGTCGGGCTCTGTGCTGACAGCTAGCTCAGAGCCTGGAGCCTGCTTCAGATTCTGTGTCTCCTTCTCTCTCTGCCCCTCCCCTGCCCTGTCTCTCAAAATAAAGACAATAAAAAAAATTTTTTTTAAAGAGTTGCTTTAAAAAAAAGATGAAATTTTGTGTGTGGCCTAATGTAAGACCCCTTGCACTGCCCTGTAAGATGTAAATAAATGATAATTTTTGTCATACTACATATACATGACACACTAGCAATTCTTTAAATAAGTAGAGAGGGACCATGACTCTCTATGTTTTTAAGGGTCTCAAGTGATTCTGTTAGAGTACACACCTTAAAAACCCTTCTCTACAGGGTTATCAAAATATGCATTGTATCTTCTGAAGGCCAAATTTTGGGTTGTCCCTTGATCAAGTCTACACCATTATAATTCACTGCATAATTTAGTGAATTGTATTATACATAGTCTCTCACTGAGGTTGCAGTTTAGGTGACAGAGACAGGCAAATATTTCAGTAGAGAATACAACGTGGTAAGTGTTCTGATAGAATCCTGTCCTTTGTAACACAAAAGAACAGCTCCCATTCCAGGCCAGGATGGAAATTGGAATAGCTTATTCTAGAATAAGCGATTGCCAGATTGAATCTTAAAAGTATGTAAGTAGGGATTAGACCACTACATCAAGAATGATTGCTGTATTTCTAGCCTGAGTAACTGGATATTGGAGAAGGTATTTGAGGGATCAGAAAAGATAACAGTGTGTGGCTTCTCAGCAGTTGTGTTTAGAAGTCGAATTCAAGACTGGTTGGTATAGTTCCTGGAGGAGGTAAAGAAAAGAATGAAAAGGGAGAGAGATGCTAATGTATGCTATTTAGTAATAGTAATCAAATGTTTCCTGTTTTCTTTTAATTTAATCTGTCTATAGTTGGAATGATGTACATACAGGGGTGATGTGATTTATGGTAACCACATATTTGATCTTTGTCCCCCATTTTTGGCACAGAACTAAAACCCTTTAAATTTCCAAAGTACAGAAAGCCACATCAGTGTCTTTGGTTATGTTAATAAGGTACCTTTAGGAACTTGGCCTAAGGATGAGGACCGGATGCCTGTGGAACCAATTACATGATTAGAGGATTGGAACTTTCAGCCCTACCCTCTGACCTCTGGGGAGAGGAGAGGGGTTGAAAATTGAGTTCAATCACCAATGGCCAATGATTTGATCAGTCAAACCTATGTAATAAAGCCTCCATAAAAACTAAAAAAGACAAAATTCAGAGAGCTTCTGGGTTGGTGGACATGTAGAGATTTGGGGAGAGTGGCAGACTCACAGAAGAAATGGAAGCTCTTTGTCCTTTCCACATACTTCGCCCTATGCATCTCTTCCATCTGGCTGTTCCTTAATTATATATCCTTTTATAATAAACCAATAATCTGGTAAGTAAATATTGCTCTGAGTTCTGTGAGCCACTTCTAGCAAGTTAATCAGACCCATGGAAGGAGGGGGTTATGTATGGGAAATAAGATTTACAGGCAGTAAGTCAGAGTATAGGTAACAACCTGGGCTTACACCTGGTGAGGGGTGGGGACAGAGGTGGGAGACAGTCCCTTAAGTCTGAACCCTTAACCTGTGGGAATGGATGTTATCTTGGATAGACAGTATCAGAATTGAATTGAATTGTAGGATACCTTACTGATGTTTGGAGAATTGCTTCTTGGTTGGGGAAGTCCTCGCCCCAACCTGACCTGCCCCCCCCACATTGGAATTGTGTTTAGGAACTGAAAAGAACAGGTCACTGTAACATGAAAGTTAAACCTTTAAAAACCACTTCTTGTGGAAAATTACTTTATCTAGTTTACTGATTCTAGCTATGAAAATTATTGATAATGTTAAATCCTCTTAGGAGACATTTTGATTAGGAAAACATCAAAGTATATGAGAGGAAATACTGTGTATGTGAAAGAGTACAATTTTTTTAAAAAAAATTTTTTTATTGTCAAAATGAGAAAAAGTGTGAAAAACAAAGGAGATATATAAATGCAGAATTTTTAAGCTCTTAGTTTTGCAATAATAGGATTAATAAATTATAAGCTTTTTGAGAATAGGGACTATTTGATATTCTTTAAGAGTGCTTAATATACAGAACAATTTCTACAACTAGTAAATATGTATCAATAGTAGTATCAATCTGCAGTGTCGGCATAGTTGATGAGAAATTTTGGAAACACTGTCAGAGATGCAGAAAGATTCATTTTATTTATTTTTTTCTGCTGTCATTTCCTAAAATGATTACATATGATTACTTCTGTTTGAAGCTTTGTCAGTTATGAAATTTCTTTTTTGTCTTAGATGTTTCTGTTTGTGCACTGGAAGTATGTGTGGGTATTTTTTTTCCTTAATTGCATAAAGAAAACAAACTGTTTATTTGTTGCTACAAACTAGTTGGTTCTTGCCACAAACTAATTTGGCTTGCTGCATATGTCCAGTATCACTTAAGACTATCATATACAATAATTGTTAGAGAGTAAGTATTACATACATAAAATATTGTTATGAGGGATTACTTAATGTAAGATTATATTGGAATATAAAAACATTAGGTTTTAAAAATTAATTGTATCTAGTATTGTTTATGTACATAGGTATATATTATATATTATTACTGGGTTTATATAATTGTGAATTATTTTTGTTCCATTTAGCATTTCCTTTTTCTATGCTTGTGGCTAGTACCATCACTGTCTCTCCTGGTGCCTAGTTTTTTACTTTTTTAGTAACATATTCCAAAGTACTGACTAGTAGAGTTTGCCTAGCAATTTCCCAGTAGATTTATTTGTTACTAAGTGATCATTGACATTATCTTAATTTAAAGCAATTAAATTTTATGCTAGGGATAAAAAGAAGTCCCCTTTTGGGGAGACCTGCACAAAACAAATTTGATTTCAAAAGATAGAATTTAAATTCAGATTTAAAATGTATACCTGTGGGTTACAGCAAAGTATATAAAGACTGAGCACTGACTAAAATATTTTTATTTTCTCAAATGCTGAAATCTTACTAAGTTAATTACAGCTTGCAAAATAAACCAAGTATCTCTTATAACTAATCAGTTTTCCTGAGACTTACACTCTAATGACAAACATGGAGGGTATCCAATTTAATATTGTCTTTATAAAATTAAGTCAAGGTATCACTGAAATTACTATAGAAATTTTTTCCTTTCTCCCTTGTCCCCCTAAATATATATTTTCCATGGGAAAAAAGCATATAAAGTGACTATTATTTGTTACTACTTTATAGTTTGGAAAGTACTTTTAATACACGTTATCTTTTCACCCAAAATGTACATTTACTCATCAGAAATACTCAGTTAGCTGCGTTGTGATTAAACTTCTTCCCCTAGTCCTAGCACTTTGTGAATTTAACCTTGTCTTTGGGAAAATCAACGTCTCTAATAATTAAGTCCCAGTATATTCTTTAGAAACTCCGGCAGTAATGTGTTTTCTTTGTAGGAACTGTTTTATGTATTGCCACCATCTTTGGAATCATCTATGTTATCCAGAACTAAAAAATCTTATAATTAATTACATACTTATGAATCTCTCCCTCTTTAAAAAGACACATCATTAACTTAAAATAAAACATAATATTCTGTCAAATTACAAAATAAGCTAATAAATCATATCCATGAATGTATTGTTAACTTTTTGAAAAAGCATTAGAAAGGATTGTTTAGTAAGGAGTAATTTCATGGGAGAAATATGAGACAAAAGGCATATGTCATCCCCTTTCTGTCCTCCACAGTCCAGATTTTGCAATGATAACCTAATGAGTATATAATTTTAGTCAGGGTCTAAAGCAGAAATTTAGGTCTAAAGCAGACCTGCTGGTTTTGAATCTTTAAATGCTTTTGATACCTATAATCATTTTTATTTTGAAAAATATGAAAGTGAATCATACTTATGGTAAAATCTTTCCTTTCTATAGAGAGAAATAGCTCGAAAACTTGCAAATCCTAAGCAGCCGACAAACCCTTTTCTAGAGATGGTCAAATTTCTGTTGGAAAGAATTGCACCTGTGCACATTGATTCAGAAGCCATAAGGTAAGCCAGGAAATTTATTCATTCAAAAATAGAATATGATCTGAAACCACTGTGTGGTAAGTTTAAATCCTGGGTCCCTAAGAAAACCTAAAATGTTTAACTGTATACCTTTTTAATATATCATTCAAATTGAAAGAAGGGCCTACTCATTTTTGAGTCTTTGGCTTACTTCAGTGATTTTAATTTTCTTTTATAGTTCTCGTGTTTTATTCTTAGCCTGTATGTGTTCATTAAAGAAAACCGTAGAACACTAAAAATGGAAAAAGAAGAAACTTTTAAATCTATAGGCTGTCAATCAGTCTTTGAGTTTTCTTAACCATTTTGATGTCCACACAACATTCCTGTAGTATGTATTGTTATCATTGTTCAGTTGAGATATGTGAAAACAGAATAGTATTTTGAAAAGAGAATAAGTTGCCATTAGACTAAAACAGTCACAACATGTGTCTGCTACATACCAGTTTTGTGTCTTTGGAAGAAACCTGGTAGTCTTGAGTTTTTCATTTTATTTTTAACTTTAATATGTGTATAACATCTCTTTGTCATATGATTGTGAAAATTAGAGATAACATAAAACTAAGCAGCCTGGCATAATAGATACTGACAGCTATTTTTTTAATTGTTTTCCATAATTACATGCATTTCCATTGTTTCTGATGATTTCGGTTGTAAATTTCTGTGAATACTTTTTCCTGGCACTAGTCATTTTTCCAGTAGACAAGCTATATATCTTCCCTTTTCATGTTGGGTTACTATATAGTACTTACTGGTTCTCTCTCTGTCTGTTTTGTTGTTTTGTTTTTATTGGTTCTCTCTCTCTCTTTTTTAATGTTTTTTTATTTTTGAGAGAAAGAGAGAGTGGTTGAGGGAGGGGCAGAAAGAAAGAGGGAGACACAGAAGCTGAAGCAGGCTCCAGTCTGCAAGCTGTTAACACCGATCCCAACGCAGGACTCAAACTCCTGAACCACAAGATCATGACCTGAGCTGAAGTTGGACACTTAACCAACTTAGCCACCCAGGCGACCTTTATTTTTTTGTTTTAAACAGCCTTGAGACCTGATTCTGGCAATTAGTTATTTCACCCTATGTGAATTACTGCTTTAGTTGTATTAAAATGCCAATTGTATTAGTTTTCTAGGGCTGCCATAACAAAATACCACAGACTGAGTGACTTTAACAACAGAAATTAATTTTCTCACAGTTCTGGAGGCTAGAGGTCAAAGATCAAAGTGCCATCAAGTTTGATTTCTTCTGAAGTGTCTCTTCTTGACTTGCAGATGGCCTCCTTCTCACTGTCTCCTTACAGGGTTTTACCTTATCTGTGTTCTAATCTTTTCTTCATAGAAAATAATAATTATATTGGATAACGACCCACACATTTCACCTCATTTTACCTTAATTATCTCTTGTAAAGCCCTATGTTCAAATACAATCACGTTATTAGATACTGGATATTAGACTTCAACTTGTGAATTTGGGGATACACAGTTCAGCTCATAACACCAGTATCTGTCGTCGTCGTCGTCTTTTTTTTTTTTTTTTCCTGAGAGAGAGAGAGAGAGAGACAGCATGAGCAAGGGAGGGTCAGAGAGAGAGGGAGACACAAAATCTGAAGCAGGCTCCAGGCTCTGAGCTGGCTGTCAGCACAGAGCTCGACGCGGGGCTTAAGCCCACAAACCGTGAGATCGTGACCCAGCCAAAGTTGGACGCTTAACCAGCTGAGCCACCCAGGCGCCCCTTCTTTTTTTTTTTTTTTTTTTAATGTTTGTTTATTTTTGAGAGAGAGAGAGAGTGAGTGAGGTAGATGCAAAAAGAGGCAGACAGAGGATCCGAAGTGGACTCTGCGCTGACAGCAGAGAGCTTCATACGGGGCTCAAACTCACCAACCACAAGATCATGACCTGAGCCAAAATCAGGAGTTGGAGCTTAACCAGCTGAGCCACTCAGGTGCCCCTACTTTTTTTCTTTTTGACTAAGATTTCCTCATTATTTAGTATCCTTACTTGCAAATAAGAAAAGTAAGGTTTTTAGAGAGTAAGTGGTTTGTTCATAGCTAGGTAATGACAGAAACCATAGATTTACTTAATTTTTCCAAAGGATGGCAGTAATTTTCCTTTAATGTTTTAAATTTATTTTTATTTATTTATTTTTTAATTGGCTTCTCACCCAGTGCAAAGCCCAGTGCAGGGCTTGAGTCCACAACCCCAAGTCAAGACCTGCATTGAGATCAAGAGTCAGACATTTAACCAACTGAGCCACCCAGGCACCCCTGTTGTAGTTTTGTTTGTTTTTGTTTTTTTGTTTTGTTTTGGGTATAGTTAAACAAAATGTTACATTAATTTCAGGTGTACAACATAGGGGCTTGAACCTACAGCCCTGAGGTCGAGTCCTGAGCTGAGATCAAGAGTTGGACGCTTAACCTACTGAGTCACCCAAGCACCCCGTTTTAATTTTTTTTTTATGTGGGTATATTTCAGACACCGTGTTAATTAGTTTCAGGTGTACAGCATAGTGATTTGGCATCTCTATACCTTATGCTATGGCTTGCCACAAATATAGTTACAATCTGTCACTGTACAACACTATTACAGTAGCATTAATTATATCCCCTGTGCTGTACCTTTATTCCAATGACTTATTCCAAAGCTAGAAGCCTTTATCTCCCATTCTTCTTCACCCCTATTGCCTATCCCTCCAGCCCCCTTCCCTCTGGCAGCTATCATTTCTCTGTATTTATAGGTCTGATTCTGCTTTTAGTTTATTCATTTGTTTTTTTTAGATTCCACATATGAGTAAATCATATGGTATTTGTCTTTCTCTGACTTATTTCATTTAGCATAATATCCTCTAGGTCTGTCCATGTGGTTGCAAATGACAAGACCTCGTCCCTTTTTATGGCTGCATAATATTCCTGTGTGTGTGGGTGCACATACATGCGTATATACATACACACACCACGTCTTTATCCATTCACCTATCATTGGACACTTAGGTTGCTTCCTTGTCTTGACTATTATAAATAATGCTGCAGTAAACATAGGGGTGCATATTATCTTTTCAAATTAGCATTTTCATTTTCTTTGGGTAAATACCCAGTAGTGGAATTACTGGATCATATATTTCTATTTTGAATTTGTTTGAGGAACGTCCATATTTTCCACAGTGGCTGTACCATTTATTTATACAATAAATTTATTTTTTGTATATAAATATATAATTTTTTATGTCAGTGTCCTTTCCTCTATGCCATTTGATCTTAATGAGGTAAATCAAGGATATAGTACATGTAGATAGTACTCTTGCCTTTGCATATTCACTTTGAAAGAGACATACAATGGCATTTGCTGTTTGTCTCCATGAGGCTTCAAAGGGTTTCATTACTTTAGTAAATTAAGTAAGCTAGTGCTTGATCTCCAATCTTAAAAGACCAAAAACTCAGTTTTTTCAGTAACGGTGTTTGGGCTCAGAGAGATCAACTTATTTTTATGGTTAGGGTTTCTTAGAGACTACTTTTATTCAAAATTCTAATTTATTAATTTTAATGAGAAATATATGTCACATAATATTTTTTCTGTGTAACCAAATCTTCATGGACTTTTGGCAAATAGAGGGTTTATTTCTTCATTTAACGTACATTTAATGGAACAATTTGTAAAATATATTGGGTAACTGGGGAAGGGTGGTTATATAACCCAAATTATGTGGGAAGGATTTGTTGTTAGAGCAGGCTCTTAAGTAGATCACAAGTAAAATGGGTAGTGAAAGATGAGTAGGAATTATGGAGAGTAGCCAGGTAGAGATTGCAGGGGAAGAATAGTCCAGGCCACTGGCCCTGTGTCCTTGGGTAGATTATTTAAGCTGCTCTGAGCTGTAATTTTCTTACCTTTAAAATAAGGATAATAACACGTTACAATACAGTAACAATACACTGCAATAAAATAACTGGAATTGTTGAGAGGCTTAAATAACATGGATATAAAAACACTTAGTACAGTGCCTTGCACATAGTAATTACCAAATGAATATTAGTAGCTATTCTAGGAGGAAAAAATAGACAAAACAAAGGCACAGGGAATCAAGAGGTAGTTACAAAATTGCATGTACTTTAACCATAATGAAGGATTTTGGAAGAAAGGCATAAGGATAGTAGAAAACCATCCTAGATATAACCAATTTTTCTTTAGTATATTTTCCCCAGACTTGTGCTTATACAAATATACATGCTCCAGTTATTTCCTTATAGATAGTGGTTGAAAGTGGAGTAGTGATTGTAATAATGGGAGAGAGGAGTAAAATTTTACTCTCCTCAGGGAGAGGGTAAAATTTTAAAAGAAAAAGGTTGAGGACTGAATCCTAAGAAAAATTAATTAAGAGGTTGGCAGAAGATAAGGAATTCATTAAGTTTAAAAAATTTGGGGGGCACCTGGGTGGCTCAGTCACCTGAGCGTCCGACTTCAGTGCAGGTCCTGATCTCACAGTTTGTGGGTTTGGGCCCCACGTCAGGCTCTGTGCTGACAGCTTGCTCAGAGCCTGGAGCCTGCTTTGGATTTTGTGTCTCCTCTCTCTGCCCCTCCCCTGTTCGTGCTCTCTCTCTCTGTCTCTCAAGAATAAAATAAATGTAAAAGGAAAAAGATTTTTTAATTTTTAACAACATGGTAGGGTGACAGATGGTAACTAGACTTATTGTGACCATTTCATAGTTTATAAATATCAAATCACCTGCTCTATCCCTGAAACTAATATAAGATTATATGTCAATTCTTCAATTAAAAAAAAATTTTAAGGAGGCATAGTCAAAAGTGGAAAATCAGGAAAGAGTGGTAATACAGAAGCCAAAGAGGGTCTAAGCGGTGGAGAGGTCAGATGCTAACCAGAAGTAAAATAGATACTAAAAAGCATCCATTGGATTCAGAAAAAGGAGAAATGTCACAATGGCCAGGAAAGTTTCTTTGCAGTATCAAGGGCAAAACCAGTTTACCAAGGATTGACAAGAGCATAAGATAGTCCTTCCCAACATCCACATCATGGTACACAGAGAAAGTGATAAAAACTGAGCAGAGAAGACTGCTCAAGCCCAGAGGTGATTGACTTAGCTCAACAGGATCCCAGTAGGTTCCAGTCTGCAGCCTTGAGGTAGGAGAAAATCCAAGGGATAAATACCTTGTCACACTTCCAAACTCTGCTTTAGGAGATAAATTGGGATGTAGGACAGCCACAGTGGACAGTTTAGCTATAAAAAGTTGAAGAGAAAAATGAGATAATGGAAAGAGAATAAGCCTGAGGAAGGGTCTTTTGTTGTTTTTAATTAAGAAATTTTGAGTATTTAAATATCTTTGAGAGGTGCTAATAGAAAAGAAGAGGTTGAAGATGGGGGGAGGAATATCATAGAAGTATGATAATGCAACATTCCTAAAGAAGATAACAGGAAGAAGGAAATCTTCCCCATGACATGAAAAAATGATACAAATTAGAGGAATTTTTTAAAAATAAAATGTTTAATGTTTTATTTATTTCTGAGAAAGAGAGAGACAGATAGCATGAGCAGGGGAGGGTCAGAGAGAGAAGGAGATACAGAATCTGAAATAGGCTCCAGGCTCTGAGCTAGCTGTCAGCACAGAGCCTGATGTGGGGCTCGAACCCACGAACCGTGAGAGATCATGACCTGAGCCAAAGTCAGACACTTAACCGACTGAGCCACCCAGGAGCCCTGTAGAAGAATTTAGAAGATAGGGTATAGAAAATTAGTTTTCACTCAAGGCCTCCATTATTTTCTGTTAGGTTAATAGTAATGTAGGTAGTCTGCTCAGTGGAAGAATTAAACCTGAATTAGAATGGTGAAGATTTATAACAGTTGTTATACAGTATAAAGAGAAAGGGACACATAGAAGACTTCCCAAGCAGCTTTGAACAGGCATTTGAATTGGTGATAATCTTCTGCTTCATGATACCCCTGTGAAGCACATGGAGTATTATTTCTCTAATTTAGAAATGAAAATACTTTTATAAGAGAAAGGACTACATTCCTGGATTAAAGACTTGGGTCTGTCTCTTAGATAGCTTCTTGACTCATAATGGTGATCCATCCACATTATAATGAAAACAGAGATTATGCCTGTCTTGCTTTGCACTGTAATTCCAGGATAGACCCTAAGACTTGGCCCATAATAGATGGTCAGTTAATACTTACTAAATAAAAGCATGTATGACTTCTTATAAATAATCAGATACATTCATAAATCTTTTCAAATATATTTGTAATCTTGTTAAATTCATTTACGATTTTGTAGGATTTCCTCCAAATAGAAAGCACAAGTCAGAATATCCTTCTCAAATTGGAAATAACTTTTTTTTTTTTTTTTTTTAATATATGTCAGAGCTAAAACTTCTAGAGCAAAATACTGGGTAAACAAGGTATCTTACTTAAATAGGACATAAAGGGGCACCTGGGTGGCTCTGTCGGTTAAGCGTTCAGCTTTGGCTCAGGTCATGACCTCACGGTTCATGGGTTCAAACCCCATGTCAGGCTCTGTGCTGACAGCTACCTCAGAGTGTGGACCCTGTTTCAGATTCTGTGTCTCCTCTCTCTCTGACCCTCCCCTGTTCATGCCATCTGTCTGTATGTCTGTCTCTGTCTCTCTTTCTCTCTCTCTCTCTCTCTCTCTCTCTCTCTCTCTCTCTCTCTCTCAGGAATTTAAAAAAAAATAGGACATAAAAAGCACAAACAGTGATGGAGCACCTGGGTGACACAGCCAGTTAAGCATCCTGCTCAGTAAACGATCCAGTTTAAAAAAAGTGGACAGAAGATTTGAACAGACTTCACCAAATAAGATATACAAGTAGGAAATAAGCACAGGAAAAGACAGTCAACATTATTACCCATTAAGGAAATATAATTTCAGATTGCAGTGAGAAGTACCACTGCATAGTCATTTGAATGGATAAAATTAAAGATATTGTCCATAACCAAGTATTGATGAGATTTTAGACTGACTAAACCAAGTGTTGATATAGGAGATAGTTTGTTATAACATTAAGTGTACATATAATATTACTGTACAACTCAGGAATCCCAATACTACATATTTGCCTACAAAAAAAAAATAAAGCATAACTCCTAAAGACTTAAACCTTGCTTGTAGCAGCTTTATTTATATCTTTAAACTAGAATACCCTCCAAGTTCATCTGTTGGTAATTAGACAGACATACTGTGATAAATCCATGCAATGTAATACTTCTCAGCAATAGAACAAACTACTGATTCTACACAACAATGTGGAGGAATCTCCAGAGAATTATGTCACATAAAAGATGTCAAACACAAAATATGTGAAATTCTAGAAAAGGTAAAATTATAGTGGCAGAAGCCAGATCAGTGATTGCTGGTGTGGAAAAGAGATTGACCACACAGGGGAGCATAAGGCAGTTTTTTGGGGAGATGGGAATGTTTTTAGATATATATATATTCACAGTGAAGTACCACTTTATACCCACTAGTAGGGCTATAATAAAAAAGGTGAGTTGGAGAAGACACCGGGAAATTGTTACCCTCATATACTGCTGGTGGGAATGTAAAATGATGGAGCTTCTTTGGAAAAGAGTTAGGCAGTTCCTTAATGAGTTAAAACATAGAGGGGTGCCTGAGTGTTTCATTCGGTTAAGTGTCTGACTTTGGCTCAGGTTGTGATCTCGCAGTTTGTGAGTTAGAACCCTGTATCCGGCTCTCTGCTGTCAGTGCCAAGCCCACTTTGGATCCTCTGTCCCCCTCTCTGTCTGCCCTACCCCGACTTGTGAGCACTTGGCACCCACTCACGCGCACTTGTGCTCTTTCTCTCTCTTTCAAAAATAAACATTTGTGGTGCCTGGGTGGCTCAGTTGGTTAAGTGTCCAACTCTTGATCTCAGCTCTGGTTATGATCTCACAGTTTGAGGGTTCAGGCCCCACATTGTGCTTTGTGCTGACAACACAGAGATTGCTTGAGATTCTCTCTCTCCTTCTCTCTGCTCCTTCCCCACTTACTCTCGCTCTCTGTCTCTCTCAAAATAAATACACTTTAAAAAATAAATATTTTTTTAAAAAAACAGAGTTACTATATGACCCAGCAATTCCACTCCTAAATATATGCCCAAGAGAAGTGAAAATATATGTCCATACCTAGATATGAATGTTTACAGAAACATTATTCATAATAGCAAAAAAAAAAAAAAAAAAAAAGGAAACAACCCAAATGTCCATCAACTGATAAACAGATAAGCTCTCTTATATGCATATACTGGAAGATTATTCAGGATTAAAGTAAATGAAATGCCAATACATAGTACAACATGGATGAGAATCTGTTTATATGAAATATTCAGAATAGGCAAATGTCCCGCCGCAGAAAGCAGATTAGTAAATGACTAGGGCTAGAGAAGGTACGAGTGAATAGCAGTGACTCCTACTGGAAAAGGGGTTTTTTGAGGGATGGGGTAAAATCTAAAATTAGATTATGAACCTGTGAATATACACTAAAAACCACTGAATTATACATTTTAAATAGGTGAGTTGTATGGTATATAAATTATATTCCTAGCTAATGTTTATATACACTCCTAATTTGTTTTCAAAAAAAAATGTTTTATCAATTGAACATAGGAAGTTTTTAAATTCTTGTAATGTTAAAAGAGAAATAAAAGTACTAAAAGTGGTTTAAATTATATAGAAGATGCATCTGTGTACCTTATGTATTTTGTACATAATTTTTTTTTAGTAGTTTGACTAAAATATGCATATTTTGGGGCACCTAGGTGGCTCAGTCAGTTAAATGTCCGACTTCAGCTCAGGTCATGATCTCGCGGTTCGTGGGTTCAAGCCCCACATCAAGCTCTGTGCTGACAGCTAGCTCAGAGCCTGGAGCCTCTCTTCCGATTCTGTGTCTCCCTCTCTCTCTCTGACCCTCCTCCGCTTGTCCTGTCTCTGTCTCTCAAAAATATATAAATTTTTAAAAAACATTTAAAAATGCATATTTTCCAAGGGAAAAATTTTAACCTAAAAATTATGATTAATTCCCATTTGTTAAATATTTGCTGTTTACTAGGCCATTTGCTCTAATAATTTAATGTCTCCAAAATAAGGTATTTTTTTTTTCAGTTCACTGATGAGGAAACAGTCTCAAACCAAAAGTCACATGTATTGCAATGACATGGATGGAGCTAGAATATATTATGCAAAGTGAAATAAGTCCATCAGAAAAAGACAAATATATATAATTTCACTCATGTGGAATTTAAGAAACAAAACAGATGAAAATAGGGGAAGGGGCGGAAAAGACGGAGAAAGGGAAACCACAAGAGACTCCTAAGAATAGAGAGCAAACTGAAGGCTGATGGAGGGACATGGGTAGGGGGATGGGCTAGATGGGTGCTGGGTATTAAGAAGGGCGTTTGTTGTGATGAGTACTGAGTGTTGTATGTAAGTGATGAGTCATTGAATTCTACTGAAACCAATATTGCACTAATTAATTAACTAATTAAACTTAAAAATAAATAAAAATTAAGGATTAAAAAAAATCATACTTGTTTTTACCTAAAATAGTACCGTGTTGGGGTGCCTGGATGGCTCAGTCGGTTAAGCCTCTGACTTTTAATTTTGGCTCAAGTCATGATCCTCACAGTTTGTGAGTTAAAGCCCTGCGGCAGGCTTCATGCTGAGCATGAGCTTGCTTGGGATCCTCTGTCTCCCTCTCTTTCTGCCCCTCCCCTGCGTGTGTGCATGGGCTCACGCGTGCTCTCTCTCTCTTTCAAAATAAATAAACATTTTTAAAAACAAAAAACAGGCGCCTGGGTGGCTCCGTCAGTTAAGTGTCCAACTTCATCTCAGGTCATGATCTTGTGGTTCATGAGTTCTAGCCCTGTGTCTGGCTCTGTGCAGTTAGCTCGGAGCCTGGAGCCTGCTTTGGATTCTGTTGCCCCCTCTCTCTCTGCCCCTTCCCCACTTGTGCTCTGTCTCTGTCTTTCAAGAATAAAGAAACATTGGGTAAAAAAAAGTTCACCTTGTTAAAAAATAAATAAATGTAAGTACTGTGTTGCTACAAGTCTGATTTTTATTGACAAGTAATGTTCTGTTTTGTCGTGGTTAGGTATGTTTGAAACACTAATTTCATAATGTTGGACAATTAAATGTTTTCTAATTGATGGATCTGTTTATCAATATAACAGGGTGCTTCTAATGAACTGCTTCTTTTCTCTAAATTTTTACGAATAGAATTACTGACTCCGTGAATTAATTACCAAGGATTAATTTAAACTCTTTTGTCCGTGTATTTGTCTTTTACTTTGAATTGTCATTTGTCCATTTAGCAACTGCCATCTATTGTTTTTCTCCAATTGTAAACAGTCTCTTTATATATAGAGATCAATGTTAAATTATATTTCCAGTAGGTATCATTTAATTTTAGTTTTGTTGTTTTTCAGTACGTGGAGTTTGGGTGAGGTTGTGGGGAAATAAAAATAATCTCAGCTGTCAAATAGAGAGCAATGTTTAAAAAGTCATGAAATGAGGGTGGCTCAGTCTGTTAAGCATTCTGCTCTTGATTTCAGCTTGGGTAATGCTCTGAACAGTTCGTGGGATGAAGCCATTGGATTCTCTCTTTTCCTCTCTCTCTCCGCCCCTTCCCCACTCAGGCACAAGCTCTCTTTCAAAATAAATAAACTTTCTTTCCTAGTCTCAAAATAACTTTTTCCTCCAGGAACATACTTGTAGCTAATGTTTAGATTCCGTATGTGTTCTACCACAATACAATTAGGAATTACTAATCTACTAAGGTTGCTAATTTAGATTTTCTTGTTTTAATAGTGCACTGGTAAAACTGATGAATAAATCAATAGAGGGAACAGCAGATGATGAGGAGGAGGGTGTAAGTCCAGATACAGCTATTCGTTCAGGACTTGAACTTCTTAAGGTACTTTTGAAATATTTCTGTCTCCATGAATTTCCACAGTCTTAATTCGGAATCTCCTAAGGACATGCAAGGGTGGGGCTTTATTTCATTGGAAACTATTTGAAAAATTAAAACATGTGTGGTAGAAATCATATTTTATAAAAATGTATGTCTTTTATATTACAATAATGTAATTGTTTTACAATATAAAATAATGTTTTGAGGATTTGCTATTTCATTCATCATTTGCATACATGTATTTAACAACATGTACTTGTGACAGTATATTCTAAATGATCTAGTCTTTTCATCTGGAGTAGTAGGACTGCTCACAGGAATTATGAGAGCATCTGTCTTATCAGGAAATTTTTAAACAGTTGCTGCTCATATTTATATTCTTATGCCAGAGAATTCAGAGAATAGAGCAATTAGTAAGAGCCAGATCAGGCAAGACTTTGTGGACAAGATATGGCTTAATCTAGGGGTAACACAGCATCATGAAAGATAGTAGTTCTTGGCACATTTTAGGGAATATTGGGAGTCTAGCCTAACTAGAAAAAAAGATTATTTTGGGGAGTAATGGGAGACAGGATTGGTTTTAGATTGTGGAATGCTCTTGGAGCAGAATGGTATTATCAGGGTCTTTGATTCTGGCTTTCAGTATGGCATAGCACTTAACAGAGCTCTCATCAGAGTAAAGAGGAAATTGAAGGCAGATATTTAGATCACTACAATATATAGACTAAAGGAGAAGAGACAAGCCAGTGCAATGGACATTAGATAGAAAAGAGAGTGATGGGATTGTATTGGAATGGTTTCAAATTTAATTTCATGTAAAGATTTGATAAGATGCTTCATGAGAAAGATTTTATATTTTTGATAATGAGCTTATATTTTTAAATAGTTTTAAGAGTGAAATCTTTAAGATAAACATTTTTCATTGGTTGTTTGATTCATTTTTTCAAATTTGATCCTCCATTTTTCTTTAAAATTTACAAGGTTTTTTAAATCAACTTATTACTAACATGTCAACATACTGTCTAAATATTATCAGCAAGAATCTCACCAAATGAGACCATCTCTTTACTTTATAACCTATTAAATAAATGCTTATTGAAAAAGTTAATGAAATCTGCATGCTCCATCCCCTGTCCACGCCTCTCCACTTTTAGCCTTATTTCTGATATTATGCTAACTAAATTGTTTCCACTTCATGGAAAGTAAACTTTGTAGACATGTTATGTCCAACTTGCTGTAAACTCCTTAGATAGACTGGGACTTATGTAGTAATAAGTAAGGGAATAGTTATGTATATGTTTTTAATCATGATTAAAAGTTGACAGTTATGGCTTCTTTGTTTATAGTTATGACAAGTAAACATTTTGTTGGATGGATTTCAGTTAAAATATTCTTTTTAGAGTATTATTTTGTCAGTTGAAATAAAGCTCTGTTTTAACATTTTGTACACATCACAGTATCACAGTCCTTAAAAAAAGAGCCATATTTTCTGCATTCCCAGTTTCAGAATAGACTGAGAGGTGAAGAAGAAAATAGGGCAAAGGCTATATATCAACACTCTTGGAGTCTACTGCACAGTATTTCTTTTAATGTGTCATTAAACACAACAAATTACAAAGGAGACTATGAAATAAAATATTCTGTATAGCTAGCATATGCAGCCCATAATTTTGAATTATATTTAGAGTATAAAATAATTATTTTCTTTTAATGAAAACCATTGTCTATACTTCTAAAGTTCTATCTGTTCCTCCAGGTTCTGTCTTTCACACATCCTACCTCGTTCCACTCTGCAGAGACATATGAGTCCCTGTTACAGTGCCTCAGAATGGAAGATGACAAGGTAGCAGAAGCTGCTATACAAATTTTTAGAAATACAGGCCACAAAATAGAAACAGACCTACCCCAGATACGATCGTGAGTATATTTTTTCTTATGGTAAACACAAAAGTTTTTAAGTGTAGGAGCCCAACAGTCATTTTTCCTTTCATGTAGGAAGAGAAGAGAGAGGAGAGAGGAAAGACAACTTTTATTTAGCAACTTTTGTGTATCCTTTGTTTATCTTTTCTCTGCCTCATACTCCCCCCCCGCCCCCCCCACTACTGGAAGAACAAACTGAAAAAGAAATTAAAAGAATCCACTGAAACTTTGTTTATAACAAGATTATTTTTGAATATTAATATTAATAAAAAGTTATCACAGAATTATAATTTGTGGTTAATAGATTTTCCTTCTCTATGTACATTTTTTCCCCCTCCAACTGGTTTAATTCAATAGCTGCTACTGATCTGTCTCACCAAAGAATGGGATAACCAAGTAGTGTGTTTAATGGCATATCTTATTAGTTGCTTGGTTTTTGGCAGTGGTGGTTTTATAATTTTGATCTCTCCCTCAAGATTACCTTTTCTCTTTGATCATAAGAGTGAAATAAATTTTGATATTTTTACTTTGACATCTTAAAGAGGTTGCCTTAGGATCAAACTTGTGCTGAGAGTTTATATTTAGACAAAAGATGTGGGAGATATCTTTTGGAGGAAAAACACATTGCTGATAGCAGTTGAGTCACATGTTCAGGGTATATGCAAATAGTTTCGGATATATCCAGATCAAACCGTTTTTCCTTACAGGGCAATAATAGGACAAGAGGACTCCTGACTCCTAAAGTTTTTTGGGTGGTTTTTTTTTTTTTTTATGTTTTGTTTATTTTTGAGACAAAGAGACAGAGCATGAGCAGGGGAAGGGCAGAGAGATAGGGAGACACAGAATTTGAAGTAGGCTCCCTACTTCCTCTGTGCTGACAGCACAGAGCCATCGCAGAGCTTGAACCCACAAATCATGAGATCATGACCTGTGCCAAAGTTGGACACCTAACCGACTGAGCCATCCAGGCATTCCCTGACTCCTAAAGTTTTTATTAAATTTGTAAGCTAATAGTTTAATTTGAGAAATAAATCAATATTTATTGTACATTCTTTTTAATCTCAGAACTGTACTAGTATAAAAGAATTACCACATTTAGTCCCTGGACTCAAGGTGTGTATAGTCTAGAAATGATAATCTTTGTACTTGTACATTGGGGAAAAAAATCATTGACACAGTAGGATAAAGCTTCTGGTGAGTTTTTCAAGATAGGAAAGCCTATTTTAAGGTAAAGGATTTCTTCTTAAAGGAATTCTGTCCCATCGGAAGCAGTGGAAAATGGGGGTAGGTAAAATAGTTAACTTTGGACATAAGGTCTAAAACCTGTTGTTCTTTAGACTAATGAGGAAGGAAGGAGAGAGTAACTGAAAAGCAGAGAAGCAAAACGATGCAGGCCTCAATAACAACCCTGATGGCATCATTGGATTATAGCACACTAGAAAAAAGCAGAAGAAAAGGTTAAATTTGATTTATGTGTCATCATTTCATTAGGCTAAGAAGAATTAATAACACATTTAACAACAATTTGATCAACACTATGTCTTCCTTTGTTACTTGTGTTATTTATAAGAACCGCTACTCTGGTAAATGAGTTTGTGAGAGAAAGACTTAAACAGTGTAGAGTTAAGGAGGCTACTGGGCCATGGAAATTTCTATCTTATAATTCTAAACCTGTATATAGAGAAATGTGTCATATTCATAAATGTCAAATCAGATTTATACTGATTAGCATATATTCTAGTTTTTTGATTGAGGTACATGACCTGGTATCTGGGGTAATGCTCTTAATGTCTAGCCTCCCATTTTCATAAGAGCACCTTTTGTCACCATTGTATTTGAGATCACTGACCTTATAATCTATAAAAACAGAACCACTGCATTAAATGTATGAAAAGTGCCTTTACTTAAAATTATTTTTGCCTCAAATAGATTTTCTTATTAAAAGAATACTTAAATGTTCATTGTAAAAAGCTAAAACTTGGGGCACCTGGATGGCTCAGTTGTTTAAGTGGCCAACTCATGATTTTGGCTCAGGTTATGATCTCAGGCTCATGAGATCAAGCCTCCCATTGGGCCCTGTACTGAGCATGGAACCTGCTTAAGATTCTCTCTCCCTCTCTCTGCTCCTCCCCTGCTCATTCTCTCTTTCTCCCTTTCTCAAAAATAAATAAATAAATCTGAAACTTTTAGGAAATATAGAGAAAGAGTCATTATCCATACTTTGATATTTCTTTGAGTATTTTGTCTACTTGATGTGTATACCTATTCTTTTATAGGTTGATATTTACATGCTGTTTTCTTCATATAATGTTTTCATATATCGTCAACACTTAATGCTTTAAGACTGTAATGTGTTATTTCCATATTGTCCTTTGGGAAGATTGTTTTACTTTGACCAGTGTCAGTATGGAGGTTAAGTGTGTGGATTTTGGAACAGAAGTACACATCTTCACATGCTAACTCCACCATTTCCTAGCTCCATCACCTTAAGAAACTTAAGAAATAAAACAATATTTTTGAGCTTCGGTTTTCTCATCTCTTTAATAAATGTAATTAATAATCCTCTTTGGGTGACTATGAGGATTAATTGAAACAATCCACATAAAAACACTTAGAATGGTGCTTGGTACAAGTACTCAATAATTGTTAGATGTTTTTATTACTCCTCTACCAGTATATATGTGTCGTTTTCGTTGCATACTTTGTTATACTGCTGTCATTTCAGCCTTTTAATAAAACGTGGCCTTTTGTTCCTTTTTGTGCATGGCTACTTTAAAGTTTATTTACTTACTTTGAGAGATAGAAAGAGTATGAGCAGGGGAGGGGCAGAGAGAAGAGGGAGTGAGAGAATCCCAAGCAGGCTCTGTAATTTGCACGGAGCCCAGCAGAGGGATCGATCTCATGACCATGAGACCATGACCTGAGCCAAAATCAAGAGTCACACATTTAACTAACTGAGTCACCCATGTGCCTTCCATGGCTGCTTTAAAGTAACCAAATGGGAGGAGCGCCCAGGTGGCTCAGTCCATTAAGCATCCGACTTCAGCTCATGTCATGATCTCGTACCCTGTGTCAGGGTCTGTGCTAACAACTCAGAGCCTGGAGCCTGCTTCAGATTCTGTGTCTCCTTCTCTCTCTGCACCCCTCCCCCCATGCTCTGCCTCTCTCTCTCTCCCTTTCTCTCTCTCTCTTTCTCTGTCTCTCAAAATGAAAAAACATTGTAAAAATTATTTTTTAAAAACTGAAGGGATTGTGAAAGGGAAGTGGAAAATTAGGAATATGTACTTGGAAGGTAAATATAAAAATAATGGCATGGGGCAAGTTTTAGATTATAAATTAAGGGCTGGCTTATTTCTCTATATTCATGAGGTGGCTTTAAAACAAAAGTTGTCTCCTGCAGTAGCCTTTTTCTTGAGACATTGCGTTTCTTGGATTATAGACAAGGAGCTTTAAGCCTTTCTGCAAATGAGATAATTTTTAAGAGTCTTCTCAGGGTTTCTGGCTGGCTCAGTTGATGAAGTATGCAGCTCTTAATCTCGGGTCATGAGTTTGAGCTCCACATTGGATGTAGAGATTACATGCATTTATACGTACATACATACATACATACATACATGCAGCTTAAAAAATAAGAAAGGCTTCTATACCAGCATACATCCAAGCAGTTATGGGAGAGGAAGTAGGAGACAACCAAAAGAACTATTTGTAGTGTATGGGCTTTTTTTTTTTTTAACTATGGTATTATTTATTTTGCAGGACCTTAATTCCCATTTTACATCAGAAAGCAAAGAGAGGTACTCCACACCAAGCAAAACAGGCTGTTCATTGTATACATGCCATATTCACAAACAAAGAAGTCCAGCTTGCACAGATTTTTGAGGTATATATATATATATGTATGTATGTATATAGGATGTGTTTATGTTGATATTTATTCTTATGCTGTGTGTTTCGATGAAGACAGAAGGTAACTTTTTTTGGCTATTTAGTTTCACCCTAGTTATATATTCCATGGGAGCAGGGACACTCTTTTTCAGCACTGTATTCACAGCCTTTAGATCAGATTATATGTTCAAATACTCTTTTGAAGAATATTTTGTGTGTTTGTTTTAGAACATTTTAATTTTCACTCTATTCCCTCGGTGGTCCACTTATCCTCAGAAAGTAATAGTAGATGACTTCTAACCACCCAGTTTAAAGTACCTGTCAACCCTACCTGAAAATTAATCCTGTTTGCCTTTTCTTATGTGTGATCCTTGGCCTGATTCCACTACTAGAAAAGTACTCTTGTTTTTGTAAATTGGATATAGTATCTACAGAACCCACTGAACCCTTATTTTTTATGGTCCATGGTCATTTAAAATGTCCCTACAGGATAAGAAATCCACCAACATAACAAGCCTATCATTGTAAATGACTTGAAAATAATTCTGACTTGATGATAGAGAAATGTTCTTGTTTTTACTTCTGCCTTTTACGTGGGCTTTTTTTTTCTTTTGTGTTTTTTTTTTTTTTTTGTATCCTTTCATCATATTAAATTTCAGTAAGTACAATAAGAATCAAGTGTGTGATATGGTTGAAGTTACTTTTGTTCATATCATTAGAATAGATTTGCTTGGGCACAATAAATTCAGGATGGTCAGGAGCATTTACTATTTCCATAGAATGTCTAGATATTTATAAAACAAAACTGGTAATTTTGACTGTTTTATTTTTATAGCCACTCAGTAGGAGTCTGAATGCTGATGTACCAGAACAACTTATAACTCCATTAGTTTCATTGGGCCACATTTCTATGTTAGCACCAGATCAGTTCGCTTCCCCAATGAAATCTGTAGTAGCAAATTTTATTGTGAAAGATCTGCTAATGAATGACAGGGTAAGTTTCTAATTTAATTAAATTTAGAATAATGAGACTAAAACTATTTATATCTTCATCACAGAAACATTTCTGCTTCTCTGTTTAATTTTCTTTTCCTTTTAAATTATTGTGTGTTTTCTCTCTTTATTTATTTACTAAAATTTCCAAATGACATTCTGACTTCAGTATAGCTATTACCAGAACTTAACATTTAGGAAAGAAAAATTGAGAACATGGGATGAATGAATCATTAAGTAAAAAATATAAATCAAATGCTATCATCCTAACATTTGTAGGACATTTTACTGGATGCTAGAATTTTGTTTTATCAAATGTTAAAAATATAAATAGATATGTATTTAGTGTTTTGATTTAACTGGCATTTCAGAATATAATTACATTGCACTTTTGGCACTAGACTTGTATTCTGTTCCAGTTACGGAAATGTGTAGGTGAATGGGTGCTCACGTGTATGTGCGCACATGCTAATTTATTAGCTCTGGGCTGGAACCCAGGAATGTATAGCTTGAAAAGTCTCCCCAAGCGATTCCTGAAAACACATACCTGATTAAGAATTCAATTTACAAAGTGAATCTAAATTAAAAAGATGTTAAATGGTGACCAATCCATTTTATCTGCTGGATCCTTGTTGATGACTTTCAGGGAAGTGCTGTTTTATCCAATTTACCTATTCTTTCCACTTGATCCAATAGTCTTGGAGCCTTCGATATCCAAACTTAAAAAGATAGACATTTTAGTGCATTTCTTTCTCTTTCCCTTCCTCCATTTAGATGTAATAGACAAGGATAGAAGAACATAGCCAAAGTGTCATTTCCCACTTAACACATTCAGGCTGTTTATTGCACTATTGACAGATGTGGCTGGCAACCAGTGTAAAATTTAAGATACCTCTTAAATGACTTGATTGTTGATAGATTGTAGTTTAAGGTGACTCTTTTTTGTTGTTTGTGTGGTAAAATATGCATGATTTAAACTTTGGCAGTTTTGCCATTTTTAAGTGTACAATTCACTTATGTTATATACACCAACATTCTTGTTTTTGTTGTTGGGTTGGTATTTTTGTTTTGTTTTTTAAAAAACAAGTTTAGGGTAAAACATTAAAAAAAAAAACAAGTTTAGGGGCACTTGGGTGGCTCAGTCGGTTAAGCATCCAACTCGGTTTTGGCTCATGAGTTCAAGTCCCATGTCAGGCTCTGCTGATAATATAGAGCCTACTTGGGATTCTGTCTTTCTTTTCCTCTCTCTGCCCCTTCTTTGTTCATTTGTGCTCGCTCGCTCTCAAATAAACACTTAAAAAAAAAATTTTAATACCATGTATGCCGTCTCTGTACATGGAAGTACCCAGGAAAGCCAAATAACTCTCCAAAATGACACAAGCCACCACCTAAAATATGTACCTACATTCTTGTGTAACTGTCACCACTGTTTCCAGAACTTTTTATTTTTTTTAATTTTTTTTTCTTTTTTTTAATTTATTTCTGAGAGAGAGAGACAACGTGAGCAGGGAAGGGTCAGAGAGAGAGGGGGACACAGAATCTGAAACAGCCTCCAGTTTCTGAGCTAGGTGTCAGCACAGAGCCTGACGCAGGGCTCGAACCCACGAACTGTGAGATCATGACCTGAGCTGAAGTCGGATGCTTAACCAACTGAGCCACCCAGGCACCCCCAGACCTTTTTAATCTCCAACAAAAACTCTGCATTCATTAACCAGTAACCCCCACAGAGTCTGGTCACCTCTATTGTACTTTCTTCTGACTCTGAATTTCCCTGTTCTAGATACCTCTTATCATACAATATTTGTCGTTTTGTGCCTGGCATATTTCACTAGCATAATGATTTCAAGATTCATTGTGTTATGTATCAGAAGTTCATTCATATTATGCCAGAAAAATATTGTATGTGTAGCCTACATTTTTGTTTGTTGATGGACAGTTGGATTTTTTCCCACCTTTTGACTTTTGTGAATAATGATGATATGAACATTTGCATCCCTGTTTTGAAGTCTTTTTGGATATATGCTAGGAATGGAATTGCTGGGTCACATGATCATTCTATGTTGTACTTTTTGAGGCACTGACAAACTGTTTTCCACAGCGTCTATAGCATTTTGCATTCCCACCATCAATACACAAGGCTTCCGATTTCTTCACATCTTTGCCAACACTTATCTTTTCTGTATTTTTGATAATGGCCATTCTGGTGGGTGTAAAGTAGTATCTCATGGTTTTGCTTTGAGTTTCACTAATGATTTGATAGATGTGGCTGGCAACCAATGTGAAAACCCTCTAACAATGTAGAGGGTTGGTTTTTTTTTTTTTTTTTGTTTTTTTTTTTTTTTTTTTTTTTTTTCTTTTTTTTTTTTTTTTATTNTTTTTTTTTTTTTTTTTGGTTTTTTTTTTCATGTACTTTTGGCCATTTATGTATCTTTGAATATTTAAAGTCATTTGGACACTTTTAATTGGGTTGTTTATCATTGCTGAGTTCTAAGAATTTTTTATTAAACCCTTGTCGGGTATTGGCCAAATCAAACATCATGAAGATTTTCTCCTATATCTTCTTCCTAGAGTTTTATAGTTTTAACTCTTAAATTATGATCTTTGATCCATTTTGAGTTAATTTTTGTATATAAGGTAACAGTGCATCTTCATTTTTCTGCTTGTGGATGTCTAGTTTTTCTAGCACCATTTGTTGAAGTAATTGGTCTACCTTGTTAAAAATCAATTGACCATATATTTGAGTGTTTTCTGTGTTCCCTCTTTTGTTGCATTGGTATATGATTTGTAGTAAGGTTTGAAATCGGGAAGCTCAAGTCCTTCAACTCTGTTCTTCTTTTTCAAGCTCTGGTGACTTTTCTGTAGGATTCCTAGAGCACTGCATTGTTCAGCATGAAAAACTTAATGAAGGAAACTTTAAAATTCTTTCTAAGAATTAAATATATTCAATTGTCTATAGTCAACAGGTGAGAAGAATGGAAAATTATGGTCTCCAGATGAAGAGGTTTCCCCTGAAGTACTAGCAAAGGTAAATGTGTGTAGGCCTTGATAATTTTTATGAATGAAATAGATACGCTTTAACTGGACATTTAGTGAGTTTTTTAAATGAGGTATTTTATTTGTAAATCAAAAGTTGTGTTTCTCAAAGAAATTGTAGTCCTCATGTAGTTATTTACATATATCTATGTCAACATTTTCCACTGAACTGCTGAAGTAATTGCAGTGAGGCTGTTTTACACAGAAATTGTTTGTAGGGTGTTGATGCTCAGAAGCATCTCAGGTCTAGCCTTTACTACCACTCTCTACAAAAATATGAATATTAATTTGGCAAAAGTAGATAGCTGTCATCAAATTGGTAACTTTTGATACTTGCAAAATGTACCTCAGTAAAGCTCATTTTTAAAGTGGTAGTGTTGGGGTTGAAAACAAGTTATTATCTTCTTAAAATCTGTTTCACCTTTTGTAGCTTTATAGTTCTGTTCCATCAGTTCCTTTTTCCATTTTGTCAATAAATACGGTAAATAACACCTAGATCCTTTAGCTGATTTTTCCATGCTTATTGATAGCAATCTTTTGAGTGTAAACCTCTAAGTAATTATGACCACAATAATTAGGGAATCTCCTAGTTTTATTTATGAGGATAGTCAGACACAGACTTCTTGATTTCTTCAAAATAGTTTTTTCAGTACTACACAATATTAAAGTCTATCTGAATAGCTCATTTTAATCACTGTAATAGGTATAGTTTAAATAGTTATTTTTAAAAAATGTATTTTCAAATAATTTGAAGTTTCTGGGTAAGTGTGAAAAGTCTGAGTTCAAGAACCAGACTTTGGGCAAGTTATCTCTCATAGTAATGTGTCCCAGTTGCCTTATCTGTTGGAAATGAAAACACTTCCCTTGTAAAATTGTTTGGGACATCAAATAGGTTAAAACATTTATAGCTCCAGGAAAAGTGCTTATTATAGATTCAACAGGATAAATATTCTTATTGTTATTGTTACTATCCTACAGAGTTGTTTGATAAAACATTATCTACCAGCAATTAAGCAACCCCATTAATCTAATTAACATAAATAAATCTTCCCTTAATTGGAATTTTAAGTTCCTTTGTTTTTTTAGCATGTTAATATTTTATAGGTACAGGCAATTAAACTTCTGGTAAGGTGGCTGTTGGGTATGAAAAACAACCAGTCTAAATCTGCCAATTCAACTCTTCGATTATTATCAGCGATGTTGGTTAGTGAGGGTGACCTGACAGAGCAAAAGAGAATCAGGTGAGATTTTTCTTCCTTTCCAGTTTTTACAGCTCAAAGTGTTAGTAGAACTTACATAGGAATTATTTGCCTAATTAATATTGAATGTTGTAATTGTACAGTATGCTTTGGGATCAGAACTAATGTACTTGCTTAGGGTTTACATCTCAGTCATAATGGAATGTTTCTTTTCACTTCTCAAGACCAAATCTTTTCCAGGAAACTTTTAGTCATAATCACTATGTATTACACTTGACTTCAACATTTGGTTCACTTAAGCAAATACCTGTTGAAATACTGCTCTTTGCAAAACATGTGAAAAGCATTGCAGCAAAAACAAAAGATTCTGTTTCTACCTTTCACCCTATAGTATAGTGATGGAACAAGTGGAATGACAGTACCATGAAAGGAATACAAGTTTCAGTGGAGGTTCAGAGGAGGAAAAGTCACAGATCCCCTGGTGGTTTGCAGATTATATAAGGTTCTGCAAATGCTAAACAAAACAAAACCCAAAAAACCACACACACATTGTTTCCATTTCTACACATTTTTACTCCTTTGTGAAATCACCATTTCTTCTTTCTATTCCTTGTTTTGTGTTTTGTTTTGGGAGAGCACCAGCGGGGAAGAGGAGTGAAGGAAAGAGGGAACTTTATGCAGGCTCCACGCCCAGCATGGAGCCAGATGCGGCGCTCCATCCCACAATTATGAGATCATGACCTGAGCCACTGAGCCAACCATGTGCCCCATATTCCTTTTAAGATGAAAATAAAAGCCAAGGGGCGCCTGGGTGGCGAAGTCAGTTAAGTGACCGACTTTGGCTCAGGTCATGATCTCACAGTCCATGGGTTCGAGCCCCGCGTTGGGCTTTGTGCTGACAGCTCAGAGCCTGGAGCCTGCTTCGGATTCTGTGTCTGCCTCTCTCTGCCCTTCTCCCGCTCACTCTCTGTCTCTGTCTCAAAATAAAATAAAGACATAAAAAAAAATTCAGAAAAGAAAAGCCAAATTCTTCATGAACCTTGTTTGTTTCAAATTCTCAACTTACTACAGTCCAGGAATACCAACAGATAAAACTACAGAGTTCTATATGTGATGTGTTCCTACTTTAAAATGTATTATTATAGGACAAATTTAATTATTCATGTATGCATTGAGTATTTATTGAGTGCCATCATCCTAGGTACTGCTCTGCTTGTTTTAAAAGTATAAAATCCCTCCTTGTAAGGAATGCACGTTCTAGTGGCGGAGATAGGAAATGAGCAATTACAGTATAGATGCTGTAAGCTTTGATAAACTGAAGAAAACTATGAAAAATTATCTTTATCATAGAATAAGCCAAGGGTAGCTTTGTAGGAACAGATTAGAAGATTAGAGCTGAGTTAGGAATAATGATAAGTTTTAAATTGGGTGGAACTGTCCAGTGTATGGCAAAGGCTTAATAATGAGCTCTTTATAAATTAGTGATAAATAAGAGGATCCCCAATAGAGATGAAGACCACAAATTATCAGTTTACCTTTTTAAAAATATTTAACATTAGGGCTTCTGGATGGCTCAGTCGGTTAAGCATCCGACTCTTAATATCTGCTCAGGTCATGACCTCACAGTTTGTGGGATGGAGCCCCACGCCAGACTCTGCACAGACAGTGTGGAGCCTGCTTGGGATTCTGATACCTCTCTTTTCCCTTCCCCCTACCTCAAAAATAAATAAAACATTTTCTTTAAAGAATCATTTATACTTACAAGGAAAAACGACATTTCTCTTTTCTATTTCCCCACCCTTTCCTTTTTTCTCTACATTCAAATAACATGAACGAAACGTTTTTTAAAAAAATAAATGTTTAACATCACTAAGTACAATAAATGCAGCTTAAACACAGTGAGGTCCTGTGTCAAATCAAAAAAGTTTTTTTTCCTTTTTTTTTTTAAATTTTTTTTTATTTTCAAGTTTTATTTTTTTATTTATTTATTTATTTATTTTTACAGATAGTTTATTGTCAAATTGGTTTCCATATAACACCCAGTGCTCATCCCCACAAGTGCCCTCCTCCATGCCCATCTCCCTCCTCCCTCAAATCAAAAAATTTTTAAAGCAATCCGTGCTTCACGAGATCAGGGAAATGGGTTCCATCCTTACTCCTGTGAATATAAATTGGCACAGTCTTGGTAGGACAGTTGGGCATTTTGTGTATAGATCCCTATAAATGTTATCCTTTGACTATTTTTTTGTCATCACAGAAAATAGGGGAATGGTTAACTGGAACACAGATGTCATGATATATTAGGCAGATCTTAATTAGGTATTACCCCATGGTTTAGCTTGGTCTCTAGAATCAGAAACTTATACAACTCTATACTGCATTACTAGCTGTGTGAACTTGTATAAATAAATTTTATAAGCCTTGGTTGTCTCATCTTATAGAGTGAAAATTAAATGAAATAAAGCCTGTGAAGTGTTCACTCACTGCCTAACACAGAGTTAAGCACCCAGATGGTAGTCGTTTGTGTATTTTTTAATTCCTGAGTCATTTGAGTCAGAATCCATTTGAAGTTTTCTCAAAAAATGTTTGGGACACTTGCCTCAGTCGGTTGAGTGTCCAGCTCTTGGCTTTGGCTCAGGTCATGATCCTAGGGTCATGGAATCGAACCCTCCATCAGTCTTCGTGCCGAGGGTGGAGCCAGCTTAAGATTCTCACTCCCCCTTCCTCTGCCCCTCTCCCCAGCCCTCTCTCTTTCTCTCTCTCTTTCTCAAAAAAAAATAATAATAGTAATAATAATACCACTGTTCACTGTCCTCTTGTCCAAAAAGTGTGATGTTTTCTCTTGTATGCTAATAACAGACTCAGCTTTCCACATTTCCTAAAGTCTTTAAAATGTCATAACCATGCTATGTTTCACATAGAAGTTGAAATAAGAGTGTCCTTTCAGGGGCGCCTGGGTGGCTTAGTCGGTTAAGCATCCAACTTTCGCTTAGGTCATGATCTCGCGGTTCACGGGTTCGAGCCCCGCGTCAGGCTCTGTGCTGACTGCCAGCTCAGAGCCTGGAGCCTGTTTCGGTCTGTGACTCCCTCTCTCTCTGACCCTCCCCTGCTCACACTGTCTCTCTCTCTCTCTCTCCTAGAAATAAAAATAAAACATTAAAAAAAAAAAAAAAAAAGAGCGTCCTTTCATCCTATCCTTTGTCATATTTTACCACGTAGGAAATAAAAAGCTACTGTGTTGCATGGGAGTGTTCGACCTCCTGGGTTTTTTTGCTACAAAAGGAAGTCTGCCCCAGAGACTAGTACCCCAAATAGACACTGACTCTCAGCTCATATCCTTTCCCTTATCTCTTGCCTCCCCTTCCATCCCCTTCTAAATCACCTACTAATGGCTAGCCTTCCATTTCATCAGATGTGTAAGCTTAAGCTTGATCTCTGTTACATGCGTGTATATATATGTACATGCATTTAAAAAACTGTGGGAAATAGATTTAATATGATAGGTGGTTTAATCAGTTTCTACAGTGAAGGTGTATTTCTCTTAAAATGAGGAATACTGTTCTGATGTAAAAGGTTCTTCCTAACATTACACTTCGTGTAGTTTTGATCATAAGCAGGGCTGCTTGTCTATGTACAGTAGCTAGAGCATAACTAAAAATGAAGGCACATAAGTTTATCATTAGTCACAATGATTTGAGCCTTTTCCCTGTGTTGAGTTCAAGGACTAAAAGTAGCTTTCCCATATTTATACATTATGTTATTTTAAGCATAAGTTCTACTAAAGATCTTTACACTCAGAAAGGGACCAAAGCATTGTTATGAATGATAATGGTTATAGGAAATGTTTATTTCTTTTTTGTTTGTTTATAGTAAATCTGATATGTCTCGCTTGCGATTAGCTGCTGGTAGTGCCATAATGAAGCTTGCTCAGGAACCTTGTTACCATGAAATTATAACCCCAGAACAGTTTCAGCTCTGTGCACTTGTTATTAATGTAAGTAATCATTTTATTTTTGTCAATAACTTGCCCTTCAAAGTTAAATACATTTACTTCATATGGATACAGATCCATTTACTGTGTGCAGAAACGGAATTGCTATTATAACTATTCTAACTAAATATCTTCTAAATATTGTTATTTATTTCCCCAAATATAATTTTCATTTTTTTTAAATGAAGGCATTCAAAATAAACTGCTCTTTGGTAAATGCCAATTTTTTCCTTAACAAAACTAGGTTATTTTGTCATAGTTTTAAAGGTACTAATATTTTTATTTAAGTATTTTTGGTTTTGTGCTGCTGTAGGATGAGTGCTACCAAGTAAGGCAGATATTTGCTCAGAAGTTGCATAAGGCACTTGTGAAGTTACTACTCCCATTGGAGTATATGGCGATCTTTGCCTTGTGTGCCAAAGATCCTGTGAAGGAGAGAAGAGCACATGCACGACAGTGTTTACTGAAAAATATCAGTATACGCAGGGAGTACATTAAGCAGAATCCCATGGCTACTGGTAAGTAGTTTTGAAAGCTCTCAGTGTGCAAACATATCTTGTCAATGTACCAATTTGGAGGGGAAGGGAGGGTTATTTCCTGTAGTTTTACTGTACTTAATAATACCACTAGGATTTTTATAGAATGCTGTCACTGTAGTTGTGATGTACTTAACATACTAAATCCTGGTTTGTAGGTCCTGTTTATAATGTATGAAACTGTTTAGGGGAATTGCATTTTTTTATGGGATCAGCATTGTGGCTTGATTTAAACACATTGCTCGGATGTCAGAGAGTAAAGAATTATTTTCCTAGCTTTACCAAGGACTCACTGTATAATCTCAAATTATCCTTTTGGCTTTAATAGCTTTCAACATTGAAATAAAAGTGTTTCAGTATCCTCTAGATAACATGTTGCCTCTAATTTTAAAATAACTGAGGAAAAAGATGGAAATCACTAGAATGCAAACTAGAGAGGGATTTTATAAAAGCTGTTATTGCTGTTGTTGATAATAATGTTTTCACTTTAGAGAAGTTATTATCACTGTTGCCTGAATATGTAGTTCCATACATGATTCACCTGCTAGCCCATGATCCAGATTTTACAAGATCACAAGATGTTGACCAGCTTCGTGATATTAAAGAGTAAGTCATGTTGATTTTCAAGAATTCCAAAGCTATTTTTACTTACTAAAAATATTATTGCATTTCTTTCCCTGTTACTGTTACTATTAGAATAAGAACTTCTCTGTGGTTTTATTTATTATAAATTGTAAAGTTCATCTTATAAAATTTTTCCCATCTAACAAGCTCTTTTTGGTTCTTTTGTTTGTTTCCTATTTGCTGTCAGCTGTGTCTTTAAAATAGACTGGTTTGTGGGCACCTGGGTGGCTCAGTCGGTTAAGCACCCAACTTCAGCTCAGTTCATGATCTCACAGTTTGTGAGTTCTAGCCCCGCTCTGTGCTGACAGCTCAAAGCCTGGAGCCTACTTTGGATTCTGTGTCTCCCACTCTGCTCCTACCCTGCTCACTCTCTCAAAATAAACATTAAAAAAAATTTTTTTAAATAAAATAGGTTGGTTTAGTTATTTTGCTTTTTATATTATATTATTTTTACTATTTGTATTAAGATGGGTTTCAGTTACCTCAGTTCGATAATTTAGAAAATAATGAAGTGAAAATTGCTCTCCTTAAAACTGTACTTCCAAACTCATAAGATAATGCCTTAAAAAATGTGCATGCACACCTGAAATATTCTGTGGCAAGATTATTGTAATACAAAATTAGGTTTGTTACACCAGTTACACTTGTTGAAGTATTATTTATATAAAATAGAACTTTGTATACGATGCAGGGTGAAAGAGTGAGAAGCTGGCCTAAGATCATCACCAAAGACCTACAGGAAACTATAAAGCAATATATACTTTCTCTCCTATTATGATTTTGCTTTGCATTCTTGAATTGGTACCTTCAACTTGTATTTAAAAGCATTATGATTTTGGGACGCCTGGGTGGCTCAGTCCATTGGGCATCCGACTTCAGCTCAGGTCATGATCTCACAGTTGGCGAGTTTGAGCCCTACATTGGGCTCTATACTGATAGCTCAGAACTTGAAGCCTGCTTCGGATTCTGTGTCTCCCTCTCTTTCTGTTGTTCCCCTGCTAGCACTGTCTCTCTCAAAAATAAACATTAAAAAAATTTTTTAATACAGTGTTAGGATTTGGGGGTATCTGCTCAGTCAGCTCTCTCTCTCTCAAAGATAAATAAACATTTAAAAAACTTTTTTTTTTTTTTTTTTTTGAGGGATGCCTGGGTGGCTCAGTTGGGTGAGCATCTGACTCTTGACTTTTGCACAGGTCATGATCTAACAGTTTGTGAGTTCAAGCCCCACATTGGGTTCCATGCTGACAATGAGGAGCCTGCTTGGGATTCTCTCTCGCCCCTCCCCTGGTCTCTCCCTTCCTCTCTCTCTCTCAAATATACATTAAAAAAATATAATGATAAAAGTATTATGATTTTTGTATGTATGACATTAAACCTTATCCCTAATATTATTTAAGGTTGTAATCAACATTTGTCTCTGCCTCCTATAGCTTTTGTCACTGAAATTGTGTCAGTATCTTAATTGGAAGAGATGTTATCTGTCCAACATTACTGTTAAGCATTGGACTATGAGCTCCTTAACATTTTGAAGGCTTGTCATTTCACTCTTCTTACTCCCAACACATCATTCCAGTAATACCGTTTTCCTGTTTCAAATGCTTGAATATAGTCTATATTAATAAACTTTTTTTAGGGTTTTTAGTTGGTCTATATTTTTAAGAAGCCACATAATTAGGTTTCAGGGGACTTCAGTTCTAGTGCCAGCTATGTAACTAAAAACTTCTCTGGCCTTCAATTGCCTTATTCATAAAATGAAGCAGATAAAATAGATAATTCCTAAAATGTATTACAATTCTAACTTCTGTTTATTTTTTAATTGTTTACATTTGTATTTATAATTTTTTCTCTTTAAAATCTTTTAGTTTGGAGTTTCCCAGAAAACACTTCCATAAAATTAAAACCTGTTGTATGTGTTTGCCTAGAACATGAGGTCTGTGTTAGAGGACATTTTAACTTTATTTCAATTGCAAAGCAGTCATGTGGAAGAAGGATTAGACTTAAGAGAAGAAGCTATGATATGGGAAGGAGAGGACTGACGTACAAGAAGTCATTGGAGTTAGAATTGAAATCACTGGCACTTTTTGTTGTTGTCGTTCTGTCTAGCATGCAACATTTTTTAATATCTTTAAGCAGTTATTTTAAGTTACCATGTAATTTGAAATGTTAAATAATATGTTTTTCAAACTGTGATTATTTAATTTTGTGGAAATTATTAACTTATTGTGTCACTATTTGCTTTGGCTATTCAGGGCCTTTTATGGTTTCACAAAAATTTTAGAATTATTCTAATTCTGTGAAAAATGCCATTGGAACATTGACAAGGATTGTATTGAATCTGTAGGTTGCATTGAATAGTTTGGACATTTAAAATTTTTTTTTTAATGTTTTTATTTATTTTTGAGAGAGAGAGAGACAGTATGAGTGGGGGAGGAACAGAGAGGGAGAGGGAGACATAGAGTCTGGAGCAGGCTCCAGGCTCTGACCTGTCAGTACAGAGCCCGATGTGGGACTTAAACTCACAAACTGTGAGATCATGACCTGAGCTGAAGTCAGATACTTAACTGACTGAACCACTCAGGCGCCCCTAGTTTGGATATTTTAACAATATTCTTCCAGTCCATGAACATGGAATATCTTTCCATTTACTTGTGCATTCTTCAATATCTTTTATTAGTGTTTTCTGGTTTTCAGTATGGGTGAGAAGTATGACTGTAGTCAAGAAAAGATAGTTCTATAACATGAGAAATTGAAGGGGTTGCATTGTCTATCAAAACTACTTTTTTATTCCCTTTATAAATGGTTCTCTTTACCAAAATGATATATAGTCGTACTTTAAAATACATAGAATTAAATTCAGTCTATCAGTAGCCATTATACTACCTTGAGTAACAGGAGTGTTTATCTCTTTATGGACTCCTAAGAATTAATTGAATCAGAAAGATTTAATTATAAAAGACAGTTTAAGTTTTTCATTTGCTGTATTTTAGTTATAATATATTTAAAGTTAACATTAGAAGTTTCAGTTCCTTGGCATTACTTTTTTTTTTTTTTTAATGTTTATTCATTTTTGAATAGTGGCATAGAAAGAAAGGGAGACACAGGATCCTAAGTAGGCTTCAAGCTCTGAGCTGTCAGCACAGAGCCTGACACAGGGCTCAAACTCACAAACCGTGAAGTCATGACCTGAGGCTTAACCAGAGGCTTAACTGACTAAGCCACTTAGGCAACCAGCATTACTATTATTTTACTTTGAAAATGATCCCTAGCCACCTCCTTATCCCTAAAAAAAAGAGTGAGAGAATTTCCTGATGTTGTACATTGTGTGGGATTTAGTTGGGAGAATTTTATGTATTATAATTGGAATTGTATTAATTCACTCTTTTTTTTTTTTTTTTGAGATTCTTCAGTTGCCATATTAAAGAAATGCAGTATTATATAGTGATTTGACCTTGGATTGTGTCACCAGATAGATTTGTGTGCAGATTCTACTGTTTTTCCAGTTGTGTGAACTTACTCCATGTGACTTAATTTCTCTGTGCTTTGATGTTCATATTTGTAAAATTATAATAAGTTGTGAGGATTGATTGAAGGAGATAGTATGTATAAAATAATCAAACGGTGGTTGGCATATAAAAAAAAATCACCTCCTTGGCTAACTATACTCCTGGATGTTACTCTTTTTGATGTAATTATAAATGGGAATATTTTCTTAATTTCTCTAATAATTATTAGTATAAAAAGTTCAACAGATTTTTGTGTATTGATTTTGTATTCTGCAACTTTAATTTGTTCTAACAGTTTTTTTGATAGAATCTTTATGGATTTTTATGTATAATATCCTCTCATCAGCAGCTAATGACAGTTTTACTTCTTCTTTTCCAGTTGGATGCCTTTTATTTCTTTTTTTTTTTTTTGCCTAATTGTTCTGGCTAGGACTTCCAAATACTTTGTAAATCAGAGTGGTGAAGACATCTTTGTCTTGTTCCTAATTTTATGAGGAAAAACTTTCAGCTTTTCACCATTCAGTATGAAGTTATATATGGTCTTTATTATGTTGTAGTATGTTTCTTCTATAACCATGTTTTGAGAGTTTTTATCATAAATGGATGTTGAATTTTGTGAAGAACTTTTTCTGTATCAATTAGAGATGATCATGATTTGTAGCCTTTATTTTGTTAATGTGGTATACCACATTGATTCATTTGTGGATGTTGAACCATCCTTGCATCCCTGGAATAAATCTCACTCAGTCATGGTGTATGATCCTTTTAACATATTGTTAAATTCAGTTTGCTAATATATTTTTGAGGATTTTTGCATCTATGCTCATCAGGAATATTGGCCTGTAGTTTCTTTTCTTGTGGCATCCTTGTCTAGTTTTGGTATCAGGATAGTGCTGGCCTCATAAAATGATTTTAGGAAGAAATTCCTCCTCTTCTCTTTTTTGGACATATTTCAGAAGGATTGGTATTAATTCTTCCTTGAACGTTTGGTAGAATTCACCAGTGAAGCTCTGTGGTCCCAAATTTTTGCTTGTTGGAGGTTTTCAATTACTAATCCAGTTTCCTTTCTAGTAATTGCTCTTTCAGATTTTGTTTCTTCATGATTTAGTCTTGTTAAGTTGTACATACATTTCTTCTAGGTTGTCCAGTTTGTTAGCATATAATTTTTAGTAGCATTCTCTCATGATTCTTTGTATTTCTGTGGTATCAGTCATAAATCTCCTTTCATTTCTGATTCTGAGTCTTGTTTTTTCTTGGTCAGTCTAGCTAAAGGTTTTTCAATTTTGTTTACCTTTTTTTGTTTTTTTTTTTTTAAATGTTTTAGTTACTGGGAGGGGGGGGTGGCAGAGAAAGGGAGACACAGAATCTGAAGCAGGCTCCAGGCTCCAGACTGTCAGCACAGAGCCCAATACAGGGCTCTAACCCATGAACTGTGAGATCATGACCTGAGCCAAAGTCGGACACTCAACTGACTGAGCCGCCCAGGTACCCCAATTTTATTCATCTTTTCACAGAACCAGCTCTTAGTCTCATCCAATATTTTCTGTTGTCATTTTATCTATTTCAGTTATTTTTGTTCTAATTTTTGTTATTTCCTTACTTCTACTAACTTTGGGCTTTGTTTTTTCTTTTTTTCCCCCCTGCTTCTTTGAGATGTAAAATTAGTTGTTTTTGTAACTTTTTATGTTTCTTGAGGTGTAGGCATTTATTGCTAGGAACTTCTCTGTTAGAACTGCTTTTGCTGCATCCCAGAAATTTTGATATGTTATATTTCCATTTTGTTGGTCTCAAGGTATATTTTTTATTTCTCTTTTTATTTCTTCTTTGACTCACTGGCTGTTCAATAGCATGTTGTTGAATCTGTACATAAGTGTGAATTTTTCAGTTTTCTTAGTGTAATTTTGTGGTTTCAAACCATTGTAATCAGAAATGATGCTTGATGTCATTTCAGTCTTAAACTCATTAAGACTTGTTTTCTGTTGGGGTGCATAAGTAGCTTAGGTGGTTGAGCATTTTACTTTGGCTCAGGTCATGACCTTACAGTTGGTGAGTTTGAGCCCCACATCGGGCTTACTGCTGTCAGAACAGAGCCCTGCTTTGGATCCTCTGTCTCCCTGTCTCTCTGATCCACCCCACTCGCACTCTCTCGCACTCTCTCTCTGAAAAATAAACATTAAGAAAAAAAGAGACTTGCTTTGTAGTCTAATATAATCTATCTTGGAAAATGTTCCATGTGCACATAAGAAAAAAATGTGTATTGCTTTTTGTATGGAATATTCTGTAAGTATCTGTTAAGACCATCTGGTCTAACATGTCATTTAAGACTGATATCTTCTTATTGTTACTAATTAGGGTCCTTTGTTTTCTGCTTATAGAAGTCCCTTTAACATTTCTTCCACTACCAGTTGAGTGGTGATGACCTCCTTTTAGCTTTTACTTTTCTGGAAAACTCTTTCTCTCTCCTTCCATTCCAAAAGATAATCTTGGCAGGTAGAATATTCTTGGTTGGAAGTTGTTTTCTTTCAGCATTTTGAATATGTCATGTCACTTCCTCCTTGCCTGTAAAGTTTGTGCTGAAAAACTTGTTGATAGTCTTTTGGGGGTTCCCTTATATGTAACTGTTAAGTTTATTTATTTTGAGAGAGAGTGTACATGCATAGGAGGGGCACAAAGAGAGAGAGAGAGAGAGAGAGAGAGAGAGAGAGAGAATGCCAAACAGGCTCTGCACTGTCAGCCCAATGTGGTGTTCCAGTTCACAATCCATGAGATCGTGACCTGAGGCAAAACCAAGCGTTGGATGCCCAACTAACTGAGTCATGCAGGCACCCCTGTTTTATTGTTTTGGTTTTTTTTTAAGAGAGAATATGAGTGCTTTTAAGTAGGGGAGGGAAAGAGGGAGGGAGAAAGAATCTGAAGCAGGCTCCATGCCTAGTACAGAGCCCAATGTGGGGAT
This sequence comes from Hyaena hyaena, assembly GCF_003009895.1. NCBI lineage: Eukaryota > Metazoa > Chordata > Mammalia > Carnivora > Hyaenidae > Hyaena > Hyaena hyaena. Next base: position 3,173,625 of record NW_024080656.1, on the reverse strand, counting down.
TGATCTCAGGACCATAAGATCATGACCTGAGCCAAAATTAAGAGTCAGACATTTAACCAACTAAGCCACCCAGGTTCCTCAAAACTTTTTAATTTAAAAAAATTTTTTTAAGAGAGCACACAGGGCAGGGAAAGAGAGAGTCCTAAGCAGACTCCACACTCAGTGCTGAACCCAGTGCAGGGCTCCATTCCATGACCCTGGCATCAAGACCTGAGCCATAATCAAGAGCTAGATGCTTAACCAACTGAGCCACGTAGGCACAGTCATATTAATTGTAATGTGTCTTGGTGTAAGCCTCTTTGGGTTCAGATATTTTTAGAACTCTCTAGGCTTCCTGGATCTGGTGTCTGTTTTCTATTTATATTCAGGAAGTTTTCAGCCATATTTCTTCAGAACAGATTTCTGCCTTTCTTTCCTCTTTTTTTGGAAGGTCTGCAATGCAAATATTAGTCCATTTGATATCCTTTAATTTTCTTAAGCAGTTTTCACTTTTTTTTCTCATTTATTTTTCTTTTTGCTCTTTGGATGGGCTGCATTCCACTTCATCTTTAGATTGACCCATATTTTCTGTTTTATATCTAGTGTGCTATTGAACCCCTTTATTGTGTTTTTCAGTTCCTTTATTCTTCAGCTCTGATTTCTGTTTAGTACTTTGTTAAAATTTCATCCCTATTAAAGTTCTCACTGTTCATCCATGCTGCTCCCCAGTTTGGTGAGCATTTTATGACCATTACTTTGAACTCTTTGAAATCAGTTACTTCTTTTCCTTTTGTTAAGACTTTTGATGAGGTTTTATCTTACTCTTTCATTTGGAACATATTCCTGTGTTTCTTCATTTTGCTTGACCCTCTGTATTGGCTTCTGTACAGTAGATGAAACAATGTTTCTTCCAGTTTTGAAGGAAGGACCTTGTGGAGGAATTGAGCCTTTTCATTCAGCTCTACCCCAGATCTTGATCATCTCTCAAAACTTTGTGCTTGTCCAAGCAGCCTGTTATATTTTGAATAGCTCCCAGTAGTTAAGGATGTGCCAAGAGCTGTCAGTGTCCCATAATGGAGGATCTCTATACCTAGATTCAGACTGACTGGAAGCCAGACCTTCAGGCAGCTGCTTTTAAAAGTATGCAGATATAGAGCCATCTGGGTGGCATAGTCAGCTAAGCATCTGACTCTTGATCTCAGCTCAGATCTTGATCTCAGGGTCGTGAGTTCAGGCCCTGTATTGGGCTCTGCACTGAGCGAGAAGCATACATACATACATACATAATTAAATAAAATTGAATGAATGAATGTGTGCAAATATATCCAGTCCTGAGGGGCCACAAGCATAAAACTCACCACCAGAGCCAGTCAGTCCTGAGGTCTGTCCCTTAGGTGGCAGTCACAAAAAATTGGGGCTCTAGACGAGTATATGAGCACCTTTCTGGGAGATACCAACAAGATTGGAGAAGAACTGAGAGCACCAGGATGTCATTTATAGCCTAAGTTCCTTTGGAAACACCGGAGGGCACTAACTGTATACCAGACCTGAGTCCTGCGCTTAGTCCAAAGCTCCAGGACAGGCAAAGTGGCCTCTTCACAGAAAAACTGAGGGTATGCCTCAGTCTGCTGCCTCTGCAGTGTCCTGAGGGTGCTAACCAGCCAAGAATGGTCCCTCCAATTACCACAGTCCCTTGGGACCTAAAAATGCAAGCCCTTCCAGCCCAAACAGAGCCAGGTGATTAAGGCGTGTCCCCTTAACATCAGGCACCAGACTCAAAGCTCTCCCTTGCAGGAGACATTGGTAAGGAGTGAGCCTAAAGATAGTGTCTGCCCTCTGAGGTCTCTGGAAAGGATTTCAGTTAGTCTCTAGCTGATTGCTTTATTTAGAGGCCTGCCCCTTAGGCCACAATTATGATGATTAGCTAATAGGCCTACTTCTCAGAAAGACTCAGCTCCTTGGTCAGTTGCCTCTTGCTGTGCCTGTGGGGTGTTAGCTGGTAGCTGTTTTGGAACTCTTAGTGCATTGGTTAATGCACCTTTGGGACTTGTGAACAGAAGCCCCACTGGACACCAGAGTCAGGTGAGATAGAGGTGTCCCTTGGCAGCAGTCACAAAAATTGGGGCACCAGTAAAGGTTATGAACTTCTTTCTGGGAGATCATTATATTCCCCTGTGACCAGAAACACCAGCTCCTCTGTTCTCTAGAGCCAGGTATTCAAGAGATGTCCCCCCTGGCAGCACTCAAAAAAGTCACAAGACACATGTAAAAGTTCCTTTCTGGGAGCTACTGGTCCTCTGGAGCGTAGCAAAGGGAGAATGCAAAGATGACAGTTACCAGTCTCCATCCCTGGAGAGTGTTCCAGCGGCCACCTATATATGTAAGGTACATTAGATGCCTGCCCCTCAGGTCGAGGCTATAAGCAGATTAGCTTTCTCTACTCTAAGCTGCCTGTGTGAGCTGGGCCCTGGGACGGGTCCATTCCAGCACACAAACTCTTTAAGAAGCATTTCTCAGATTGCTGCAGACTTGTGGGTCCCACTATGGAATATTTTGGGGACTCCTCTCTGAAGTTCATGTCTTAGGAGTTGGGTGCCCAGTGTGGGGTTTTAACATTTCACTCCTCAGAAAGAAGCTCCATTCCATTACAGTTGTGGGTCACAACAACAGGGGTGGGGTTTCTCATGAGACTTGTGTCCCAGCCTCTCGTCCCCACTTAGCTATGTTTTTATCTGTTGTTTGCCTGATGTGTAGTCATCACTCAGTCAGCCTTTTAAATTCTTTAAGAGGAAATTGGTTCCATATGTAGCTACAGACATAATATATTCCTAAAAGGAGATGAGTTCAGGGTCTTACTATGTCACCACCTTGAACCAGACCAACTTCTCTGTTTCTTATTGATCTCTGCTTTTTCTGGTCATTATTGAAAATAAAGCATTGAAATCTCTGATTATTACTGCAGAATTATCTATTTCTCTCATCAGTTCTGTCAGTTTTAGTGTTGTAAAATTTGGGGACTCTGTTAGATTTGTGTTTGATGATAGTCTTCTACTGGATTGAACTTTTTATCAATGTAGTACTTCCAGCTCTGTTATCTTTTTTTACTTTATTATTATTATTATTTTAGTTTGTTTATTTTTGAGAGAGCCTGTGCGCTCAAGCAAGGGAGGGGCAGAAGGAGAAGGGGAAAGAGGATCCAAAGCAGGCTCTGCGCTGACAGCAGTGAGCTTGATGTGGGGCTCAAATTCATGAACCATGAGATCATGACCTGAGCTGAAGATGGTTGCTCAACCAACTGAACCACTCGGGCACCCCTTATAATCCTTATTTTTACTTTAAATCTATTTTGTCTGATCATAAAACAGCTACTAGCCCTCATTTGGTTACTATTTGCATGAAAAAAATTTTTAATCCTTTTTTTCAGATGCTCAGTCATTTGAGTCCATTTCTGATTCTGGCTCAGGTCATGATCTCATGGTTCACGGAGTTGAGCCCTGCATTGGGCTCTGCGCTGAGCAGTGCATAGTCTGCTTGAGACTTCTCTTCCTGTCTCTCTGTCCCTCCCCTGCTCATGCACATGCATCCCCTCTGTCCAAAAAGAATAAATTTTTTTAATGTTTTATTTATTTCTGAGAGAGAGAGAGACAGCGTGAGCAGGGGAGGGTCAGAGAGAGAGAGAGAGGTACAGAATCTGAAGACAGGCTCCAGGCTCTGGGCTGGCTGTCAGCACAGAGTCTGACATGGGGCTCAAACCCACCAACTGTGAGATCATGACCTGAGCCAAAGTTGGGAGCTTAACCGACTGAGCCACCCAGGTGCCCCAAAATGTTTAAAGTGAATCTCTTATAGATAGATGTGGGTGGATTTTTTTTTCTATTCTGCTTATCTCTGCTTTTTAATTGAGAGATTTAATCTGTTTTCATTTGAAGTCATTACCGATAAAGTTATTTTTGCCATATAGCTATTTGTTTTCTCTGTCTTACGTATGTTGTTACTTAATTTCCTTCACTACTGCTTCTCTTTTTTGTATTTAGTTGTTTTTTGTAGTGAACCTTTTTTACTCCCTTTTTTTCTGTGAAGTTTTAGTTGTTTTCCTAGAGATTCCAAATAGTATTTGTAACAACCTAGTTTGAATAATGGCAACTTAGCTTCAATAGTATTCAAACCCTGTGGTCCTATAATCTCTATCCCTCTCCCTTTAATATTGTTATTGATAGGAATTTTCTTTTACATTATTTCCATTTACATAGATGTGATTGTTACTCTATGCATTTAATGCCTTTAAAGTCTTAATGTAAAGGGGTGCCTGAGTGACTCATTTGATTGAGCGTCTGACTTCAGCTCAGGTCATGATCTCACGGTTTGCGGGTTCGAGCTCAACCCCTGTGGCGGTCTCTGTGCTGGCAGCTCAGAGCCTGGAGCCTACTTTGGATTCTTTGCCTCTTTCTCTTCTCTGCTCCTCCCCTGCTCGCTTGCGCGCGCTGTCTCTCTCTCTTTCTCTCAAAAAACATATGTTAAAAAAATTTTTTAATAAATAAAGTCACATGAAAAAGGAGTTACAAACTGAAAGTATAGTGATGCTGGCTTTTGTGTTTACTTATGTGGTTGTGTTTACTAGTGTTCTTTATTTTTACAGCTTTAAGTTACTATCTGGTAACTTTTTATTTCAGCCTGAAGGACTCAGTTTAATAGTTCTTTCAAACAGGTCTACTAAAAGTGAACTCAATTAACCTAGTGCTAAACTGTCCCCTTCTGGGGCACCTGGGTGGCTTAGTCAGTTAAGCGTCTGACTTAGGCTCAGGTCATGATCTCACGGTTTGTGGATTCGAGCCCCGCGTCGGGCTCTGTGCTGACAGCTAGCTCAGAGCCTGGAGCCCGTTTCAGATTCTGTATCTCCCCCTCTCTCTGACCCTCCCCTGCTCACGCTGTCTCTTTTTCTCTCTCAGAAAGAAATAAAAACATTTTAAAAAATAATAAATAAAATAAAATGAATTTAAACTTTCCCCTTCTAGTAGTCTCTTAAAATATTTACATAGAATATAGGCAAAGAAGTATGCATACATTATCATCATATGATTTCCTCCCTATTAATGCAGTAAAGCAGCAGATCCCATGGCTGCTTGAGAATCATCCTAGGAACTTATTACAAACAGGCCTTACCCTAGATGTTGGTTTAGGCTCCCCAGGGATTCTATTATTCATCCTGATTTGGGATTCACACTTACTTAGAAATTTGGGTGTTCCCTTCAGATATTTTGTGTATTAAATGAGTATACAGTAACAAGTGGAAAACAGCAAAAAGAGTTTGAGATGTGACTGCTTAGCTGAATGCCTGGTTACTGTGCACATCAGCCTCATAGCACATGCAATTCAGATGCATGTCACAGCAGAATTACATACAAATCCTAGACCTCCATAGTTTGCAAATAGTCAAAATGGGAAGGCTTTGCTGTCAGCTGGTTTCCTCATCATTGCTGGGCAATGATACATGTCAGATCATCTAAATCTTTATTGATTACCTATAGAATGGATCTTTACATGCCTCATGAAACTATCAGACTTTATCATATTAAGTTATGTTTTCATTTTTAATGTTTTATGGTTTATTTATATTCTACTCTTATTTTGTTATATTCAGACAACAGACCTTCCCAGTAAGATATTTAGTCCATTAAACAAAACACCTATGCTTAGTCTCTTTAATAGATAAATGTTTATCATTTAGGTGCCTATGGTTCATGCTTGAAGTTTTAATGACAAAGAATGAAAACAATAGCCATGCCTTTATGAAGAAAATGGCTGAGAACATCAAGTTAACAAAAGATGCCCAATCTCCAGATGAATCCAAGACAAATGAAGTAAGATGTGTTAGGCCAGTGGGTATTTAGATTATTATAGGAAAAAATATTATGGTCCTTGTCCCATTTGTTTTTCTTTTTACATAATATATGTTAGAATGTTTTATGAAAATATATATTTATGGTCAGTTTTATTATGTTCTACTACAGTTGAGTTCTATTATTTGAGGAATGTTTATTACCCTGAAAAAGGACATTAAAACTTCTACAAAGCAGGGAGATAAGAACTAATAAAACTTACTACTCTGCTATTGTGTGAACGTTTACTAAAGGCACAGACAAGTAGATATTCCTTTTCCTTTGGTTTGGCTTGTTGTATTTGGGTTTTTTTATTTGTTTAAGTCCAAGTTAGTTAACATATAGTATAATAATGTTTTCAGGAGGTTTACTTGTTTTTAATGCATACTCGGCATTCATGTTATTTAAGGTAAAGGGTTTTATTGTTTGTTTACCAGGAGGCTACATACGAAGTGGAAACACATACGTGAAATGTTGAAGGAATAAATAATACCCACATATTCCTCTTTTGATTTCATTTTGTACATTGGCTAGAATTGGTGCTTATGGTTGTTTTATAATACTGAAAGTGACATATGATGTTTTTCTTTCCTCCCTAGAAACTTTATACAGTATGTGATGTGGCTCTGTGTGTTATAAATAGTAAAAGTGCTTTGTGCAATGCAGACTCACCAAAGGATCCAGTCCTTCCAATGAAATTTTTTACACAACCTGAAAAGGTAATTTTTTTTCTCTTCATTGTTTTACCACACTAAGCTGATATTTTTTAATGTTTATTTATTTTTGAGAGAGAAAGAGACAGAGGGAGGGAAGGAGACAGAACCTGAAGCAGGCTCCTGGTGCGGAGCTGTCAGCAAAGACCCTGATGTAGGGCTTGAAGCCGCAAACCATGAAATCAAGACCTGAGCTGAAGTCGAGTGCTTAACCAACTGAGCCACCCAGGTGCCCTCACACTAAACTGATTTAAATTTCAGTTACCATCAACTCTAGTGGCATATACTGGATTGTCTTGAGTGTAGCATATACACTTGATCTTAGCCAAAAGGCCGAGAAGCAACTTGAGTGTAGCATATAAAAAATACCTTTTTGGGGGCGTCTGGGTGCTCAGTCGGTTAAGTGTCTGACTTCGGCTCAGGTCATGATCTCATGGTTTGTGGGTTCAAGCCCCACGTCAGGCTCTGTGCTGACAGCTAGCTCAGAGCCTGAAGCCTGTTTCAGATTCTGTACCTCCCTCTCTCTCTGACCCTCCCCTGCTCACACTGTTTCTCTCTCAGAAATAAATAAAATGTTAAAAAAATTTTTAAAAAAACAAAACAAAACAAAAAAATACCTCTTTGTATCTGTATCAAGGAATGGGGGATTGTCTTCCAAAGCCCTGAGTATTCTAATCAACTGCTTCTAACTTGAAGGACTTTAGACAGGTTAACTCTTCTAAGCCTCAATTTCTTTCTCTAAATTACAGGTGATAAGGGGCACCTAGGTGGCTCAGTCGGTTAAAATGCAGGTGATAATACCTATGATTATTATCGCATCTAGGTTTTTAAGAGTTTGTCAAATAGTAAACATTTGCTAAATAATAATAATGAATACATAGTATATTCTGCTATCAACAAAATAAGTTTTCCATGTAAGTAAATTTTCCAGCTAACTATAAAGCTCTTTATAGTTTTTGTAAATAATCGGAATTTAAAAACTTTTTTTTAACACTTCTATTTCTCTCTCTCTCTCTCTCTCTTTTTTTTTTTTTTTCTTGAGAGAGAGAGAGAGAGACAGACAGCGTGAGCAGGGAAGGGCCATAGAGAGAGAGACACACACAGAATCCAAAACAGGCTCCAGACTCTGAGCTAGCTGTCAGCACAGAGCCCAATGTGGGGCTCGAACCCACCAACCATGAGATCGTGACCTGAACCGAAGTCAGACACTCAACTGACTGACCCACCGAGGCGCCCCTATTTATCGCTTTCTTTAAGGAAGTATTTTGAAGTTTTAACTTTCCTGTGCTTTGTTTAAAAAACAGAATCCTAATTTTTTTTTAATTAAGCAAGCTCCATGCTCATTGTGGAGCTTGAATTCACAACCCTGAGATTAAGAGTCACATGCTCTACCAACTGAGACAGTCAGTTGGGCCCAGAATCCTAAGTATTTTTAATTGGAAAAAATATGGTATTTAAAATTTTTTCATACATTTTCGAACCTGAAGATCTGCTTTAAGAGTATTCAGGGTAATACCGTCCCTATGAGCATTTTACAGAAGACTATACCAGGAAATGCAGCTTCCTACTTTGAATGCCATACTTTGACAAATATTTTAAGTAGATTTTCTTTAATGATTTAGTGTTCAGCATTTACTGTGCCTGGTTTTTGTTAGGAATAATAAAGATTGCAGTTATTTGACCTCTAATTGAATTTACTGGTCTTTATAAAGAGTAAGGGGTGCCTGGGTGGCTCAGTTGGTTAAGCTCAGGTCATACATATCTCACGGTTTGTAAGTTTTAAACACACATCAGGCTCTCTGCTGTCAGCGCAGGGCCCACTTCAGATCTTCTGTCCACCTCTATCTCTACCTCTCTCTCTCTTTCTCTGTCTCTCTCTCAAATAAAAATTTAAAAATATAATGACATAAAATAAAACTTCAAAAAATAATCTTATGTGAGCTCTTGAAGATAGAATCTTCATACATTATCCATCCCATGACCAAGGATTCAATTGTTGTGTGGCACCTGGCTGGCTCATTCAGTAGAGCCTGCAACTCTGGATCTGAGGGACTCTTGATCTCTCAGGGCCATGAGTTTAAGCCTCAAGTTGGGCGTGATGCTTACCTTAAAAAAAAAAAAGTGAGAATAGGACACCTGGGTGGCTCAGCTGGTTAAGTTTTAGCTCAGGTCATGATTTCATCATTCATTAGGTTGAGCCCTTTTTTTTTTTTTTTTTTTAAATAAATAAATAAATAAATATTAAATGGGCGCCTGGGGGACTCCGTCAGTTGTGTCTGATTTGGCTCAGGTCATGATCTCACAGTTGGAGGGGGAGGGTTCTCTTCTTTAAGAGAAGCATCAAAGGATTCTTAAGTTTTATGAGATAAAACTTTCAACAGTTCATCAGTGTCCACATTAGGTTTGATTTATTTGTTAGCTAGTAAATATCACTGCCTTCAAAGAACATTATAATTCACTGAATTATATTTTTGACAGTATATTTACCTTTGTGATTTGAACAGTCTTCTTATGGTTCTAAGAAACACAGTAGTTTAAAGTGACGGATTTTTTTTTTTTTCAATGAGGATAACCTCCTTGAGATCCAGGGTGGAGTTATTTTAGTCAATATTAAGTGCCTAATATATGCACTGTACCATTTTGGATGCTTTCGGATCCCAAAAGAAGTCAATTTTATAATAGAGTGGAGGAAATAGTTCAATTAATAAACTGGAGACTGTTTGCCCAGGACTATATGAAAAAAAATAGTGTTTTATTTAAAATATGATTTAAGAGGGGCGCCTGGGTGGCTTAGTCGGTTAAGCGTCCGACTTTCGCTTGGGTCATGATCTCGCGGTTCGTGGGTTCGAGCCCCGCGTCGGGCTCTGTGCTGGCTGCCAGCTCAGAGCCTGGAGCCTGTTTCAGTCTGTGACTCCCTCTCTCTCTGACCCTCCCCTGCTCACGCTCTCTCTCTCTCCTAGAAATAAATAAAACATTAAAAAAAAAAAAAAAATATGATTTAAGTAACTGAGCTCTGATATTTGCTAGTTCTTAATATTCCACTGAGTTAAAGCTAGACTTAATGATGTTGTTCATTTAATATGCTTTATTTGAAGAACTGATATATATGCTAGCCCAAATGTAATTGTTATTGTAAGACACAATGCCTGAGAAGTCGTATTTGGACAGTAAAAATAGACGTGTTCACTTTGGTTTTTTTTGTTTTGTTTGTTTTGTTTTGTTTTGATAGGACTTCTGTAATGACAAGAGTTATATTTCAGAAGAGACCAGAGTACTTCTGTTAACAGGAAAGGTATTATGTAGTAGATAATTTAGAAATCTTTATTTCATGTGTATATTATTTCTGCTAAGTAACCTTTAAATGTCCCATGGATTTTTATATTCCTGATTCTTAGGGATCGTATTGTGGATTATAGCATCTAAAGCATTTGTACTCTCAGGCTTTCTTCTGCCATAAATGACCCTTTTGAATTAAGGCCCTGTATTCTCATCAGTACTAGTAGGCTTCAAGTTACTTAGAATTCACAAAGCAGATTTTCTTGAAAAGTGTCATAATAAATTTAGATGTGTAAGATTAAGAAATAATTTTAAAATATTAATGAATTAGACAACATTCTATAAAAGCATGACACCTAAAATAAAAGAGCAAAAAATTTAGTTTTTGATAAAAACAATGTCTAAACTATTACTATATGCATTTAATAGTTTATTTCTAAGATATTTCATTCTTTCTTATTTATTATGAACTTCGCTGTGTTTCAGGAGTACTTTTATTTTGATTGAGTAAAAAGGAATAATTAAATAATTGCCCAGTTACTTTTAAGTAGAAGTAATGCTTGTGACTTGTATTCAAACAAACTCAATTTGGCTAAATTATCATTTCTAATAAATTTGGGATTTAACTTTCCAAAGTAACAACAATTCCTTGGCTTAGGCTAAACAGTATCTTTTACGTGTGTCTAAATTTATATGAATTCCTTACAGTAAGGTATAAAATAACATGCATATGTGTAATTTTTAGCCAAAACCTGCTGGAGTACTAGGTGCAGTAAACAAGCCTTTATCAGCAACAGGAAGGAAACCATATGTTAGAAGCACCGGAGCTGAGACTGGAAGTAACATTAATGTAAATTCAGAGCTGAATCCTTCAACCGGAAACCGATCAAGGCAAGTGTTTTCTCCAGTGGTTTGTGTTACTGTCACTCACTACTTGGTTCATCTTTTAATTTTTACCTAAAGCACTATATCACAAAAATGGACTTTAAGAAACATTGTGGTATAAAATAATGGCCCTGAGTTTTAGTGTAATTAATGATGGAAATTCAGAGTGTACTATTACATTGTGAATCCATATAACATTCTAAATGTACAAAGTTAAATGGAGCCAATGTAAGAATTTCTAATATATTATTACTAATTTATATGGAAATGTTTATATAAGAAAACATTGGAAAATTATGAATACATAACTTTTAATAAGAATATTCCATTTTTATTTTAACATTTCAAATTTTTACCATGTTAGCTACTGCATAAAAATTTCCACCACACCCTACTCCTAACAACACTAAAAACTGAGGCTTTTAAATATTTTATTCTTACTCTTGAAATTTTAAGAATAAACTCAGTTGGTGGTGTTTTAAACACATATTTAGCAGTGGAACCCCAAAATATAAAGTGAATTGGGGCACCTGGGTGGCTCAGTCGGTTAAGCATCCGACTTCAGCTCTGGTCATGATCTCACGGTTTGTGCGTTCAAGCCCCAGGTCGGGCTCTGTGCTGACAGCTAGCTCAGAGCCTAGAGACCGTCTTCTGATTCTGTATCTCCCTCTCTCTTTGACCCTCCCCTGGTGTCCCTCTCTCTCTCTCAAAAAATAAATTAAAAAAAAAATTAAAGAATATATATATATATATATATATATATATATATATATATATATATATAAATAAAGCAAATTAACACGGAACATCTGTGGTTTACAGAAGAGGTGGGTCTCCAAACACCCCTGCTGTGGCCTCTTCTTCCAGCCCCCTTCCCTTGCAGAGCATTAAGGACACAGACCAGAGGGTCACCTGTCTGACTCTTGATCTCAGGGTTGTAAGTTTCAGCCCCACAGTGGGTGTAGAGATTATTTAAAAATAAAATCTTAAAAAGAAAAAAACAGAAACAGAGACTGGAAATTACTATATACTCCTCTATAACGGTATTTTTGTTTTGTTTAGGGTTTCCCAACCCCTAGAGAAAGTCTTAGAATAGTTGTGTTATTTTATTTCTTGACAACTAATCTTTCAGGTGGTTTTAGGCAGTCATTTGTGTTTTTCATTAGTAAGGTTAAATGGCATCTATAACACAATATAATAGAGCAGTAGTCTATAACCACAGAAGATCTGAATCTTGCTAATGTTGCTTCACTTGACTGAGCTTCTGTTTATTGGTATAGTGAGAGGGTAAACCTTCTGTCCAAGTGGTGAAATAAAGAAGCTTTGGTTTATTTTTCTTCAACAGGGAACAGAGTTCAGAGGCAGTAGAAACTGGAGTTAGTGAAAATGAAGAGAACCCTGTGAGAATTATTTCTGTCACTCCTGTAAAGAATATTGATCCGGTAAAGAATAAGGTAAATTTTAAAATTGAACAAATGGATTTCTCTCAGAGATTCTTATTACAGTTTCATGGTAGAGGTTAAGAAACCCATACTGAACAAGTTAATATATCTACAGATTCTACATTTGTATATTGCCACCTCTTACTGTGCTTCACTCTCCAGAAAATGAGTCTTCCTACATCTATTCATTTCAGGAGTTTATGTGGTCACCCATAACAGTATCCTTCTCCCACACTTCTGCTCTCAAAACTTGAAAGGAATTGAGAGTTTTTGAGATCTTACTTTCCGAGAGTTTGTTGGCTCCTGTGATGAGTGTGTATACACTATTAACAGCTGCATTCTTCACTGATGACTTTATAAGTAGGGCACTCAATTTTCCTAACAGTTTTGTGGCAGGAGAGAATCAGACCTGGCTCTGCCACTCACTGGCTGTGTGATTACTTAGGCAGATTGCTTGACTTCTCTAAGCTTCCATTTAACTGTAGAATGAAACTGGTAACTTACCTCAGTAGGAATGGCATGGAAATACTATTATTTCTTTTCCCATAGAATCATATTCTTGACACATTTATCTTTTTATTGCCCACCATATATAATATGGCATTCTTCAAATGTTTTAGGAATCCCTCTCAGGTACATAAAATACAGGGCTGTACAGTTATTCCACAATAACTGAACTATCCAACTCAAACTGAATAGATGAGGATACATTTTTATATCAGTCACTATTCAACCTCTTGCTGTTTATTATCAGAACTTCAGTATGTCCGTAGATTCAGATAACAGGGAGCCTCTCACCGTCAAAACTCTTGGAATCCAGAAACCAATAGACTTGAATATTATGGGAATCTTACATAAAAAGTCTTGATGTAAGCAAACTTAGATGCAAAAGTGCATATTGCCACCGACATTCATTTAAGCATACTTACCATGTGTATTAAGAAGTAGTATAGGGATAAATGTTTATTTTTAAGTTTATTTATTTATTTTTGAGAGAAGGAGAGAGAGCACAAATAGGGAAGGAGCAGAGAGAGAGAGGGAGACACAGAATCTGAAGCAGGCTCCAAGCTCTGAGCTATCAGCACAGAGCCTGACACGGGGCTTGAACTCGCAAACTGTGAGATAATGATCTGAGCTGAAGTTGAACACTTAAGCAATAAGCCACCTAGGCATCCTGATATAAAATTCTATGTAATATACAAATTGATGTTATATGTGAATTACATTTTAATAATGGAAAAGATAGGGTTGCCTAGGTGGGTCAGTCAATTAAGTGTCCAACTTCAGCTCACTCAGGTCATGATCTCATGGTTCACTGGTTCGAGCCTGCATCAAGCTCTCTGTTGTCAGCACAGAGCCTGCTTCACATCCTCTGTCCCCGCCTCTCTCTACCCCTCTCCCATTTGCATGTGCCCATGTGCTCTCAAAAATAAACATTTAGGGGTGCCTGGGTGACCTGTCAGCTAAGCATCCGACTCTTGATTTCATTCAGCTCAGTTCATGATCTCACAGTTCATGAATTCAAGACCCACATCAGGCTCCGCACTGACAGCACGGTGCCTGCTTGGGATTCTCTCTTTCCCTTTCTCTGCCCCTCTCCTTCTCTCTATCTTTCTCTCAAAGATTAAAAGAAAATTTTAATAAGTAAACATTTTTTTAAATAATAGAAAAGATAAACATTTAAATTCTAATTTTTCAGAAGCCAAAATACTGCTTTCTGATTAATCTGTAATACTGTATTGTTCCAAACTGTTATTTTAACTTTTTCACACTTCCAAAGAATGTTTTAACAAATTTGCTGTTGCCTTGAACACACAGGGCTTGTATTTTGACAAAACTTAATCACTTCCCAGCAGATCTCCCATAAGTTGTTGTTATTTCTTTCCAGGGTCTGAGTCAAAAGTCTCTAAAAACTATCTTGTTGGGGGGTGCCTGGATGGCTCAGTCGGTTAAGCGTCCAACTTTGGCTCAGGTCATAATCTCACAGTTTATGGGTTTGAGCCCCACGTCAGGCTCTGCTGAAAGCTCAGAGCCTGGAGCCTGTCTTCAGATTCTGTGTCTCCCTCTCTCTCTGACCCTCCCCTGCTCATGCTATCTCTCTCTCTCTCAAAGATAAATAAAACATTTAAAAAAAAAAAAAAACCCTATTTTGTTGGTATGCTAAAAGATAAAAATCTAAAGAGTTTCTTGCTAACCAATTTTTCAAGAAATTATTGCATAAACCAATTTATTATGTATAGAAAAATCATCCAGCAAACTAAATATGCATATTAACAAATCAGGATATTCTCTCCTGTTGTTTACTCTGTGAGAGAAATCAAATTTTAATACGAAGGATGAGTAAGGGAGGTGGTTAAAAGAAGTAAGACTCGGGGCACCTGGGTGGCTCAGTTGGTTAAGCCTCCAACTTCAGCTCAGGTCATAATTTCGCAATTCATGAGTTTGAGCCCTGCATTGGGCTCTATGCTGACTGCCAGCTCAGAGCCTGGAGTCTGTTTCAGATTCTGTATCTCTCTCTCTCTCTGACCCTCCCCTGCTCACACTGTCCCTCTCTCTCTCTCTCTCTCTCAGAAATAAATAAAACATTAAAAAAAGAAAAAGGGGGGGGAGTAACACTCATCCCATGGATTCAGATTCAGGCAGGCAATGCTGCCGGTGTTTCCCTTTAGGAATCTTCATTTTCTATGTATCTGTGGCTGACCAATGGTTTTCTCTTTCATTGGACTTTTATATGAGTTCTTTAGACATATGTATGTAATGTTCATAAGTATGTAAAACAGTCTTGTAAGAGTCATGTAGTTATGAGAGAGTGCGGGAAAGCAGAGAGGAGGAGAGAGAATCCCAAGCAGACTCTGCACCAGCAGTGCAGAGCCCAGTGCAGGGTTCAAACTCACACACTGTGAGGTCATGACCTAAGCCAAAATCAAGAGCCAGTCGCTTAACCAACTGAGCCAACAGGCGCCCCAAGTCATGTACATGATTTTTACTGCAATCTTTGTTTCCTTTTAAAAAGGCTAATCTGAGTTCATTTTTTTCTCGTCTTATCATTCTCATGTGTGTATACACCTTAAATTTTTCCTTTCCCCTTTTTTTGCCACTGCAGTGTTGTCTTAAATAGTAAATGTACATCATATATTTACTGGTGGTTTTCATGTCTGTGGGCTTAATTCCTAGTAGTGGGATTGCTGAGTCAAAGAGTAAAACGTATTATAGATTCGATATTTCCATACTGCTTCCTTGAAAGAGTGGAACACTTGACATTGCTACCCAGCAGGGTTGACCTAACTCAACTTTTGATACTGTAGTAGTTTTACCTTCTTGTTAGTATTCTTGCTCCCTTCCAGTCCAATCACCGTACAGCAGACAATTTGATCTTTTTACAACGTAATTTGAATTATGTTTGTACAGTCTTGAAAGTCCTTCAGTGACTTTGATTAACACTTAGAATGAAATCATATTTCTTCACCTGCCCTGTAAGGCATTTGTGATCTGGTCTGTGCTTGCTTCCCCTACCTTATCCCACACCACTCTCCCATCACTCCTTAAGTTCCAAGTTCCGTATATCTTCTATGCTCTTTCCCTCTTTCAGGTACTTTATGTTCCTCTTTTCTCTGTGTACAATCCTTACTTTTCACTTGATGAATGTCCTGCTTTAATACTGTTTTAAAAATATTAAAGGGGTGGGGTTCCTGGCTGCCTCAGTTGGTTGAGTGTTTCACTTTGGCTCAGGTTGTGATCTTATGGTCTGGGAGTTTGACTCCTGCATCAGGCCTTCTGCTCTCAGGACAGATCTTGCTTCAGATCTTCTGTCCCTCTCTTGTCTTTCCCTCACTCCCTGTCTCTCTCTCTCAAAAATAAAATTAAAATACATTTAAAATGGAATTTTATTACTTTGACATTTCAGATGACAGCATATATATTTGGTATACGAAGAGAAAAAAATGTTCAGAAAAATGTAGAAGGTTAATGATTGCAGCAAAAGTGACAAAAATTAGAATGTGTAAGTGGAGTGAGAAATTGAAGAACTTCCTGTCACAGAACTACAGAAATTATAGTGAGGTGCATCGTAAAGAAAATAGTGTATTCACTTATGAAAACATGCTCTCCTTTTTAAAAAGTGATAAATTTAGAACATACCATTGATTGGGGTGCCTGGGTGGGTCAGCAGGTTAAGTGGCTAACTAGGGCTCAGGTCATGACATGAAGTTAATGAGTTCAAACCCCACATTGGACTCTCTGCTTTCTGAAAGCTCAGAGTCCACTTTGAATCCTCTGTCGTCTTCTTTCTCTGCCCCTCCCCCGCTCATTTTCTCTCTCTCTCTCTCTCTCTCTGCCCCTGCCCCCTGCAAATAAACAAGCAAACTTAAAAACATACCACTGATTAAAAATGCCTTTTTGGGGTGCCTGGGTGGCTCAGTTGGTTAAGTGTCCGACTTTGGCTCAGGTCATGATCTCATGGTCCGTGAATTCGAACCCTGCATCAGGCTCTATGCTGACAGCCCAGAGCCTGGAACTTGCTCCAAATTCTGTGTCTCCCTCTCTCTCTGCCCCTACCTCACTTCCACTCACTCACTCGCTCGCTCGCTCTCTCTTTCTCTCTCTGAAATATTTTTTAAAAATGTTAAGGCCTTTTCACTTAAAATGAGGGCAATAGCAAAACCAAGTAGATTTTCTCTGCTTTATATATACCATCTCTGCATTTTAGTAAGCATTTATTGTATACATTATATGTGCCAAGCACCATGATGGACACTGCTCTCAGGTCCTACCCTCAAGGAGTTTACATTCCTCAAGGGATATAAATAATGAATTTAGAAGCCCTAGAATTAAGGGTGGCTCAGCCGATGAAGCATCCAACTCTTGATCTCAGCTCAGGTCTTGATCTCAGGGTGATGAGGCTGATCCCTGCGTTGGGCTCCACACTGGATATGGAGCCTACTTTAAAAAAAAAAAAAAAAAATGTGGACTTCCAACTCCTTTTAAATACTTTCAGAATATTTCTTTCTAGTACAGATCATTGATATTTAAGGAACTTGTGTTTATAGAATTGTCTTGTGCTCTTTTAGGAAATTAATTCTGATCAGACTACCCAGGGCAACATCAGTAGTGACCGAGGAAAGAAGAGAACAGTAACTGCAGCTGGTGCAGAGAATATTCAACAAAAAACAGATGAGAAAGTAGATGAATCAGGACCACCTGCCCCTTCAAAACCCAGGAGAGGACGTCGACCGAAGTCTGAATCTCAGGGCAATGCAACCAAAAATGATGACATAAATAAACCTCTTGGCAAAGGAAGAAAGAGAGCTGCGGTCGGTCAGGAGAGCCCTGGGGGTCTGGAAGCAGGTAATGCCAAAGCACCCAAACTGCAAGACATAGCCAAAAAGGCAACACCAGCAGAGAGACAGATTGACTTACAAAGGTAATGTATACCACTGTTTCTGAACTTTGAATTTAGACATTTTATTTTATTCTTACTTAGTATGTGCCCACTACCCCCAAACACCTAGGCCCTTGGGAGTGAAAACTGTCCTTGGTTTTCCTGACTGCATTTGGTTTTATCTCATAACCTCCAGGACACCAATTTGAAGAGATATCTCCTTTTTCCATTTGGTTAATTAAAAAAAAATTTTTTTTTAATGTTTATTCTTGAGAGAGAGCCTGTGTGTGGGAGAGACAGGGAGACCGAGGATCCAGAGCAGGCTCCTTACTGACTAGAGAGAGTGAGGCCCACAAACTGTGATATTATGAGCTGAGCCGAAGTTGATACTTTTGTTTTTGTTTTTTAAATTTATTTATTTTGAGAGAGACAGGGACAATGTGAGTGGGGGAGGGGCAGAGAGAGGAATCCCAAGCAGGCTCTGTCCTGCTAGCACAGAGCTGGATGGTCCCACAAAATCATGAGATCGTGGCGTGGACCGAAACCAAGAGTCGGACACTTAACCACTGAGCCACCCCAGCACCCAGTGTGTTTTTGGGTTTTTTGTTTTTGTTTTTTTACTGTTTGTTTATTTTTAGAGAGAGAGTGTGAGCGGGGGCTGGGGAGTAAGAAGGACTGGCAGAAAGGGAAAGAGAGAGAATCCCAGGTAGGCTCCACATCCAGCCAGATGCAGGGCTCAGTCTCATCACCTAGAGATTATGACCTGAGCCAAAATCAAGAGTTGGACACTTAACCGACTGAGCCACCCAGGTACCCCCCCCCTTTGGTTAATTAGTAATTAGGATATCACGTTTTGATATTTCTTATTAGCAAGGACAATATTAAGCTTTGCTTGGTATCCTTCACATCACTACATGGGCTTTACTTAATATAAAGGGCTGCCTTTTGGGTAAGAAGGTCTCAGAATGGAGAAGACAGAAGTCATGACATACAAGCAGGTATATCCTGCTCTTTAATTCCTCTTATTACAGTTAATTTTACTATAAGTCAACAACTTACCTTTTCTTTCACTCTCCACTGAAACAGCCTCCTAGCTGTTCATCTTTGCTCATTCTTGGGCTGGGACTTCAGCTTTTCTACCCTGTGATGGTGGTATTTCAGCTGGAGATCTAAAAGTTGGTCCTGTCGTATTTGGCATCCTGTTAGAACTTAGCCCTACCTCCCCTTTTTTCCTTGTATACTGGTACCTAACTCCCCGCCCCTTGAATTAGATGTAAGCATCTTAATTCCTTCTAGGAAAGAGACAGTTTTGATCATTTCAGGATATGCTACCATCCCGCTTCAGTATTTTTATAAAGTACCATATTGCCTGCAACATACGTGTTTACAAGTACATTGTTTAAATTTACGAAATTTGAGGTTTGGAGCTGTTAAATTTTCTTACATTTTAAGTGTCTCTAGATACCTTCTACAACAGCATGTCCTGGTAGCAGACCCAGGCCCAAACCTGATCGAAGTAATGAGTATTTCTTCTACTCATTTTTAGTTTTATGGACTAATAAATATAGTAGTGAAAGATACTGTGGACAGGTTTAGCATTTTCCTCCTCAGATCTGCATCTTTGACCTAGAACATCAAGTTTATTAACCTCAGCATCTTCATTGTCACCAGTAAGACAGGATAATAATACCTTCTTCAAAGGACTGTCCTAAGAATTAAATAGATTTTAATATGGAAACCAACTTGACAATAAACTATTTGTAAAAAAAAAAAATAAAAATAAAAAGAATTTAAAAAGAATTGAATAGATTTTAAAAAAGAATTAAATAGATTAATATATATAAAGCACTTAGCAAAGTGCCTTTCATAGTGAGTAAATGCTCAGTAATTGTTGTAACCATTTTTAGTTATTTAATTCTAGTTTCTCTATCCCTTACTATTCAGTCATATAAAAGTTGAACAGTTTTCTCCAAGACTGCCAGAATTTTCTGAAGGTTTTCTAAAATTCTATTCTAGCTCTTCTATAAGTATTGATCTTCACACACAGGCCACTTGAGACACCTGGCCTTACCTGTCATTAACCATCCGTTTGCCTTCTAACCAAAACATCCAGGTACACATTTAGTCCCTGAAAACACTGTCAGTAGGACCCAGACCTTGTCTCTGATTAGTGCATTGTAAAACCCATTGTTATACTTTTGCTGCACCATGTGCCCCAACATCATTAAACAAACCAACAAAAATGGCTTATTTGCCAGAAACTAGTCTTGATTAAAAAATAGTATTGAGCCTTATTCAAAATCTAAAAATGTCTTGAGTGATAAAGCACCTTAGAAGTCTCAAGTATGCTGGTTTAGGGGCGCCTGGGTGGCTTAGTCGGTTGGGCGTCCGACTTTCGCTTAGGTCATGATCTTGCGGTTTGTGGGTTCGAGCCCCGCTTCAGGCTCCGTGCTGACTGCCAGCTCAGAGCCTGGAGCCTCTTTCAGTCTGTGACTCCCTCTCTCTCTGACCCTCCCCTGCTCACGCTGTCTCTCTCTCTCTCCCTCTCTCTCTCTCTCTCTCTCTCTCTCTCCTAGAAATAAATAAAACATTAAAAAAAATTTTTTTTAAATATATATATTAAAAAAAAAAGTATGCTGGTTTAGTAGGTCACAGGGGTCATGTGTTAGCCAAAACACAGAGTTCTGTGATGATTTTATATTCTCAGTGAAGTTAGATGGTTAAATTAGATGTTCATGTTCATTGTACTGTTAGTACGGTAGATCAAATATTTTGCACACGTATCTGAGAAACTTCTGATTAGACCGTTCACACTAATTTAACAAAATATAGAGGTACATTTGGAAACATTCTCCCAAGCTTCCTTTTGTCTTTCCCCAAACCTAATACACAACTCTGGAATTAAGCTTGGAATCCTGATGTATTCTTCAGTGAAACCTCACAGAAACTATACTGCTCATGATACCCTCCTGCGTAGAATTCAGTGCCTTATAGGCCCATCAGCATTGCTCCTGGTACTTTTCATTTGTTCTTTTAACAAATACTTAACTAATAAGAGTGGTAAAGCAGCATCCTGGCTGTTGGCAATAGAAATGTCTCCAATATGGATAGGTTCTTGCCCTCAAAGAACCTGTATTTTCTTAGCTTGTCAACTCCAGAAGAGAGCAGAAGACTTTGACATTCAGTCTGTTGACTGACACAGTAAAAGTGTAAGAGGGTTTTTTTTTGTATAGTTTACTACGTAAAACAGAAAGAAATTCCAACACGGGCTACAATGTGGATGAACCTTGAGGACATTATGCTAAGTGAAAAAAGTCAGACCCCAAATAACAAATAACTGTATGATTCCATTTATATGAGGTACCTAGACTCATCACATCTATAGAGACCGAAAGAGTGGTGGTTGCTGAGGAGGAGGAGGAAGGAGTAAGTGGGCATTAGTGTTCAGTGTGCAGAGTTTCATTTGGGGAAGATGAAAACACTCTAGAAATGAAAGGCTGTGATTGTACAACAGTGTGAATATACTTAATGCCTCTGAACTGTGTACTTAAAAATGGTTAAAATGGCAAATACTAGGTCATAAAAATTTTACTACAATAAAAAAATCACTATATAGGAATAATAGCTAACACTAATATAGTACTGATTATGAGGCAGGCTCATTTCTAAACTCTTTGTTAACCTTTCAGATCTTTAGAACGTTTTTATGTGGTAAGTACTATCATCATCCCTAGCGTACAAGAGGAGGAAACCCAGGCATAGAGGCCCCATGCAGCTTTTGGTGTCTTTCCTTGTATAAATAGTGGCGCCAGGGTTAAACTCATGCAGCGTCACTCCAGAGTTTGTAACTACCATGCTATATTGTACTTTTAAGGTAAAATTAAGTCTTAATTCTAAGGCACTACGTATGCGTACAAAACTGGTATAACAGAGTGCTTTGAAAATACTTGCATATTGGAGTGCCTGGGTGGCTCAGTTGTCAGTTAAGTGTCCAACTCTTGATCTCAGCTCAGGTCATGATCCCAGGGTTGTGGGATGGAACCCCACATTGGGCTCTACACTCAGCATGGGATTCTCTCTCTCTCTCTCTGGCCCTCTGGCCCTCTCCCCCCACCCCCAAATAAAAATAATTTTTAAAAAATTTGTGAGAACAGGGGCTTTATGGATGGCTCAGTTGGTTAAGCATCCAAATCTTGATCTCAGCTCCGGTCGTGATGTCGGTTGTGAGTTCAAGCCCCATGTTGGACTCCACGCTGGGCATAGAGCCTTAGACTTTTTTTTTTTTTATCTGTGAGAACAGCCAGGAGAATACTGCGGACTCAGAGCTAGTACAAGGACACTTCCTGAAGGTGCAGCAGGTAGCTTGTAGAGGATTCTTTGATATCACATTATTAAATCTGTTTTGTATATTATAACAAATTAATAGTCTCTAAGAATCTCAAGCACTTCTTGAAGCATTATCTTCATAAAATGTATATGTAGTGGAATATAAGTAAACAACTCCCTTAATCTTTCTTTCCCAAGTTTGGAATCATTGAGAAAGAGACACAGTTTTAATCCTAATATGGCTGATTAAAATGTGGAAATCACAGGCCAGATGGCTGGCTCCTAATGCCTTGCCTCTAAATTGAACAAACACAACCCAAGCCAACCAGAATGGCTCTTTTGGAGGCAAATCTAGAAGAGAAGCCCAGCATGCTCAGCTCCTCCCACCCTGCCCCTTACCTATCAGATGGGTTCTTCCTCTGAAGGAGGGGTTAGGTGAGAGAAAAAGCTCTTGCTTCCATCGATAAGAATGTCTTTCCTTACTAGAGCATTGGGAGCGGTGGGGATTCGACTCCTCTAATCTCTTAACAGAATTAACCTAAATCTTTCTCCTTGTTTTTTAGTATACTCAACTGTAAGTGTTCTCCCAGTTCAGAAGTCAGAACTTACTTCGCTGCTTATAAATTCATTTTGCCATAGTACCCGGTAACTTTTCTTCTGTAATCCATTTTGAAATAACACTAATAACAAATTACAGTTATTTCACTTGTTTTTAATGTTTATTTTTGAGAGAAAGAGTGGGCACAAGCAGGAGAGAGGCAGAGAGAGAGGAAGAGACAGAATCCCAAGCCAGGGCTGGAACTCACAAACCGCGAGGTCATGACCTGAACTGAAGTGTGACACTTAACCGACTGAGCCACCCAGGCGCCCCATGCAGTTATTTCAAATAAATAGCTTTTATTGTTTTATTATTGTAAGCAAATCCGCCATTGGGTAACAGCACCTAATGACTGAAAATTAAAATGTCTTCATTGGTATTTTGTGTTTATATAGTTTATAGAAAGATTTCTTAAAACAAGTGTCAGGTGAAAAATGGGGAAAGAAAATACTGAGATTTTTAGATAATATAGAAGTGAAATAATTCTGGTTTATTTTCCTATTTACATCTTTTCTAACTTTGGTTTCTTCTACTCCCATCCCCAAGGTAAAAAGAAAACAACTCCTTTGCAAAGGGAGAAAATGAAGGCCAAACAGAAGCAGACTCCAGCTTCTGCAAAAACTTGGATTCAAAATGTCCCTGAACAGAAAATGAAGTTAACTTCAGAACACACTTTCTGCCTTGAAAACTGAAAGAAACTATTACTTCCTTTTCACATGACCACAAGTCCTTTGATGGAAATGTACAGCAGAAACTCTTGAGAGAGAGGCTAAAAGCAACTCTACCCTGCCCTCCCCTCAGACTTTTCTTAGGAGAAGTCAATAATTAAGCAAATTGCTTAACACTTGGTTCCAGTTCCTGCATATCTGGAGTTTAAAGGCATAATACACCATTAATTTCCATGCTGCAGTTTTTATTTTAAAGAAAGTAACAGGATGTCCTTACACTGACACTGAAAATTCATCAATTTTAGAGCCAGGAATTCCCGTGTTACACAAGAAAAAAAAAAAAAATAGAAGTCTACTGAATTAATTTTTTAGAAGAAAAGAGATCAGATTTAATATTTCTTTGTTTTTCCTTTTGGAAACTTTTATGTATAATTCTTTCTGCCTGCCTACTTTTCTGCAAAAATGAGATGTACAGATTTCAGTTCCCTGCTATGAAAAGTGATGTGGTGGCAATTTTATAAATGTTGCTTTCTGATTTTTATCAGAGTGAGAAGATAATTAAAATTATTATTGATTTCATATCACTTCATATTTTGATTTCCCCTCCATTTTAGTTTAATATAATTTGCAATAAATGTACATATTGTTGTTTGTTTCGTAAATCATATCACTTTAAAATGGTTTTTACTCCTGTGATTATGTTGGAATATTTGGAATTTTAAAGGAGTAAAGACTGCCCAGCATTTGGTTTTATAATGTTTGTCACCAGATTTTTATTATTGATGTAAAGAAAAAGTCAGTTTTTTAAAATAGTTGGACTTTGGCAGCTTTGTAAGGAAAGTTGGAGGTGTTCAGGATTGCTATCAATTTTCAGCATTGTGCTGTTGGGAAAGAAGTATTTTGCTTTTGTCTGCCGGTCTGGGCTCAGTTTTTATGTTTATTTTTAGAAGACGACTGTTGCATCAATATATTGTTTCTTGGCATATTGTTCAGCATAGGTAGTGTGTGCACTCTTTGTGTACACATCATCATATTTAAGTTTTTGCATAAAATAAATGCTTCTAGATGTCATATGGTAGTCTTTTAATCATTTTATCATATTGTGAGTTTCTTTTTATGTGAAAGGGCTAAAGTCATAAACATGTTACAGTCAACTCTCCATTATCTATATAAAATAGTGACTATGCCTCAGGTTTTGAATTTTGCAGTCATAACAACAATTTAAATCATAAACTTAAAATAATGAAGGCAAGTATACTACAAGAGCTAATTCAGGAGGAACTTGAAATTTGTCCTTTTCACGTGCAGAGTTGTAGTTGCCCCCATTCTGTACTTTAGGCTCTTTCCCAGAACCCTGACTGAATGTGCTCATTCGGTTTCCTTGCACATTCCTAGTGAGGGTTAGAGGACATTAAACGACATTTGCATTAGAACTTGGTCTTTGATGGCCTCTGAGGGATGTACAACAGTGAAAGTGAACTGTGTCCAAATAAAGAATGATTATGTTAAATGTGAAATTTGCTGGTAGTAAATGTCACTTATGATCTCCTTAGATAATCAAGAGTTGGCTGTATATTGACCCAGTAGACGATGGGTCATTCTTTCAAATATGCATGTACACACATTTAGGTATCGGATGATGGTTAGGGAACAATGAATACAAGTGATAGAAAACAATACCTTTTAAAAGGGCAGGAAAAGCCCTCTCTTCCTTATTGCCTCTTCATAACCCTTTAGAAGGAAAGTATAAAATACTGCCTCCAACATGCTGAATATCTATGCATAAGCATCAGAGAAGTCCCTCAAGGAAACAGTGGACATACATATTTAGAAAGATTTTAAAGTGCTCTTAGCATCAGACAACTTGATTCTTAAGGCCACCAATCTTGTCACCAATAAAAAGCACACTGGTAGGGGACCTTCTTTCTCCTTTTGGTTACTCAGCATCACAGCCAACTAGATTATCTAGTTAATTCATATTTAACATAATGCAGCAGAACCATTTGCATCTGTTTGTGGCTGCTCAGATTTTTGCAGGAGAGGAGTTAGCTACAAGGATCTGGTCGGCAGGTGTATGTAAATGCCCCCCCCTCACCCCCCTCAATTTCGTAATGTTATGCAAGCAAGTGTCTGGCACTAAGGGAAGGGAGAGTAGGGTGATAAGATTAAGATGCTGGGGAGGGACGTAAGGGACATTTGTCAGTTTTCCTTTGAAAAAGGAAAGAGCTAAATCCCTTAGGAATTTGATATTCACATCTCAGAGAAATACAACACAAAGTGCAGACTTATATTTGAGAATTAATGTTAACCCTTTGTGTCTAGTTTGAAGCTTCTTGTATTTGTCTAAAACTACAAGCCAGAATTTTGTATCTCCTTTGATAAAAAGTGTGTATAATGTAAAGTAGTTTTGCATATTCTTGTGCTGCACATGGGCTGGATTTTTAAAAAATTTTTTAAAGACTTGAAGCAGAACCTTGTAATTTGTGTAAATGATGAGTGTAAAATCCTACCATAAAATGCTAAAAATATGCATTGTTTCAAATAAAACCAAGAAATGCAGCATTATATAGTAGTGTGGAACCCTGAATATTCATGTACCCCCTGTTATGTCAAGCTGATAAAATATCTTTGCACATTTTCTGTTTGGATTATGGAGTCTGCATATCCTTATAAGAAATTGAATGTACTCATAATGAAATCAAATCAAAAAAATCCAACCTCCTGGCTACGTACTCTGATCTGACCTATAGTGTCTGAGGGAGAACATAATAGATGATAAATTCTGATAGACATTTGGAAAACTTCAGAAGTTGCTTTTTAACCTGAGAACTTAAGAAGTGGCCTTTCCTTTATACTATGATACATCTATTTATTGCAGATTTTGGATATGCACATTTAGTTTAAGAACTACGTGATGGAGAAAAAGCAGATTACATGTATCTGGAATAAGATGCCTGGTTCTGTATTTTACTCTCAGTGGGATTATCATTCTACACCTTGATATTTGTATTGTCAAGACTTTTCTGTCTTCACCATTCATATGGATAAACTGTTCAGAGAAACCACTGGAGACAAGTCTCTAACAGTCTGACAACAAGCTTTGCATCCTGCCTAAATAATGCATTGCTCACAAGAAGTTAAAAGTTGGCTATAAACCAGCAACAGTGTAGAACAATGGACATAAGTGTGCATAATCACACACCTCCTTAACCTGGAAATCAGACTTCTAATTTTTCACTTCCATATGAGTAATAAACCTTTATTTCATTTTGTGTCTTATTTGAAAGGCCAACAGGAACATGTACAAGGTCCCATTTCTAAGGAATCTGGGCCAGGCTGGTGATCGGGATTTCAATTTGGGGGTATTTCTCAAATAACATTTATCAATATTGTCAGCTTACAGCATTTTCCTCCCTCCTTTTCTCCAGGAAAGACCATGCATTCTGAATAAAATCCATTCCTTTTAGGAAACAGCACTATATCCATTCTCCTGGGAGAAGCTTGGAAAGCAATCAGTGGGGTCACTTATACATGTAAGGAGCAAGGTCCAAGTCTGTAGAAGCCAATAAGAAAAAGGATAAGTGGTAGTGATTTTCCTCATTACAAGTATTTATTTACTCTGTACGGCCTAGGCACAATGCCAGGGGCAGACATTAAAAACACTAAGTTGGGGGCCTTAGAAGGACTAGCAGTATAAAGCAAATAGCACAACACAGGCAGATATGATTGTTTCAGGTCATTGTCTGGACTTCAGACCCCTGATACATGCTGTAGAAGCAGAAAATCTACCTTTTCAATAGAAGTGCAATTCTTAAGAAGTGTTAGGAGATGGAGGTTCCTAAAAAAGTGGACAGAGCAAACCCCTGCCTCAGGAAGAGCTGGACCTGATGCAGGAGGTGGCTCTCCAAGTTGAGAACCCCCTGGGCAGAGGTGATCTTAAGGGAGGGCAAACTCCCCCACTGGGGAAGGACCAGAAAGAAGCCTGCTACTTCAGCAGTGCAAACACTCCCTGAGCACTTCCCGTGCATGAATCAGTACTCCCTCTGCAAACTCTGGAAGACCAGGTCCCAACCCCCAATCTTGCTCACCGACTATCCTGAATGCACTCCCTTCTCAAGCACAAATTTGAGTGTGCTGGCAATTCCTGTGCCTTCTTTGCACAAACTACACAAAGCTCTTTCCAAGAAGCAAATTCTGATGGAGACCCAAGCATGTCCCCCTGAAGCACCCCTTTTAGTTTTGATCTCGTTTTTTTTAGAAGACTCACCCTAGTGGCCATACACCCTCTCCCTATCCCCAAAACGTCCCTAATACCATTTTCCTCAAACAAGTTTGGTAATTTTGCCATCTGATGTCACCTGGCTTACAATGGAGTATACCCTTCAAGAGAAAGGTCGGCCTCAAAACACAAGAGGACCCTGCCCTTTTGCAACCTACCTCAGGCTAAGAACTGAAAAGCAAAAGGCTGGTACTACTAGAACTACCTTAGTTGTAACCATTTTACAGAGGTTCTTTTAATTTTTTTTAATTATTTATTTTGAGAGCACAAGTGAGGGAGGGGCAGAGAGAAAGAATCCAAGCAGGCTTCGCACTATCAGTGCAGAGCCAGACACAGGGCTCCAACTCATGAACCCGCGAGATCATGACCTGAGCCAAACCAGAAGTCAGATGCTTAACCAACTGTGCCACCAGGTGCCCCATTTTCAATGTCATATGTAGAATAGGCCCAGGAGGTAAGTGAGGGTTTGCATGTATTGACCATCTGGCACTGGCAACTTGGTCTGCCCATGGAATCTTACAATTATGAACAGCAGGGCCTGCCTCTTTTTAGAAACCATAGCTCATTGGGATCAAAACTAGACAGATCCCATTGTTTTCTGTCTCCATACATACAACTAAAATCTTTTACTGATCACAAGGCATCCACCATGCCCTGGGAGTCAAGCAGATCCCAGTCTCCAAAGCTGATTCAGAGGAAAACTGTTTAACAAGGATTTTGTAAACCAAATATTACATCATCTCTACTCGCTTGCTGATTGCACCTTTTCGTGACCATGACAACATAAATGGCAACAAAGTGTTTGCTGTCCAAACATCTGATCTTCACTGATGCATTTCTATCTTACTGATAATTTTGGCATTGCATTTCGAGGGTAACAACTACCTAAATATTACAGTCCGATGGAAGCATGAAGGAATTACAAATATCCCATAACAATGAGTGTAGACAGGAAGAAAGCCATTGTGCACACATGGCCTTCACTGCCATTTGGCTTTGAGGAGAATTGGGTTCTGAATGTGGGAAGGAAGAGATTAGAAGGATTTCTGCCTGAGTTCACTTCCATTTTAATATCCCTGCTTGTGATTAATATTTATCAGCAGTAATAGTTGAGCAAAGAGTCTCAGAAAGGACTGCCATTGCAACGAGAATCGTTGTCCCTTAGGAAAGCTGAATCATGAGAGAATGGATTGCTGAGAAGCAAAGTTTTTTGCTCTGTAAATTCAGGCAGGAACCCTAGAAGGCTTGGGTTGAGTACCTCACAGCAGCAACAAGGTAACAACAAAGTAGTGATGGAAATGTGCCTTAAAGTAATACAGGGGGTGTGAGTCCTGGGTTGGCTCAGTCCATTAAGCATCGGACTCTTTAAATATTTTTTTAATGTCTATTTTTTTTTTAATGTTTTATTTATTTCTAGGAGAGAGAGAGAGAGAGAGACAGCTTGAGCAGGGGAGGGTCAGAGAGAGAGGGAGTCACAGACTGAAACAGGCTCCAGGCTCTGAGCTGGCAGTCAGCACAGAGCCTGACGCGGGGCTCGAACCCACGAACCGCGAGATCATGACCTAAGCGAAAGTCAGACGCTTAACCGACTAAGCCACCCAGGCGCCCCTTAATGTCTATTTATTTTTAAGGGAGAGAGAGGAGGAGAGAGCACAAGTTGGGGAGAGGAAGAGAGAGAGGGAGACACAGAATCTGAAGCAGGCTCCAGGATCTGAGCTGTCCGCACAGAGCCAGACGCAGGGCTCAAACTCACAAACCATGAGATCATGACCTGAGCCGAAGTCGGACACTTAACCAAATGAGCAACCCAGGCCCCCCCCCCGGCCTTGTACTCTTGATTATGGCTCACGTCATGATCTCATGCTTCGTGAGTTCAAGCCCTGCACTGGGCTCTGTGCTGACAGCGCAAAGCCTACTTGGGATTCTCTCTTCCTCTCTCTGGCCCTCCCCAGCTTGCACACATGCACACACTCTTTCTCATAAACTTTAAGGAAAAAAAAAAAAAGGCAGGGGCACCTGGGTGGCTCAGTTGGTCAAGCGTCTGACTCCTGATCTCAGTTCAGGTCGTGATCACAGTGTTTTGAGTTCAAGCCCTGCATTGGGCTCCTGGGCTCTGTGCTGAGTGTGAAGCCTACTTTAAAAAACAAAACAAAACAAAAAAATGCAGAGGTAAGGAGGGCAAACCTGGCTCTGCTGGACAATGGGCCTCCTCCGAAGTATCAGCACCTCTCCTAGATACTCAGAAGAGCAAGTGCCCCCAAGGGAAGCCCAGTCAAGGAACTCTAGAGGCTATGAAGAGGCCTTGTACTGTAGGATCTCAGCCTGGCATACAGGTCTTCATTTGTGTTAGAATTTGGTTGTATGGAGGAAACCAGAATGTTTTCCTAGTTAGGAAAGCACCACTGAAATGGCTTCTCATTTTCCTGATTTTTTCTTCCTGAAGCGAGGATAAGTCGCATTTCTTGAAAATGGCCACTAAGCACTTTTTCTACACTAACCAACAGATCAGACACTGCTGGTCCTTGTGTGCCTCGTCTTCCCTGCCTCTGTTTTAACTATGAAGAAAATAAGTCACAGAAGAGATTTGTTCTACCTAAGATCTAGTCCCCTATCCCACACTCAAAGCTAATAAAAATAATTTTTATCAAAAGCTTATCCACTGTAGGGTCACCTGTGTGGCACACCTGGTTGAGCATCCAACTTTTTTTTTTAACATATATTTATTTTTTGAGAGACAGAAACAGGGTGTGAGTGGCGGAGGGGCAGAGAGAGGGGACACAGAATCTGAAGCAGGCTCCAGGCTCCAAGCCATCAGCACAGAGCCCGATGTGGGGCTCAAACTCATGAACTGCAAGATCATGACCTGAGCCAAAGTTGGACGCTTAACTGACTGAGCCACCCAGGCGACCCAAGCATCTGACTCTTAATTTCAGCTCAGGTCTTTATCTCATGGTTCATGGGATCAAGCCCTGTGTTGGGCTCTGCACTGACAGTGCCGAGCCTACTTGGGATTCTCTCTCTCTCCCTCATTCTCTGACTCTCACCCTCTCTGTCTCCCTCAAAAAAAAAAATAAACTTAAAAAAGAAAAGCTTAGCAGGGTACCTGGGTAATTCAGTTGGTTGAGCATCTTACTTTGGCTCAGGTCATAATCTCATGGTTTATGAGTTCAAACCCCACATCAGGCTAGCTGCTGTCAGATCCCTGCTTGGGATCCTCCGTACCCCACTCTCTCTGCCCCTCCCCTGCTCGTGCTCTGTCTCAAAAATAAACATTAAAAAAAATAAGCTTAGCACTGCACATATACTGGCATATTTAATCCTCACAATAAAACCATAAAGTATCTACTATGTTCATCTCTATTTTATATATGCCATGAAGTTAAACAGAGAAGTTAAACAATAAGCCCAAGACTCCTCAGGAGTTTGGAGCACCTGGGTGGCTCAGTCAGTTAAACGTCTAACTCGGTTTTGGCCCCGATCATGATCTCACATTTCCTGAGTTCTTTGTGAGTTCAAGCCCCATGTAGGGCTCTGCGTGCTGACAGTGCAGAGCCTGGTTGGGATTCTCTCCCTCTGTCTCTGCTCCTCCCTCACTTGTGTGTGTTCTCTCTCTCAAAATAAATAAAATTTTTTAAAAAATAAAAAATTAATATATAAGAAAATAGAAGTTTAAAACCAAATAGTCTGACTACATAGCTCAGTGACTTTTGTTTTTTAAAGTAAATTCTGTGCTCAGTGTGGGGCTTGAACTTACAACCCCAAGATCAAGAGCTGCATGCTCTACCTACTGCCTGAGCCAGCCAGGCACCCCTCTGTGCTTCTGGCTTAGGTTTTTCCACCAGATTCCTAAGTGGCCAAAAGTCTCTCTGGAACTTGATGACAACTGAAATATAGGCAGAAAAGGAAACAGATAATAAATATAAGACAGTGGGGAGAAGTTGAGATGAGACTACCTATTGGATTCCATTGCCTCCATGCACACCTTCAGCAAACAATATCATGTGCAGATGAAGATAAACATGACTCCATCAGCTGGTGAGTGGATAAACAAAATATGATCTATACAAATATATCAAATATATAAACAAAAGGTGTATATACAATGGACTACTAAGAAATAAAAAAGAAGAAAATACTAATCATGCTACAACATAGATGAATCCCAGAAATATTATGCTAAGTGAAAAAAAAGCCAGACACAAAGAACTACATATCATATGCTTCTGTTTATATGAAGTATCCAGGGCACCTGGGTGGCTCAGTCAGTTGGGCGACCAACTTCAGCTCAGGTCATGATTTCACAGTTCGTGGGTTCAAGCTCCGCGTTGGGCTCTGTGCTGACAGCTTAGAGCCTGGAGCCTGCTTTGGATTCTGTGTCTCCCTCTCTCTCTGACCCTCCCCTGCTCATGCTGCCTCTATCTCTCAGAAATAAAAAATTAATTAACTAATTAAAACTGGATTGGAATGATGGTTGCACAACTCAATAAATTTACTAAAAACCACTCAATTACATATTTAAGATAACTTATACCTCAATAAAGTTTAAGAAAAATGAGACGTGGGGCACCTGGCTAGCTGTCAATACAGCATGTGACTCTTGATCTCAGGGTCACGAGTTTGAGGCCCATACTGGATGTAGAGATCACTTAAAAGAAAAAAAAAGATGAGACATCTTCCAAAAAATCTTTAACTATGCAAAACAATGTAGTATCTACTTAAGTAACAGACTGTCAAATCCATACCATGTCAAAAAGACCATTATTAAAAAACAAAACACACCACTATTAATAATTGAATTTACAGGCAAAGCTCTCTTCCCATTGGTGGGCTCCACTTCTCACAGGGTTACTTGCTGGAGTCAGTCTGGTTCTCAGGTAGGCGGGTCTAGAAACCGTTTTCTCCTTCAGGGCCATAGCCACAGCTGACCTTATTAACCAAGGACACAAAAGACTATGTGTAAACCAGAGCCCAACACATTCATCATGACTGGTCAGTTCCTTCTGAGTTCCTGTCCTTATGAAATATCAGAGAACTCACTTGTGCACGCTCTCTCCACCTGCACACATGGAGAAAAGGCCACATGAGGACACAGTGAGAAGATCCAGGAAGGGAGGACTCACTAGAAAATGAATCTGCTACTAGAAAACCATTGACGGGGGGCTCCTGTGTGGCTCAGTCAGTTAAGTGTCTGCCTTTGGTTCTGGTCCTGATCTCACAGTTAGTGAGTACAAGCCCTGCATCTGTGTCTCTGCTGACAGCAAGGGGCCTGCTTTGGATCCTCTCTCTCCTTCTCTCTCCTCCCTTCCCCTATACTCACTGGCTCTCTCAAAAAAATAAATAAACATTAAAAAGAAAAAAAGACAAGAAAAGAAAATCGTAAGGGATGGGCTTCTTCAGTGATCGTGACCTCTCCCCAGCAGTAGGAGCCTCTAACTGTCTGATTCCAGGATGGTTTTCTCCCCCTTCCCCATGGAACAGGGATTTCTTTTTCTTTCCCCAATCTTATCTGATCTTCACCTATACACTGAAGTTAAGAGTTGCTTTCCTTCCCCAGCAGCTACAAGTTTTGTTTCTTACAGAAGAAGAGTCCAGGCAGGGCTTGATTTCTTTTGCACAGAGGCAGCTGCTCACCTTCCTAGGCCTGCACTACCAAGAAAGGCTGATCTCTGGTCTCCACCTGTGCCCAGTAGTCCTCGTGAGTGTTAATGAATCCATGTAGAAGCACCTATGAGTAGATGAAAGTTCCCCTTATGTATGAAGCACTTTTGTTTACATTTCAGGCCATTTGGTTACTTCAATTATCTGATGGGTTCAAGAAAACTTCTGAATTTGTAGATTATCTGGCTTTTTCCTTTTTTTAATGTTTATTATATGAAGAATTTTTTAAATTATTATTATTTTAGAGAGAGAGTGTGAGCAGGAGAGAAGGGCAGAGGGGAAGAGAAAATCCGAAGTAGGCTCCATGCTTAGCCTAGAACCCAACACAGGGCTCAATTCCATGACCCTGGGCCCATTACCTGAGCCGAAATCAAGATTATACGCTTAACCAATTGAACCACCTAGATGCCCCTGGCTTTTTCGTGTTAGAGTAGTAACCACCCTCTTTAAGGCTTTCTTCACATTCTAGGCAGAAGACAGAAGCTTCTAGATTCAAAATAATCAGATAAACTGATAAGTCTCATTTACTTCAGCTTTGTCATCCTTGATGAAAACTTGGGAGTTTTTGTGTTTGAAGTTTTCTCTACTGAAATTGCCAGAATCAATCCTGAAAAGCAAAAACACTTGACAGTATTGCAATTTCTGGAATATACTGTGACATGGGGACTTTCTGAAATTTTGACATGCAATAACTTTAAACTTTATGCTTAAGACTTTTTCTACAATTTGTTGATCTCTTTGCAATACTTTTCAAAATAAAAAAATAAATTTTAAAAAATTTAAAATAGTGTTCTTCACTTAACTGAGTGAGGATAGATGACAAATCTGGATATAGACTCTTTTTGAACAATATAAAAGATTTTGACAATATCATTAATAAATTTGAAGAATTTAAGGCTCAAAAAACAGATATTGAGGGGCACCTTGGTGGCTCAGTCAGTTAAGCATCTGACTTTGGCTCAGGTCGTGAACTCGCTGTTCCCAAGTTCGAGCCCCGTGTCAGCCTCTGTGCTGACAGCTTGGAGCCTGGAGCCTATTTCAGATTCTGTGTCTCCCTCTCTGTGCCCCTCCCCACTCACACTTTCTCTCTCTCAAAAATAAACATTAAAAAAAAAATTTGAGAACTTCAGGGAAGATGGCACAGTAGGAGGCTCCTAAGCTCCCCTTGTCCCACATAGGCACCTAGATAACACCCAGTAAGTGTAAATAACCCAGAAAATGAACTGAAGATTGGCAGAACACATTCAGCACAGCTAAATGTAAAGAAGAGACCACATTAAAGAGAGTAGGAAGGGTGGAAACAGTTTCCAAATGGACCTGGAACTGTGTGTGGGAGGGAGGGAAGGACTCTGGGAAGGTAAAGAGGGTAGAGGAGCCAACCCCACATCAGCCACCCCAAGGCATGAGAAACTCGCACTGTGAAAACAGAACTCTATAACATTCGTCTTTGTAAAACCTAGGGGCCTAACTGCATGAGTGCTACAGGAAGTAGGGCTTAAACCTGGATTTTTTTTTAAGTTTATTTATTTATTTTGAGAGAGAGAGAGAGAGAAAGAATCCCAAGCAGGCTCCCCACCATTAGTTCGCACGGAGCCCATGTGGGGCTCAATCTCACAAGCAGTGAGATCATGACCTGAGCTGAAATCAAGAGTCAGACCCAAGTGTTTCAACACCTAGAATTTTAAAATCACTGGTTTTGGCTCTGGGAGGGGCGCTTCTGTTGCTTAGTCACTTAAGCATCAGACTTCTGCTCAGGTCACAATCTCAAAGCTTATGACTTTGAGCCCTGAGTTGGGTTCTGTGCTGACAGCTCAGAGCCTGGAGCCTGCTTCAGATTCTGTCTCCATCTTTCTCTGCCCTTCCCCTGCTCATGCTCTGTCTCTCAAATTTAAAAAAAAAAAAAATTTGAAAAAAAATTTTTAATTAAAAAAATCATGGGTTTGGCTCTGGGAGAGACAGGAGGGTGAGAGGAAACTGAGTCTCCACCCTGAAAGAGACAACACAACAAAACCCTCACTGAGATACAGCTACAAGCTGCAGTTTGAAAAACTCCTGGGGTATATGAGATTTATTGACTAATCTCATAGCAAGTGCTGGAGGGGCAGGGATCTTTGGGGGACTCCTCCAAGAACAAAATAGCTGGCAGGTGCCATTTTCCTCTCATATCTCCCAGCCTAGATACATGGACACTATAGAAACCAGCACAGCACAAACATTCTCCACCTAGCTTGTTAACAGTGCATCCTGCCCTATGTTCTCCTGTGGACATGTCACCTCCATCCCAGCCTGGGCACTTATCCCAGACAGCTGCAAGCCCTCTCCCACAGCAGACCAACGAGGACCTTGAAAGTACCATGCACCCTGCCCCCCACGTTCCCCTGACAATCTGCCCCCACAACATGTCTTTGGCAGGAATCCATCCAAAGTGGTGCCACAAGTCTAGCAATGTGTAAGCAGCCTAAGCAGTAGTCAAGACTACTCCACAGTGACTCCCTCCCCAGGGAGAAAGGAAGATAGCCACTCACACCAGACAGACTATAGCTGCAGCGGCAGCTGGAGGCAAACATCTGGTCTGACTGCATGCCTCACCCACCAACTGAAGCTTCTCAAGGGACAACAGAGGAAGGGCGCCTTGCAGTTTAGTGCTATCAAAGCTTGGCAAATGACTGGTCTGACCAACTCAAGCCCACTAACAACAGAGGGACCAAAACCTGCCCAAAAAGGCAAAGAGAGCCATTGTAAATGACTGGACTGAGGCAAATGTGGCTCAGCCACAATAGTAGGGTGCACACAACACACATAGGAGACACCCCTGAAGTGCTGGGTTCTGGTGAACAAGGGAAAATGCCCTGGAGGGCACTATAGGATCTCCTCTTCATAAGGTCACTTTTTTTTTCCTGAGAGAGTAAGAGAGCACAAGTAGGGGAGGAGCAGAGAAAGAAAGAGAATTTTAAGCAGGCTCCACATCCACTGTGGAGCCCAATGTGGGGCTCAATCTCACAACTGTGAGATCATGACCTGAGCCAAAATTAAGAGTTAGTTGTACGTTTAACCTACTGAGACATCCAGTTGCCTTAGGCCACTACTTTCATGAGCAGGAGATGTATTTGACTTTCCTAACACATAGAAACAAAGAGAATTAGACAGAATGAGAAGACAAAGGAATATGTTCCAAATAAAAGAATAGGAAAAAATCACAAGAGAGCTACATGAAACAGAGATAAATAATACGCCTAACAGAGAATTTAAATTAATGGTCATAATGGGGCACTTGAGTGGCTCAATTGGTTCAGCAGCCAACTTCAGTTCAGGTCATGACCTCATGGTTCATGTATTCAAGCCCCACATCAAGTTCACTGTTGTCAGCACAGGGCCCACTTCAGATTCTCTGTCCCCCTCTCTGCTCTGCTCTTGCTCCCGCTCTCTCAAAAATAAATAAGACATAAAATATTTAAAAATTAATGGTCATAAAGATACTCACTGTCCTGGGAGTAGCATGGTAAGTAGAGGACCTCAGCAAGACTATCAGCAAAGAGATAGAAAACATAAAAAACATCAAATATGAAGAATAACTAAAATGAAAAATATGCTATAGAGCACTTGAGTGCCTTAGTCAGTAGAGCATGTGACTTTTGATTTCGGAGTTGTGAGTTTGTGCCCCAAGTTGGGTACAGAAATAACTTATTTTAAAATGGGGAGAAAAAGAATCATCAAAAATACACTTGTGTGGATAAATAGTAGACTACAGTAAGCAGAAGAAGGGATCAACATCCTGGAGGACAAAATAATCGAAAGTGATTGAGTTGAAGAGGACAAAGAAAAAATATTTAAAAACGAAAAAGGAACTCAGCAATACCATCAAGCATAACATTCACAGTATAGGAATCCCAGAAGAGAAAAGAGGGACAGAAAATTTACTGAAGAAATAATAGCTGAAAACTTCCCAAATCATGAAGAAAACAGAAATACAGATGCAGGAGGCACAGAGAGCCCCGCAATAAAATCAACCCAAGGAAGTCCACACCAACATACACAGGAATTAAAATGACAAAAGGCAATGACAAAGAGAAAACTTTATTTAAAAATTTTTTTAATGTTTCATTTATTTCTGAGAGAGAGAGAGGCAGCTTGAGCAGGGGAGGGTCAGAAAGAGAGGGAGACACAGAATCCGAAGCAGACTCCAGGCTCTGAGCTAGCAGTCAGCACAGAGCCCAACACGGGGCTCAAACCCACGAACTGTGAGATCATGACCGGAGCTGAAGTCGGACACTGAACCAACTGAGCGACTCAGGTGCCCCAAAGAGAAAATTTTAAATGCAGCAAGAGATGGATGCCTGAGTTTTATTTAATTTAATTTTTAAATTTACATTCAGGTTAGTTAGCATATAGTGCAACAATGATTTCAGGAATAGATTCCTTAATGCTCTTTACCCATTTAGCCCATCAAGCATCTAACTCTTGATTTCAGATCAGGTCATGATCTCAGGGTTGTGGGATCAAGCCCTATGTCAAGCTCCATGCTAAGCATGGAGCCTGCTTTTCTGTCTCTCTCCCTCCATCCCTCTACCTTGCTCATGTATCTCTCTCTAAAATTAAAAAAAAAAAAAAAAAAAAAAAAAAAGGAATGCCTGGGTGGCTCAGTCAGTTAAGTGTCCGACTTCGGCTCAGATCATGATCTCATGGTTTGTGAGTTTGAGCCCAGCATCAGGCTTTCTGCTGTTAGCACAGAGCCTGCTTCAGATCCTCTGCCTCCACTCTCGAAAATAAAAATTAAAAAAAAATTAAACTTATTAAAAAAAATAAAACCACAGTCTGCTATCTTA
This sequence comes from Hyaena hyaena, assembly GCF_003009895.1. Classification (NCBI taxonomy): domain Eukaryota; kingdom Metazoa; phylum Chordata; class Mammalia; order Carnivora; family Hyaenidae; genus Hyaena; species Hyaena hyaena. Next base: position 3,135,725 of record NW_024080656.1, on the reverse strand, counting down.
TTTGCTGTTGTTATTTGTTTTGAGAGAAATAAAATGAGATCATGAGATCTCATTGAGATCATGACCTAAGCTGAAACCAAGAATTGGTTAACCAACTGAGCCACCCAGGCACCCCTGCTTTTCCTTTTTTGTATTGCAAAATTTTAAAACATGATTACATATAAATATATGACGTCAATAAAATAAAATTTTCAGGTTTTTTTGTATATATCTCATGATTACTGAAAACAATTTTGTAGCATAAAAGGTGTTCAAAAATGATTCCCCCTAGGTGTTAAATACACTGGGTATGTCCGCTGATAGAAAAATGTTACGGTATTGATTGGGGTGAATGATCTATATTACCTATAGGGAAATACATTACTGTTCCACAATAGTGGCAACAAGGGATGTGGGGGAACCAGGGGAAACTAGTAATCTATTAAAAAAAACCCAAAAAACTCAGGGCACCTGGGTGACTCAGTCAGTTGAGTTTCTTCGGCTCAGGTCATGATCTCATGGTTCATGAGTTTGAGCCCTGCAGTGGGCTCTATGCTGACAGCTCAGAGCTTGGAGTGTGATTTGGATTCTGTGTCTCTCTCTCTGCCCACTCTCCACTCACACTCCATCTCTCTCTTTCTCTCAAAAATAAAACATTTAAAAAAAGGGATTAGCTAATGGAAATTGAATCTGTAATAAAGAGAAATCCTAATGGTGACACTTATCAGCTACTGCATCATGACCAGTTGCAGGTATAAGAAGCAGCAATGAACTACAGGTTTTTGCTATATGATTTCAATAACATTTATATATTTCTGTAATTTATATAAAATTTATATAATGTATAAATAATAAATATATTTTTAAGTTATTTTCCACTTTTCTGCACTATTTTATATAGAGTATGTTTTGCAGTTACGTTTTCAAGTTAGTTGATATCTAGACAGGATTAGAGTAAGAAGAGCAACAGACATTACCCAGAGATCCCAGACTTTGCCCAGGACACAGTGCTAATGGTATTTGATTTGGCCCCTTTGAGAGAGCATAAACACTTTGGGATGTATAACAATTTCATGCTTGCATAGGCTTCTAGTCATTTGGTCTTCACTCTTTATTTCTCTTCTCCTTGGACCTAATACAATTATTTTACTTATAATTAATTCTACATGCTCTTAAAAAGTGCCTCAGGGTGCCTCTGTGGCTTAGTCAGCTGGGTATCCAATTTCAGCTGAGGTCTCTATCACACAGTTCATGAGTTTGAGCCCCACGTCAGGATCAGGGTCCATACTGACAGCTCAGAGCCTGGAGCCTCCTTTGGATTCTGTGTGTGTCTCTCTCTCTGTCTGTCCCTCCCCTGCTCACAGTCTGTCTCTCTCTCTCTCAAAATAAACATTAAAAATAAATTAAAAATTTGAAAAAATTGCACCAAATCTTTTTTTATACTTGTAAAGGTATGGATAAGAAATATGAGAAGGGGGTAAAGTAGGAATAGACCCTTAAAAGAAAAATTACAAAGAAAAACAAAAGAAAAATTATAAACAAAGCTTTCAATTCACATTCCTTTTTTTCCAATTCATTCTTAGAATAGCCCTTAGCCAGTTTTTACAGAGGCTTCAAACTCCAATCACTAGAATTACCCAAGTCCTTTGGGACTTTTGAGCTGAAACACCTTACATTTCTGTTTGGCTATTTAGATGCCTTATGCTTCCAAAATTTTGTTAATAAGCATGACTCTTGATCTCTTTGGCATGGTTTATAAATAGCAGCTGTGGGACTATTTCCACAGATCAAAATGATCCATAATAAGAATTCCAATCTGAAGACATTGTTAGGACCAGTTCTCTGCCAGTCTTTGAACTTAGGGAATAAAGTAAAAAAAGACAGGATTCCAGTCCTTAAAGGGGAAATGGCTGACATGACAGCAAATTGTACTAATGCAGTGGGATGTATGCTATATAATAATAGTTTACACAAAAAATATGAGTCAAGAAAAAATTTATTGCACCTGAGAGGGAGTTCAAAGAAACTTAAAAGGTTTCAGAAAAGTGACATTTAGTTAAATAGGATTCAACAAGAAGCAGACATGTATTTTAAACTGGGTAGGGAAACAAGGAGACCATAGACTTGGAAAGAACTCAAATCCCAGCTACATGATTCATTAACAGTGTATAGATGACCTTAGCCAAATGACAATTCAGTTTGAATTTCTCACCAGCAAAATGAGATTTACCTGAAAGATTTCTATGTTTCCTCCTACTGACAGGGTATATTTGCAGCCTTCTAACTCCAGACAATAATCCCTTCAAAATAGAAACAATACACTTAAATTTAAAAATATATTAAATCCCATTTTATATCCATTTTTATAGTTTTTAAAAAAAATATTTTAGGGGAGCCTGAGTGGCTTAGTCGGTTAAGCGTCCAACTTTCACTTAGGTCATGATCTCATGGTTCGTGGGTTCGAGCCCCGCGTCGGGCTCTGTGCTGACTGCCAGCTCAGAGCCTGGAGCCTGTTTCAGTCTGTGACTCCCTCTCTCTCTGACCCTCCCCTGCTCACGCTGTCTCTCTCTATCTCTCCTAGAAATAAAAAAAAAAAACATTAAAAAAAATTTTTTTAAGTAACCTCTATACCCAATTATGGGCTCAAACTCACAAACCTGAGATCAAGTTGCATGCTCTACCAAGTGAGCCAGCTAGGCACTCCTTTATATATATTTATTGATTATACATGTCCTATATCCCACTTTTCTGACCAAAAGGTTATTTTCCATCTTCCCAGCATCTTCAATTTTTCCCTCCCCAGTGGCTTTTCTCCTTTTGTCACAAAATGTGCCCATGCACAAGTTTCTCTTACCTTGGAAAGCAAACTTTTACCTGACTCTACTTGGTAATTATTTTAGTTCCCTTTTTAACAGCCAAACTTTTTCATTTTAGCTCACCATTCTCTAACTTATCTTTGTATACATAATTTTTCAAAACTTTTTTGAGAGAGAGAGCAAATCAGGGAGGGGCAGAGAAAGAGAGGGAGAGAGAAATCCCAAGCAGGATCCGTGCTGTCAGTGCAGAGCCAAATGTGGGCTCAAACTCAGGAACCGTGAGATCATGACCTGAGCCAAAAACAAGAGTCAGATGCTTAGCTGACTGAGCCACCCAGGCACCCCACCATTTTCTAATTTATAAATTGTTAATCCCATCAGTTGATCAAAACTGCTCAGATTACTAGAAGAAAACTAACAAAATGCTGAAACTATTGACAATATGCAATGACTAGCTCTCATCTGCTCCATCATTCTGATGCCATTAATGTTGGTAGTAGTGCCATTTTTAGTCCCCTTTCCTCTGTTCCTTTTGATATTTCTTCAATGCACACTTGACATTTATTAAGCACAAAGATTGTGTTTAAGGAGTTCACAACCAACTAGGGTAAACAACTAGCAAGAACATAGAGCAGATTGGATATATGTACTGAAATACTTAAAAAGTTCCTCTGGGAAGCACCTGGGTGGCTCAGCAGGTTAAGTGTTCGACTCTTAATTTAGGCTCAGGTCATGATCTCACAGTCGTGAGATTGGGACCTGAGTTGAGTTCACGGCTGCTTCAGATTCTATCTCTCTCATAATCTCTATCAAAATAAGCATTCTTCACAGAGCTAGAACAAACAATCCTAAAATTTGTATGGAACCAGTAAAGAACCCAAGTAGCCAAAGCAATCCTGAAAAAGAAAACCAAAGCTGGAGGCATCACAATTTCAGACTTCAAGCTGTATTACAAAGCTGTAATCATCAAGACAGTATGGTAGTAACACAGAAACAGACACTCAGACCAATGGAACAGAATAGAGAACCCAGAAATGGTCCCACAAATGTATGGTCAACTAATTTTTGACAAAGCAGGAAAGAATATCCAATGGAAAAAAAAGACAGTCTCTTCAGCAAATGGTGTTGGGAAAACTGGATGGCGACATGCAGGAGAATGAACCTGGACCACTTGCTTTACACTACACACAAAAATAAACTAAAAATGGATGAAATACCTAAATGTCAGACAGGAAGCCATCAAAATCCTAGGGGAGAAAGCAGGAAAAAACCTCTTTGACCTTGGCTACACCAATTTCTTACTCAACATATCTTCAGAGGCAAGGGAAACAAAAGCAAAAATGAATTATTGGGACCTCATCAATATAAAAAGCTTCTGCATGGTGAAGGAAACAATCAGCAAAACTAAAAGGCAACCAACAAAATAGGAGAAGATAATTTGCAAATGACATATCAGATAAAGGGTTAGTATCCAAAATCTATAAATAACTTTCCAAATTCAACACCCCCAAAAATCAAAGAATCCAGTGAAGAAATGAGCAAAAGACCCGAATAGACACTTTCTCAAAGAAGACATCCAAATGGGTAACAGACACATGAAAAAATGCTCAACATCACTCATCATCAGGGAAATACAAATCAAAACCACAATGAGATACTACCCCATAACTGTCAAAATAGCTAAAATTAACAACTCTGGCAACAAAAGATGTTGGGGAGGATGCATAGAAAGAGGAACCTTTGTGTACTGCTGGGGGGAATGCAAACTGGTGCAGCCACTCTGGAAAATAGTATGGAGGTTCCTCAAAGTATTAAAAATAGAACTACCCTACGACCCAGCAATTGCACTACGAGGTATTTATCCAAAGGATATAGGAGTGGGGCGTCTGGGTTAAGCATCTGACTTCGGCTCGGGTCATGATCTCCTGGTTCATAGGTTTGAGCCCTGCATCAGGCTCTGTGCTGACAGCGCGGAGCCTGGAGCTTGCTTTGGATTTGTGTCTCCCTCTCTCTCTGTCCCTTTCCTGTTCTCTCTCAAAAATAAATAAACATTAAAAAAATTTTTTAAAAAGATACAGGACTGCTAATTCAAAGGGGCACATGCACCCCAATGTTTACAGCAGCACTGTCAACAATAGCCAAAGTATGTAAAGAGCCCAAATGTCCATCGACTGATGAATGGATAAAGATGTAGTATCTATCTATATCTATATCTATATCTATATCTATATCTATATCTATCTATCTATCTACAATGGAATATTACTCAGTGATCAGAAAGAATGAAATCTTTCCATCTGCAACAACCAAATGGAACTAGAGTGTATTCACTCTAGTGAAGTAAATCAGAAAAGGACACACGTGATTTCAGTCATTTGTGGAATTTAAGATACAAAACAGATAAATATAAGGGAAGGGAAGCAAAAAAATAATATAAAAACAGATAAGGAGACAAACTGTAAGAGACTTTTAAATACAGAGAACAAGATGAGGGTTGCTGGCAGGCTGTTGCATAGAGGTAAGGGCTAAAGGTTGTGAGGGGGAATAAAGAGGACCCTTGTTGGGATGAGCACTGGGTGTTATATATAAGTGATGAATCACTAAATTCTATTCCTGAAATTATTATACATGTTAGCTAACTTGAATTTAAATTTTTAAAAAATTAATAAAAAAAATTCTCTCTCCCTCTCTGCCCATTCCCCTCACGTGGAAGGAAGGGAGAGAGATGAAGAGAGGGAAGGAAGGGTTCTTCTGAGAGACTTGGGAAGGTTCTTGGAGGTGACAGCATTTGGGGGTACACTTGAAGGATAAGATTTTAATGTATAGAAATAGAATGAGAAAATATGCAAAATATGCAAAAGAAGAAACTAACTTTAGACACATAGAGGCAGTAAGCACAATGTGTACTTAGAAACTTTTAGGAAATTAAAGATATTGTAATATAAACTGTTTCTTCAGAGTAGTGGTGTTTTTAAATAATATGCTTTGAATATTATTTCTTAGTTAATAAATTCAGGATATATCTACAATCTGCTCTAAAAGATAAATGAAAATGTGGCACTCTTAGAGCTCCCCCCAACTTGCAATATAGATATATCACTACATTTCATTAAATTGATTATCAAGTATTTATTGCCTTGCAAGTGTTTTGGGTCATGAAGAGCTAAGTCGTGTATTTTAATTACGTTTCTTCTCTTAGGTGGACCTGCAGAATATTAGTTAAGAGTATCAGCTGTACAGCTATTCTGAAGTTCAAACTCTGAATATGGCACTTTCTAGCTGTGTTAACTTCGAGCAAATTATTTAATCTTTCTGTCCATTTACCTGTAAAATGAGGACAGGATCTTACAGGATTGTTGTAAAATCCAAATAAATGAGCTAATACATGTAAAAAAGTACTCAGAACAATTATGGGTACTTAGTATGAGGGAGGGAGGGAGAAAGGGAGGGAGAAAGGAAGGAAGAAACAAGGGGGGAGAGAGAGAGAGAAATATGGAGGGAGAGAAGGAGAAAGAGAGAAAGGAAGAGAGGGAGGGAGAGAGGAAGAAAGAACTATTCCTATTACTGTAGAGTCTTGTCCTAAAGTTTACAATGGTCTTTCTCTTATGCATTTCCAGTTGCTTCATCCACACAGGACATGAACTGTACAACTGCAAGGGCCTCACTCACATGGTAATAAATGAGATTATGCAATAAGGCAATCTGTTACCATATCAAGTATTTTATCAAGTCCTCTTTTCTAAGAGTCCTCTCACCCAAAGCCCCCATCGCTCTAATAAAGCTTGGGGCTTCGTATGTTGTTACCATGCGCTCTTCCTATATTGCTCTTCTGGATTAGGTCCTATTTCTTTGAGTCCAAGTATCTTTATTTCTTGATATACTCCATTTTCCTACAGCAAAATATCAACAAGCAACTTCTTAAGATGATGTGTACAAGTAATATTTTTGAATCTTTGCATATTAAAAAAAAGTTTTATTCCATCTTATTACATGATTGATGAATGAAAATTTATATGGAGGGGTGCCTGGGTGACTCAATCAGTTAAGTGACCAGCTCTTGATTTCAGCTCATGTCATGATCCCAGGGTTGTGGGATTGAGCCTTGCGTTAGTCCACATGCCAAGTTTGGGATTCTCTCTCTCTTTTCCTCTGTCCTTCCTTCCCTGCTTGCATTCTCTTTAAAAAATGATAATAATAATGAAAATAATTTTAAAATAAAAGAATTTTTTTAAAAAGAAAACTTAGGTGGAAAATGATTTTATCAGCACTTAAAAATTGTTATACTGTCTTCTAGAATACAGTAAGTTTTTAAGAAATCTGATGCTATTGATTCTCGCTCTTTTCTTTCAAGGGACATTTTAGGATCCCTGTTTCTCCTCAGTGCTCTTAAAATCTGACAAAGATATATGTCTTTTTTCATGGGTTGCACTGAGCTGGTAAATCTTTCAATCTGGAAATTGAAGTCCAGATTTAGAGTCCTTCAGCTCTAAAATGTTCTTGTACTATTTATTTGGCAATATAATCTCACATTTTTTTCTGTTATCAGTTGATAGTTTATTCTCTTTCTGGGATTAGCTGCTGAACTTCTGGGTTGATTCAGTACATTCCTCATATTCTTGCTTCTATTTTCTACCTTTTTTACCCTCATTGAGATAGCTTCTACTTTACTTACTACCCTTTTATTCATTTGTTCAACAAATATTTACTGGTGACTGACTTACTATATTTTTCTATGTTCCAGGCAATGTTCTAGGCATTGGAGATAAAGTAGTGAATAAAACAAATCTCAGTCCTCATGTTAGACAAAATTAAAAAGTAGGTTAGGGGAACCTGGATGGCTCAGTCAGTTAAGCATCTGACTCTTAATTTCGGCTTGGCTCATGATTTCACAGTTCATGAGTTCAAGCCCATGTCAGGTTTTGCACTAATAGTAAGGAGCCTGCTTGGGATTCTCTCTCTCGTCTCTCTGTCCCTCCTCCACGTACACACACACTCTCTCTCTCTCAAAATAAATAGACTTTAAAACAAACATAAAAAGTTTAATAGTCTACACCATAAAAAATTAACAAGTAGAGGGACAGGTGAATGGAAGCAGATGTTGTTTTAGTTAGTATGATCAGGAAAGGCCTGACATTTGAACTTCAACATGAATAAAAAGATTGAGCAAGATATGTGAAGATCTGGGAGAAGACCGTTCTTGACAGATAGAACAGGCTATTCAAAGGATCAGAGCTTGCAAGAAGCATGAAGTGCTTGACAAATATCATGAGGCTAGTATGTCTAGTAGAGGGTGAGCAAGGGAATGAAGGGATAAACCTGGCAGAATAGTCAGGAGCAGAGCAGTAATAAGGTAACACAATGTACTGTGGCCATGGTTTAAAAAAATAGACTTTATTCTAAATTTAGTTAAAAGTCATTTTGAGCTGAAAGTATCACTTTAAAAAAATAACATTCTGGCTGCTATATGGCAGATGGACAATAGAAGCTCAAGAGTGAAAGGACAGAGGATGTTTAAAAATCAAAGCAGGGGCACCTGGGTGGCTCTGTCGGTTAAGTGTCTGACTTCGGCCCAGGTCATGATCTCATGGTTTGTGGGTTCGAGCCCCACATCAGGCTCTGAGCTGTCAGCACAGCTGACAGCTGACAGCTGGAGCCTGTTTTGGATTCTGTGTCTCCCTCTCTCTGACCCTCCTCTGCTCATGTTGTCTCTCTCAGAAATAAATAAAACATTAAAAAAAATTAAAAATCAAAGCAAATGTGAAAGTGGCTTGCTTAGGCAGGTAGTGACAGCAGTAAGTGGAAATCAGAATCAGAACACTTGACCTTTGAATTTTTTTTTTAATGTTTTATTTATTTCTAGGAGAGAGAGAGAGACAGCATGAGCAGGGGAGGGTCAGAGAGAGAGGGAGTCACAGACTGAAACAGGCTCCAGACTCTGAGCTGGCAGTCAGCACAGAGCCCGACGCGGGGCTCGAACCCACGAACCGTGAGATCATGACCTAAGCGAAAGTCGGACGCTCAACCGACTAAGCCACCCAGGCGCCCCTGGAACAGTTGACCTTTGAACAATGTGATGGGTGGAGGCACCAAACCTATGGGCAGTTGAAAATTCATATACACCTTTTGACTTAACTTCTAGTAGCCTACTACTGGCCAGAAGCCTTACAGATGACATAATGAGTTGATTAACACATATTTTATATGGTATATGTATTATAAACTGTATTCTTATAATTAAGGTAGAGAAAAGAATGTTAAGAAAATCATAAGAGAAAATGCATGTACGGTACTTGTACTGTATTCACGGAAAAAAAAAATCCACATAGAGTGAACCTACACAGTTTGAAGCTGTGCTGATCAAAGGTCAACTACATACTTAAAGGTTGAGCTAATAGGAGTTGCTAATGAATATGAGCCATTAGGCAAAGACTGGAGTGAAGGATGGGGTGTCTGTGGAGGGGGGAGGGTAATTGGCTTGAGCAACAGGATAAATAATACCTTTCAAATACTTAAGGAAAGATAGAAGAAGCAACAGGTTTGGGTGGAAGAGAGAGCAAAGATTCTTTTTTTTTAAAACCTAAGTTTGAAATGTTCTGCACAGGGGTTAGAAGCATGGAGACAATCTGCCTGAGTTCAAATCCTGGACTGGATACGTTATGGAGCCTATAAAGGTTTCCTTTTTCTCTTCAAGATGGAAATATTACAAGTTTCCAGAATGAAGTAGAAAGGGAGAAACAAACAATGTAAGAGAAAAAGATGGGGGGGAAATCTGAAAACAGATAAGACAGAAGATATTATCTAATAGATACTGGTAGACAGCTACACTTGATAATGAAAAGATGCAGTTCTCTTTGCTTGTATCTCTCAATAATATCAGAAATTAGTTCAGGGTGCCTGGGTGGCTCAGTTGGTTGAGCATCAGACTTCAGCACAGGTCATGATCTAATGGTTTGTGAGTTCAAGCCCTGCACTGGGTTTGCTGCTATCAGCATGGAGCCCACTTTGGATTCTCTGTCCACCTCTCTCTCTGCACCACCCCAACTTGTGCTCTTTATCTTTTTCTTTTAATTTTTTTTAATGTTTTATTTATTTCTGAGAGAGAGAGAGAGAGAGAGCGTGAGCAGGGAAGGGTCAGAGGGAGAGGGATACACAGAATCTGAAGCAGGCTCCAGGCTCTGAGCTAATCGTCAGCACAGAGCCTGACGTGGGGCTGGAACCCACGAATCATGAGATCATGACCTGAGCCGAAGTTGAACACTTAACCGACTGAGCCACCCAGGCACCCCTCTTTCTCTCTCTCAAAAATAAAAAACATCAAAAAAAAAAATTAGTTCATTAGCTGTGAGGAATTCGAAGTAGCTGTTGCAGATTTGAAGCAAGTAAGCAGTACAATAGTCACATCAGAGAAAGGAAAACTGAAATGATCAAGGAGATATAACATTAAAACTAAGTGCTAAAAGCACAGTTGAAAATAGTGGTTATCAGCTTAAAGAGAGAACATTCAGCATAACTCTATGTGTTTTTCTCCAGGTAAATTCTGCTATGTAGGTATAGCAATTTAGTAGACAAACAGATGAGACTTTTCAAGAAAGATCAGGAAACAAGGGACAGGGAATAATTGTGATGGTTCATAGAATCTAAGTTGGGTAAAGAAGAAGGTGAATAACAAGGAGTAAGCATGTCTAAACTTCAGGAATTGGGCTGTGAAATTTTATTTTACTTTTATTTTTTTTTAATGTTTTATTTATTTCTAGGAGAGAGAGAAACAGTGTGAGCAGGGGAGGGTCAGAGAGAGAAGGTCACAGACTGAAACAGGCTCCAGGCTCTGAGCTGGCAGTCAGCACAGAGCCCGACGCGGGGCTCGAACCCACGAACCGTGAGATCATGACCTAAGCGAAAGTCGGACGCTCAATGGACTAAGCCACCCAGGCGCCCCTGGGCTGTGAAATTTTAAAAAGCTACTGAGAATTTTATTTATTTCTGAGAGAAAGAGAGATCTACTGAGAATTTTAAATCAACCATTATCAATGATCCCTTTTTAATTTAAAAAAAAAAATTTTTTTTTGAGAGACAGAGTATGAGCAGGGAGGGTCAGAGAGAGAGGGAAACCCAGAATCCATGAAGCAGGCTCCAGGCTCTGAGCTGTCAGCACAGAGCTCAATGCAGGGCTTGAACACATGAATCACGAGATCACGACCTCAACTGAAGTCAGATGCTCAACCGGCTAAGCCACCCAGGAGTCCCAATCATCACTTTAGACATAAATGGTCTAAACACACAAATTAAAAGAAATTGTAAATAAAATCTTTAAAAAGGGGGGAGTGCCTAGCTGTTGCAGTCGGTGAAACATGTGATTTTGGAAGTTCAAGCCCTTCACTGGGTATAGAGATTACTTTTTTAAAAATCTTAAAAATAAATAGGGGTGCCTGAGTTGTTCAGTTGGTTAAGCATCTGACTTCAGCTCAGGTCATGATCTCATGGTCTGTGAGTTCACTCCCCATGTCAGGCTCTGTGTTGAAAGCTCAGAGCCTGGAGCCTGCTTTGGATTCTTTGTCTCCCTCTCTCCCTGCCCCTCCCCCACTCACACTGCCATTCTCCGTCTCTGAAAAATGAATAAACCTTAAAAAATAAAAAATATGGTGCGCCTGGGTGGCTCAGTGGGTCAAGTGTCCGACTTTGGCTCAGGTCATGATCTCACAGTCCATGGGTTTGAGCCCTGCATCGGGCTCTGTGCTGACAGCTAGCTCAGAGCCTGGAGCCTGTATCGAATTCTGTGTCTCCCTCTCTCTCTGACTCTCTCCTGCTCATGCTGACTCTCTCTCTCTCTCAGAAATAAAAAACATTAAAAAAAAATTTTAAATAAAAGACTGTTAGACTGGATTAAAAAGCAAAATCCAACTGTATATATAATTACAAGAAATCTACTTTAAAAATAAAGACACAGATATGGTAAAAGTAAAAGGATAGAGAGAGATATATCATGTAAACACTAGCCAAAAAAAAGCTGGAATATATATAATTAATTTCAGATAAACAGACTTCAGAACTAGGAATACTATCAGAGATAAAGAAGGACATTAGAAAATGATAGCTGTCAATTCTCTAACACAGGTCACCTAAAATAACTGAACTTCATATACACAAGGCAAAAATAGATATGAAAATAAAAGTATATAAAATATAAAACCATAAATATGATTGGAGACGTCAACATTCTGCTCTCACTAATTGCTAAATAGGCAGAAAATTGGTAAGGAGAGAGATGACCTAAGCAATACTATCAACTAACTTGACCTGACATTCAGAATATTCTCCCCAAAAATGTCAGATTATATATTCTTTCCAAGTATACATGGAATAGTTACCAATATGGACCATATTCTGGGCCATATGGCAAATCTTAACAACTTTAAGTAACAAAAATCTGAAAAATACGTTCTCAGACTATAAGAGAACTAAATTAGAAATCAACTAGTAGAAATATTTAGAAAATCCCTAGATATTTGGAATTAAACAATAAACTAGTCCTTAGATCAAAGAGGAAGTCTCAAGAGAATTTAAAAAATAATTTAGTCTGGAAGAAAATGAAATACAACATAGTAAGATTTTTGAGATAGATCTAAAGCAATGCTTAGAGGAAAATTTTTAGCCATTAAATGTTTACATTAGAAAAAAAAAAGATCTAAAATCAGTACCTTATTAAGTCTTCACTTTAAGAAAAAAGAGCAAAATTTAAACTCAAAGCAAACATAAGTAAACAATAAAGATGAAAGGGAAATTAATGGAAGTTAAAAAAATAGTAAAAATATAAATGAAATCAAAAGCTGATTTTTTCATAAAGCAATGATTGATAAACCTCTAGCCAGAATGACTAAGAAAAAAATGGAGAAGATATAAATTACCAATATCAGGAATGAAACAGAAGATATCACTAGATATCCTATAGACATTAAAATAACAATAAGGGAATACTACAGAAACATCTATACCCATAAATCTAACATTCTAGATGAAATGGACCACTTCCTTGAAAAGCATAAAACCTACTCAAAAGAGACAACCTGAATAGTTCTGTATCTATTAAAAACATTGAATTTGTACCCAAAACTCTTCCAAAAAAGAAAACCCCAGGTCCAGATGGTTTCATAGCCAAATTATATTAAACATTTAAGGAAGAAATAATACTAATATTACAAAATGTCTTCAAGAAATGAAACAGGAGGGAAACTTTCTCAATTCATTTTATGAGACCATCATCAGCCAAACCAAAGACATGACAAGGAAACTACAAAGCAGTATCAGAGCAATATCCCTCATGAGCACAGATGCAAAAACTATCAACAAAATATATTAATAACTTGTGGGCACCTGGGTGGCTCAGTCAGTTGAGCATCCAACTTTGGCTCAGGTTGTGATCTCCTGGTTTGTGAGTTCGAGACCCATGTTGTCAGTGCAGAGCCTGCTTTGGATCCTCTGTCCCCTCCTCTCACTGCCCCTCCCCTGCTCATGCTCTCTCTTTCAAAAATAAATAGACATTTAAAAATATATATTAGTAACTTGTTTTTTTTTTATTTTTAAATGTTCTTTTAAATTTATTTTTGAGAATCAGAGACAGTGCGAGTAGGGGAGGGCCAGAGAGAGAGGGAGATACAGAATCCAAAGACAGGTTCCAGGCTCTGAGCTAGCTGTCAGCACAGAGCCCGACATTGGGCTCAAACCCAGGAAATGTGAGATCATGACCTAGAGCTAAGTTGGACACTTAACTGACTGAGCCACCCAGGCGCCCCTATTATTAGTAACTTGAACCCGACATCATATCACAAGGATAATATATCATGACCAAGTGGGGTTCATTCCAAGAAGATGAGGCTAGTTCAACATTTGAAAATTAGGGGCGCCTGGGTGGCTCAGTCAGTTAAGTGTCTGACTTCGACTCAGGTCATGATCTCATGGTTCGTGGGTTCGAGCCCCGCGTTGAGCTCTGTGCTGACAGCTAGCTCAGAGTCTGGAGCCTGTCTTCAGATTCTGTATCTCCCTCTCTCTCTGACTCTCCCCTGCTCACGCTATCTCTATCTCTCTCTCAAAAATAAATAAAACATTTAAAAAATGTTTAAAAACATTTGAAAATTTATCACATCAAAACACAAAATAAGAAAAACCACATGATCATTTCAATAAATGTGGTAAAGGCATATAACGAAACTCAGTATCCATTCCTAATAAGCAGTCTCAGTTAACTGGGAATAGAAAGGTTTTCTTAACCTCATAAAGGTGATCTATTAAAAACTGCTGCAGCTAACATAATTAATGCTAAGAGATTAAATGCTTTTCCTATAAGATTGGGAACAATTAATTCGAGGATAGCCTCTCTCAACACTCATTCAACATTACACTAAGAACAATTAGGCAATCATACACAGAATTCAAGTTGGAAACTAAGTATAACTTTCTATTCAAAGATAGCATGATAAAACAAAAAATATAAACACCAGTTGAAGAGACTAGGGGAAACAGTGGCCTCAGGAGTTAATCAAGATTCAATTTTGTTCCTGGCAATCCTAAGAATTAGGGCATGGTGGAAGGAGAGAGGGAAGTGAAGGCCAGTTAGTAAGATTGGGTTATATCACACAATAGCTTTACAGGGTTAAAAGTCTAGGTGTTGTCAAATAACTTTAAGAATCTTGAATTGGGCAAATAAAGTAAACCAAGATTGAAAGCATAATTGAGGTGGGATTCCTGGGTGGCTCAGTTGGCTGAGCTTCTAACTCTTGATTTTGGCTCCGGTCATGATCCCAGGGTCATGGGATGTGCAGGGCCCCATGTTGAGTGTGCAGCCAGTCAAGATTCATTCTTTTACTCTCTCCGTCTCTCTCACCCCCGCCCCCCCTCCTTTGCTGTTTAGGTGCATGTTCTTTCTCTCAAAAATAAACACACCATGACAGTTAGGCCTTGCAAAGTTTTAGAGGTTTAAGTAATCAGTTAAGATTAGAGCTTCCTTCTTGGGACAGGTTTCTTAATCAGTTTGTTGTGATAAAGTGGGTGTTTGATGTAGTTTTGAAAATAACTAAGAAGTCTCTTAACAGGATGGTAAAATAAGAACATAGGTTTGGATGTGAGAAATGTTTAAGTTTGATACCTGGTTCGGTTAGGTTACTATTCATTGAGTCCTGGTCTGTTGCCCATCCTGTTTCTTCAATTGTAAAATAAATAAATTTAAAAAGTGTATCTTAAGAAGTATTCTAATTTCTTAAGAAATAATTAAGACGCCAAAACTCAAGTGAACAAGGGACCTGAACAGAGAGGCATATCAATACAAATCAGCCCTTGTAAGGTGCCCAATCACACTGTATCTTTTTTTTTTTAATTTTCATTTATTAAAAAAATTTTAATTTTATTTTTGAGAGTGAGAGAGAGAGAGAGAGAGAGAGAGAACACACAGGCAGGGGATGGGCAGACAGAGAGGAAGACACAGAATCTGAAGCAGGTTCCAGGCTCTGAGACGTCAGCACAGAGCCTAACACGGGGCTTGAACTCAAGAACCACAAGACCATGACCTGAGCCAAAGTCAGACACTGAACCGACTGAGCTCCCCAGGTGCCCCCAACACATCTTAAAAATAAACCCACATTTCTTGCATGTTCACATAAGTATTTTTTTAATGTTTTTTATTTATTTCTGAGAGAGAGAGAGACAGACAGCATGAACAGGGGAGGGTCAGAGAGAGAGAGGGAGATACAGAGTCTGAAACAGGCTCCAGGCTCTGAGCTAGCTGTCAGCACAGAGCCCGACATGGGGCTTGAACCCACGAACCGTGAGATCATGACCTGAGCCGAAGTTGGATGCTTAACTGACTGAGCCACCCAGGCGCCCCACATGTAAGTATTTTTTAAAATGAATTCATTAATTTCAGCAAGAGTGGGGTGACACTTTCATGTGTGTTAGTGATAATATTAGCATGACATCACAGGAAAGTATTTTAGCAATAAAGCAAACCTCTGTAGGTTGTCTTTAATTAAGGGAAAAAAATGTAGTTTGATACCTTTTTTATTTTATCAAAGTAAAAAGTATACATTTTAAGTCAACTATTACTAAAAGCTTTAAAAAAATTTTTTTTAATGCTTTTGAGAGAGAGAAAAAGAGGGATGGGGGGAAGGGCAGAGACAAACACAGAGTCCGAAGCAGGCTCCAGGATCTGAGCTGTCAGCAGAGCCCAACATGGGATGCAAACTCACCAATTGCGAGATTGTGACCCGAGCCGAAGTCAGACGCCTATCCAACTGAACTACCCAGGTGCCTCTAAAAGCTTTTTTTTTTTTTTAAGTAGGCTTCACTCCCAGTGCAGAGCCCAAAGTGGGGCTTGAACTCATGACCCTGAGATCATGACCTGAGATGAGATCTAGAGTCCAACACTTAACTGACTAAACCACCCAGGAACTCCTAAAAAATTATTACTTTTTAAAGTTTATTCATTTATTTTTGAGAGAAAGAGAGTGCAGGGTAGGGGCAGAGAGGGAGAGAGAGAACCCCAAGCAGGCTCCACTGTCAGCAAAGAGCCTAATACAGGGCTCAAACCCATGAACCATAGGATCATGACTGGAGCAGAAATCAACAGTTAGATGTCCAGCCAAGTGAGCCACCCAGGTGCCCCCTAAAAGATTGTTAAAAAAAAACACATGACTAGTAAAGACTGCAGAGTTTTGGTTTGGGTTAATGAAAATGGACTAAAATCGAGCTAAAAGATGCATAACTCTGAATATACTACAAGCCACTGAACTGTACATTTTAAATGGGTGAATGATATGGTGTGTGATTACATCTCAGTAAGTCCGTTAAAAACACATAGCATATCTTGACACATATTTCATTCTATAAAACCAATTATTTTCAAAATAATATGAAAACTTATTCTACTATATTTCTATTCATTGATTTAAAACAAAGACAGATCATTTCCTTTCATGTCTTAGTACTTGGCAACTCTGATAAAATAGTTTACATTAGAACTATATGGTTATTGGGGCACCTGGGTGGCTCAGTTGGTTAAGGATCCGACTTTGGCTCAGGTCATGACCTCACAGTCTGTGGGTTTGAGCCGCATGTGGGGCTCTGTGCTGACAGTTCAGAGTCTGGAGCCTGCTCCAGATTCTGTCTCCCTCTCTCTCTGCCCCTCCTCTGCTCGCTCTCTCTCTCAAACTAAAGACCTTAAAAAAAGGCTTTTTAAAGAACTATATGGTTATTGATTGCCAAATGAGTATACTTTTTTTTTGTATCTTTGTTTTCCTAGAACAGTTATGCCTTTTTTTTTTTTAACTACTTTTCTGTGTACCTAATAGTGTCAACTTTTTCCTTGCATTCCAATTAATTGTAGTGTAATTTTATACGTGGTAAAAATATATTAGATACTATATCAGTTCCTTTCATTTTGTTGATCTTCTCCAGACTATTTCTTCCTTCTAGTCCTTTATGTAGTGGAATGACTGCTGAAGCTTGCTGCACAGCTTACGTTCTGGATTTCTCTTCACTTATTCCAGACATAACCAGCTGCTATGCTGTAGCAGTCTTTTGCATGGCTTATTCCTCCATTTTGGGGAGTGTATCTATCATTTAGGTGCTTCCCAGGAAAAAAACAATGAAAGAAGAGAATGTTGAGACCTTCAATATATGAAAATATCTTTAGTCTACACAGACACCTCAGCTGGGAATACTTAGAAATAATTTTTGACTCAGGGAGCCTCAGTGGCTCAGTAAGTTAGGCATCTTGATTTCAGCTCAGGTCATGATGCAAAGTCCTGCTCTGCACTGACAGCACAGAGCCTGCTTGGGATTGTCTTCTTCTCTCTGCCCCTTCCCCTGTTCACGGTCTCTCTCAAAATAAAGATTAAAAAATAATTTTGACTCAAAACCTCTAAGTCACTGCTTCATTGTCCTAGCTTCCCATATCATTGTTAGGAAACTTGATGAAATCCGTATCCCCAATTCCATTTTTTGGACTGTCTCATTTTCTTAATGTTCTGAAACAAAATATGCCCCACTGTGCATCTTTTCTAATTCAACGCATTGGGTGTGTGCAGCAGGCTTTTTCGAAGTAGAGGAGTCTCTGTAAAAGCCCCTGATTTTCTATTTTGGAGAGGTGGAGAGAGGTGGAGAGAGGTGGAGAGAGGGTGGAGAGAGAGAGAGAGAGAGAGAGAGAGAGAGAGGGAGAGAGAGAGAGAATCCCAACAGGTTCCACAGTCAGCACAGAACCCAGCATGGGGCTCAAACCATGAGATCATGACCTGAGTTGATGTCAGACATTTAACCACTGAGCCACCCAGGAACCCCTCCCTGATTATTAATTTTTTAATAATTTGCCTCATTGCATTTTAAGAAGTCCCATTAGCCAGATGTTGAACCTTGTCAAGTAGTCTTGTAATTTTAAACATTCTGTATTTTTACCTTTGTATTTTACTTCTTAAATGTCAAATGCTTTAACTAAATTTTATGTGAATTATAATTTATAAAATCTACTTTATAAGGATTTCTGTGCTTTTCTCATGGATGCAATATCTTATCTTTGAAGACAGTTATATATTCAGATTTTCTTCTCCCTGTATTGATCCTGTTTTGGTCTTGGTCCTTACTGGTGGAACAATCTTCAAAGATCTGGTGATTCTTGAGGGGTGCCTGGGTGGCTCAGTCAGTTACGACTTCAGCTCAGGTCATGATCTCATGGCTTGTGAGTTTGAGCCCCATATCAGGCTCTGCTGACAGTTCAGAGCCTGGAGCCTGCTTCAGATTCTCTGTCTCCCTCTCTCAAAAATAAACAAACATTAAAATTTCTTTTTTTTTAATCTGTTGATTCTTGAGTTAGTTCATACTTTGAGGTTCACTGGGTAGGGAACTCTGCTTTCTCACTGGAAAATCTCCACATGTCTGAATCTCTTTGAAGGAGATGATGGAGTTTCTACAGAAAAGGATCCTGCCTCCTTTTCCCTGAGACTTAACTGTCAGCATTCTAGAAACTAGGAATCTACCATTCAAACATGCAGAATCTTAATTGATCTCCATTTCCAATCTATAACTGGTATCTCAGTCTGAAGACTTGTTTTAAATTCTCAAGAGTACTTCTACTTCCATGGTAAGAGTAGAGTAGTAACCTAGCTACTTACTTACCTTACTGGCTAGAAAGAAATACATTTTCAACCAATCCCCACTCCTAGCCCAACATCTCATACCCACATCCTGCAAGGTCTGTTTTCTCCTAGCTCTAGGTCTGTGAGTCTTAAGGAACAAATCATTTTGCATCTAAAATAAACACTCCTGTAGACAATTAGGTTTGAACTACATATGCTATACTACAAAATTAGTTTCTATTTCTCTGTATGGTTTCCATCTCCCATTAAGTATTCTGGCATTATTTCCTTTTCCATTCTTTGTCTCTATAGATTCCTACTTTTAGCCCATGCAGCATTATGTGTAACAGAGAAAAATCCAAAACAATCTACACATTCAGTAGGGTAACAGATATGTAAAACATGGTAACCCTACTCAATGGTCTTTCTATAGCCATTCAAAAATATTTACATAAAAAGTTTTTAAAGAGCTGTGATTATCAATTTTAAAAAGCTGAATATTGACAAGTATTGGCTTAGCTGTATAAAAAGTACATTAAAGAATACTTCAGAATATTATGTGAATTCTAAGAAGTAGGATTAGGACTTAGTTAAGTCTAAGTTTCCTTAATGAGTACATTTTTATCTCTCTCACACACACACAATGCTTTTAAAAATAAAAGATTTTGGTTAGAAAACTCATATTCTCAATTTGACAATGCCAGTCATCATGTTACCTCTGGACAAGTGTTCATTTTTTTGTTATCTGTAATTTGAAGGGCTGCAGAGTTTTCAGACCAATTTTCATATTATGATAGAAGCCAGGGTCAAATTGTGAGAAAAGGTGAAGGAAGCAAACTATTCAGGAAGCAGCATTTGGTAAGTATAACAGAAAGTGAAATAGGCAGAAGTGAAAATAAAAGCATAAACAGTTTAATGGAAAGAGGTACTGGGAAAAAGAAAGAACTGCCAGATGATGTGAAAAAAGTCTAAATAAGACCTATAGAAAGTAATAAAGAGCATTAAGGGAGAAGAAACAGCTCCTCAACGGCCCAGTGAACAAAGTTAATCTACTGAAGATGAAAGAGCTGGGGATAGAAGGTTAACTTGGGCACATTAAAAGGATTAACATTTAGGGACAAGGATTTTGGTTGCACTCCCTTCATGGATGTGTTCCCACACAGCACTCTTTTCCCTTCCTATCCTGCCCTTCTCAGGTTTATAACCTTGATCTTTTTGCCTTTTCATCATTTTGCCTTTCCTTCCTTTTCACAGTCTCTCCCTTATACCTTCACCTTCTATAACTTCCTTGTTTTCAGTTTACTTTTTCCTTAATTCTACATCAGTTCCAAAGCAATTTGTTCAAGTAGGTGCCCCTTACCTATACATATCCTGTCTCCAAAGTCACTCTACTTTCTCAATGGCTTCATGTATGCCCTGAACCTAAATCCGATTACAGATCTTCTTCAAGTTACAATGGAGTTATGTACGAAAAAATAATAGTAAGTTGAAAATACCATAAATTGAAAATTCACTTCATATACCTAACATTACATCTTAGCCTGTTTTAAACATGCTCCAAACACTTACATTGGCCTACAGTTGGGCCAAATCGTCTAACACAAAGTCAATTTTATAATACAGTGTTGAATATTTCATGTAATTTATTGTACAGAATGGTTCTAAGTGTATCATTATTTACTCTTGTGATCATGTGGCTAACTGTGAGCTGCAGCTCACTTCTACTGCCTAGCACCCCAAGAGAATATCATACTGCATACCACTAACCCAGGAAAAGATCAAAATTCAAAGTACAGTTTCTAATGAATGCATATTGCTTTTACACAGCATCATAAAGTTAAAAAAAAAATGTAGATCAGTCCATTCTAAGTCAGGGACCATCTGTACTCAATGAAGTTAAAGGTTAGGGATGAAAGTAGGAAAGTCAAGAAATACTAGGTATAATTGTTGGAACAGAACTGTAATTAACTTGGTGTTAACAACAAAGCCTAGAGTTATTTACAGAAAGGTGAGTACATGGCTTAAGTAAAAACAAAAACCAGAAACATTTAGGGGCTCCTAATGCTGGTTCAGTTGGAAGAGCATGCAACTCTTGATCTTGAAGTCCTGAGTTCGAGCCCCACATTGGGGGCAGAAGTTACTTATTTTCCACTATGAACTGTCCCATACTACTGGTTGTTAAAATTATACATCTATCATGTGGAAACATTTTTTAAGGAAAATCAACCATGTTAATAATCACCTCAGCAGACTATAATCCTGAATTCATTTTTCCTTCTCTTTGGGGGGGGGGAGGGGGAGTAGTAAGTTCTATGCCCAGTATAGGACTTGTACTCACAACCCCATGATCAAAACCTGCATGCTCTACCAACTGAGCCAGCAAGGTGCTCCAAATTTGTTCCTTTATGAACTACAGCTATCCTCATATACAGAGAAGTATGACATGCAATTATGTAACTGTGGTGGAATAAAATATTAAAATAAAAAATTTGATAAATGAAATGGTTAAGGTAAATTAGATTCTATGGTTTAAAAGGTCATTTTCTATGGGTTTGATAAACAAAGAACACTGCTATTTATTCTCTTATTCCAAATCAGAAAAAAAGTATGTTTGCTGCATGTAAAGCAACATCAGCAGAAATCATGGAACCTTAAATACAGTTGAAATTAGTTTACCAAAACGTTCTGTTTAATTCATACCATTGGTTTGACTGGTTTGGGTACACTTTCCTTGAAGACCTTACTCCCACCTGAACTGGTTTTCCTTTTCATGCTTGCAAATGATCCCTCCATATTCCCTATTTTTAAGGGAAACAAGAATAGCATTATAGGTCTTAAAATGCTACCTAGTAAGGACATATAAATAACAATATGATGGGGTTTACAACAAAACCCCCATGTCTCTGGATATTGAACTCATTTAATTACATATATATAAAGGAGCAAGACTAAGGTCACCCTTTCTCCTTAAAATCCTAGAAATCTATATTGTTAGAAGAATACCAGTGCAATGTCAATGTCATTACTCTTATTCCTCAATATTGCTCAAGACACAAGGTATTCATCTAATGCAGATAATGCTTACCAAAAAGCATATACAAATTTCACATATTAAAAATGAACTGGAGAAACAAATACAATAACTAAACAGCTATATGTTAGATCTGTTAGTGACAAAAAGGCACTGCTACTTGCCCTTAAATCAAGGTAGGTATATTCTGCATATGCAGCAAAGCTTTTATGCTGTAAGTGAAAAACACAGTATTAGGTATATGAACTCCGTAAGAATGAAAATATACTTTGGGTTTCTCAAATGTCTAGTTTTATAGTACTTGTCTTGCTTTGCCTATGTATACTTTTTTTTTTAAAGGCTCTACAAATATCGTCCAGAGTATTTAAACAGCTTTGCTTTTCATTCTGTATATTAAAAGATAATTTACAGTAGGAAAATTAAGTAGAGTTAAGTTGTGCTTTAATGTCTTTTTAATGAAATTAAATACGGTAAAATGAACATCACATGAATCCATTAGCAGATAGTATATTACTGTATACTCCTAAAACATCAGAGAATTTCATGCTATTTCACTGAAAAATTTTCTTTGATGATTAAAACAAAACATGTACCAAGTGTTTACTACCCATTAAACCTGACCATCCTTTCCTAGGGTTATGAGAGCTCACTTGAATCCATCTGTTATTGTTGACTTAATATGTAAAGATTCAGCTTGCTCCATGAAAAGAGCACTTCATGCTGGTATTCCAGCCAGAAGCAATTCCATCTTCAGGCTACAGAAAAGTCACAGGTCTGCTGAAAGCTGGTTATGAATGCCCTGGAGATATAAAGTAACAATCAGATTTGCCATGTGAAAGAACTCTTACAAACTCTAGCCAACACAGCCTCTTCTAATTATCATAATTGGAGGCAGGGGGTAATCCAAGGATAGTAACCCAGGACTTTTTTTTTTAACCCAGGACTTTCTGAAACAATTCAGCTTTTCATGGTAACAGGCACCCTCATTTCCAGAATGATTTTTGTGCATATATGAAAAAATAATAAACAGTACTTTCAGTAACAACTCACTCTGGATGATTCTAAACTTTAGGATTCAAACATAACTAAATAATGTTCTATTTTCAAATAAGTAACTTTAGAATTCAACAGCTTCAACTCATTTTTAAATTCAAAGACCCAATATAGTTTATTCCATTTATCATCATATGTTCATCCCTATGAACCTTGTTTAGGACACCTATCTACTTGGTTTCTCTTGCTCAAAGTAATGTGGAAGTATAACTGCCTACCCCTAGAGGAGTACCCAGAAAGAAGATATATAACCATTTTCAGGGGAAAACATGCATGCATTTATTTTAAAAAATTCCCAGTAATGGGGGAAAAAAAATTCAACATCTTTAAAAATGTGTTTATTTTTTAAAAAACCAGTTGTGTACAAAAGTGTTTTGTAGCTTTTAATTCTCAAGACAAATACCCAACCCTCCACCCATAGCCCACCCTGTTTCAATGGTCTTTCTGGTTAACCCACCCATTTTCCCCTTACAGGAAGTTAATGGCTCAGAATAGACCCTCCTACAGAATTTATAATCACTAACAGATTGTTTAGAATAGAGATCTAGAGAAGCTAACAAGCAAGGTTCTTTCTCAGTGAGGTTAATGAGAATCCCTATAATGGCAGTAGACTTCCAGCAGACACCACAACAAAGCACCATCAATTGCTGAAAGCTAAAAAATAGATATTATTTTCAATAGTATTTCATTTTCTATTGGAAAAGTCTTTAAATTACATTAAATAAGTCTCTTTCCCCCCAAAGAAATAGTCTAGCTTTTATTATGATGCCTGTAAAAAGTAGGTAACAGCAAGCACACAAGGATCGTTTAACAGCACAGTGCAATGATTTGTATTCACTCACCCCCTAGAACCAACTGATAAACTGTGCCACACCTGATTATATATAGCAGCATGGTTGAAATAACCAAGCAAAAGGTGACACATTCACAACTTACATTTAGGTGATCACAGGTTTATGAGGGTAGATCAGTCCAATAAAGCAGTAACAGAACAAACAGGACAAGGGAGATACTAACATTCCCCTATCCCTATGCCACAAGATTTTTGATCCATATTGCAACAGTGCAAATAGAACAGGTGACATTATGTTAGACACTGCAGAAAAGTAACATCTGAGAAAAAGGCCATTTATCAGTAAATACTTCAAGTTGCCTTCTTCCCCAGTGATAGCAAACAGGTGATGTTAAGCATTTATTTTAAACTGGTACTAAAAGGAATGGAAATGCAAATTTTTTAAATCAATGGTTTGTACCCTGGAATTGAAATCTCTTGAACTAGAAAAAGTAATTAATACATCGTTTTGTAAAAGTCCATGAAATAAAATTAACTGTAAACAGACAGCTTCCTTTTTCATATCCAAACATTGATTCCATCTATGTACAAGAAAGTATACCTGGTTCCAACCCTTCCCTGCCCGAATTCATTTTAAATCTTTAAAACAAAAATGCTTTATTGTATTCCTATTAATTTCCTGTATTGTGGAAACATAATCATACCCCTACTGTAGAGTTTTAAAAGCTCAAATCAGGCGTACACTTACAGCCAAGATCTGCTTTTTCACATCGATAAACTTACTAAAAAGTAGCCTAAATAGTAACACAATATGCTGCATTCTGTAATGCATAAAATAAGCAATATCCACTTTAAATGCCAATTCCTTCTTAGAGATACTTTAAAAAAATTATTTTTGCATAGTTTTAAACGCCACCAACAATTACAAATGTGAAATACTTCCCAAAAGAAAAAAGTCAGTCTTACTTTTCATTTCATAGATTACTCTCCTCAAAATCAAGTTACTCAGAGTCCAAACATATATGTACTTGAATGTGTTATGTGTTTGAGTAAACCACAGTCAATTTCAAATAGATTCTAATTTAGTACAAAGTTCCTCAAATATTTATAAACGATCTACTGTATACTTATTTGGGTGACAAACTGCTATTCATTCATTCAGTAATCTGTAGTGAAATACTATACAAGTAACTATTTGTCCTTTTAAAAGTCGGGCACATACCCAGGATATAGTCCCAATTATAATAAAAGCTTAATGGAGTATCAGTGACCTCTAGCAAACCTGCCTGCCCTAAATGAGATATTATTATATATATAAATATTCTTGACTATGTACAAGAATATATATATATATATATAGCCATATATATATAACCAAGAATATATATATAACCATAATTTTTGAGGCCTTTACAATCAACAAATCACAAAAAACTGAGAATTATAAAAATAATTCCTACCGGGTACCTTTTCCCTCGACCTGCACATTTAGTGTCCTTTTCCCAAACATTTAAGACCAAAGGAAAAGAAGCAACTGTCTTAATCTCTACGTTTGGGGAAATACCTCTATCTATGGGGGGGGGGGGGGGAAGGCAGTGAGAAATGCATCTGAAAGAGGGATTATCACATTTAATGTAAATGAGGTAAATAAATTTTTGAAATGAAAAATGCATTATGGAGAACCTCTTATACCAAATATTGTACTTTTCAATTTCCTGGGCACTGAGTAGTTAGAGGAGTAGATTACCTATGGGGTTAATGTGCATAAAAATCAAAGGCATGGTATAAAGGTATAGCTGCCTCCAAGAGCTAAGTATGTAATGCTTGACCTTAATAACCTCTGAGTTTGTTCTCTGTCTAACCACAGGAGAATTAAATATACCCTGATAATACAGGAAAATAGTAAATTGGGTAGATGTGTTTGGTATTTAAAATAATCCAAGTATTACCAAGCCACCCTCCACAAAATTAAAAAAAAAAAAAAAATTCTAACCAACAGTAGAACTGTTCACATTTTCACACGATCCCAACCTTACTTCAAAATATAGAGTACAAGGTTTTCGCTATTTAAAATAAATAAAGAAAAATCTTATCTCCTTTGGCATCTTTAGAAAGTAATTAAACTATAACAATCAGAGGAGGTGATTGTATAAAGAAATTTATACTTAGCAAACACATAGGGGAAAAAAAACATACCAACTTGTGTTTAGTATGCAATAATATCAACTACAAGAGCTTACTATTAATTAGAAAAACCTTACAAGTTTTTGGAAGAACCTTCACATCTTTAACATTACAATATATTTAATAATGGTTCTTTTATTGCTTCTAAGATTATTGAGAAGTCAAATGAAATTATGCTGAATTTATGGTTCAAAATTATTTTGCAAACACTTAACGATTATAATTTAGGATAAATAACACTTGAAGAAAGCAAACCTTTTATAATATGACTTTCAATATACAGCCTTACTTTAATTCATTCTCATTCCATTACATTTTTGTTATTTTGCATTGGTCCTGAAAATTTAATAAGAACTGTGTTTCTATGTATAGAACTGACTGCATTAGTCCATTTCAGCCTTCATAAAATGGTCACATTAGTGTTTGAGCTTGCAAAACTAATAATTTTCAAACTTTTGAACTTAGAATGAAATGTAACTTTAATACGAATAGAAAGTCTGACTATGTACAAGAAAAGGTAAAGTTTTCAATTGTCATATTATCAGAAACATCATAAAGAAAGCTAGATTTATAACACACTTCTATTCCTATGTGTATCTGAAGTATGTACAGTAAAACACCACACAGCTTTCATGTGTTAATAGGGGCAAATGCAAGCAAGAGTGACTTTTAAAGTACCTGATAAAGCAATCTCTATAAAGCCAAAATTAGGCTAAAAAACTGCAACAGTTGATAGCATCCTTGGAAGATCTCAAAGAAACTTTCATCAGTTTAAAAATAGATGTCAAATTCACTGAAAAACTAAGTTAGGTTCTTTCAATAAATCTTGGGAATACTGCAACATCAAATATTTGCTGTTTCTGCAAGAAGAACAAAATTGGTAGCTCCATTTTTACATTATTACTCATATAGGGAAGTTTTAAGAGTGGAGAATTCTAACAAAACATTCCAAATGGACGACCTAAAAATGGAGCAAGGGGTAATGCCCCTCAGCATATTTCCCCAACAAATATAGAGAAATTTACCATCAGAATACTAGCTGTGTGTGGTATGAGGGGGGAAAATAGATATGGTGTCCAGTCTGTGGACAAAGGCTCTGAATAGGTCACCATCTTCAATTCTGGATAAATCTCGTATTTAAGAATTCTCAAATGCTTAAAATGGTGGTCTTTTCAGCTACCCATCCTAAGAAGTCAAGTACAAGCATGCAAGTAAATTCACAGGCACAGAGGATCCATGTTAAAAACAGTTAAGGTAGCTGTGATGCAACACCAACAATTTGAATGGCCCTGACACACTCAAAATATTATCTTAATTATTCAACGAAATCCTGAAGCAAACTCTTGCTAGTCTTGGTACACTGCTAAACACTAAAGTAGCATGTTTTTTCCATGGTTTCAGCTTAGCTCAAAGAATTTTTACACTATTAAGAAAAAAAATTAAAGTATTTCCCCTTTTTAAATTTACACAGACGTTTAATTAGCTTTATTTACAGAGCAGGGATTTTTTTTTTTCAGTCTCCAATGGTGCCTAGATAACATCATTAGGCAAGAATGCCAGTTTAAAAGAAATCTATGCAGAATCCTAAAAATAACAGATGTCGATGCTCCTCAAGAAAGGGCAAGCTTGACTATATCAGCAGCTCTTTCTCTATGCCTCAGTTACTCAGAAGCAATTCTGTTGCAGTCTCTACATCCCATGATTTTGAAGACAAGGCCACTATTACTGCATTCTGTAGAGAAGAAAAGGGGACAGAAAAAAAATCAAATCTCAAGAAAATATTTTTAAAATACTGAATCATGTATTATCTTTATATTGAGAAATCACACCTTGCTTTTTTTTTTCTTTCTTTTTTTTTTTTTTTTTTTTAAGTTTCCTGGCATTTGTAGTGCATAAAAAGCTCCTAAACCAATGACTGGAATTAGCAAAAGGAAAAGAAAAATCACTGATTGTAATAACAGAAGAAAGTTTATCAAAACTAGATTTACAGTATCTTTGAAACACATTTGTCAGTCAAGGATTTGTAGCAATAATTTTAAGTCAATCAATAAATATATCAAAATAAGTATGATTTTATATACTTACCCTATCAAAGCCCATAGCACATAGGTTTTCTATTTTTTTGGTGTATTCTGGACTAGAAACTGGTGCTCCAGCATACACATGTGCCCAAAGTCGAGCTGTCTGTTTGAACATTTCAGGATTTTGTTTGTACTATATGGAGGAAAAAAAAAATCTAATGACATGACAATTCAGTAGTCGTATTCAATGCTTAATTGCCTAAGAACTTGCTTTTTCATTTTTTAAATTTATTTACTGTGAGAGATAGAGGGAGAGAGAGTGCACATGCGCAAACAGAGGAAAAGCAAAGAGAGAATCTCAAACAAGCTCTGCACTGCCAGTGTGAGCTCAATGTGGAGCTTGAATCCATGAACCTCTAGATTATGACCGAAGCTGAAGTCAGACGCTTAACCAACTGAGCCACCCAGGTGCCCGTCTTATTTTTCTTTTTAAATATTTACTTACTTATTTTGAGAGAGAAAGGAAGTGCATGCATGAGTAGAGGAGGGGCAGAGAGAGAGGTGCCCTAAAAACTTGCGTTTTCTAAATAAAAGTAATTTACATTTAAAATGTGATTAACTCAGGGGTGCCTAGGTGGCTCAGTGAGTTAAGCATCATACTCTTGTCAAGATCTGTTGTTGAGTTTGAGCCTGGCACTGGGCTCTGTGCTGATAGTGCAGAGCCTACTTGGGATTCTCTTTCTGCCCCTCCCCTACTCATGCGCCCGTGCTTTCTCTCTTTCACTATAAATAAACTTAAAAATAAAAGAAAGATAAAATGTGACTGATTCAATTTTTTGTTGCAAACTAGGTCACTCAAGAAAAAAAAGTTTGAACCGAAGCTGGGATTCATAAGTGTCGACAAAGAAATAGACCAATTATGGGGCGCCTGGGTGGCTTAGTCGGTTAAGCGTCCGACTTTCGCTTAGGTCATGATCTCGCGGTTCGTGGGTTCGGGTCCTGCGTCGGGCTCTGTGCTGACTGCCAGCTCAGAGCCTGGAGCCTGTTTCGGTCTGTGACTCCCTCTCTCTCTGACCCTCCCTTGCTCACGCTGTCTCTCTCTCTCTCTTTCTCTCCTAGAAATAAATAAAACATTAAAAAAAAAAAAAAAAGAAATAGACCAATTATAGGGCGCCTGGGTGGCTCCGTCACTTAGGTGTCTGACTTTGGTTCAGGTCATGATCTCATGGTTCATGGGTTTGAGGCCCACGTCGGGCTCTGTGCTGACAGCTCAGAGCCTGGAGCCTGCTTCAGGTTCTGTATTTCCCTCTCTCTCTGACCCTCCCCTGCTCACGCTATCTCTCTCTCTCAGAAATAAAAAAAACATTAAAAAAAAAAAAGGAAAAAGACCAATTATATTTATCAATTTTAATCTTCAATTTCAATAAATGTAACAGAAAAATAATACTAAGTGAGGTACAGAGAGATGTTTCTAAACACTGCAAAGTGTCAAACATAAAACTAAACAGAATTATTTGCTTCTAAAACTGGGTGGATATTCACTAATAAATGTGACTGACCTTTGTACTAACCACAGCTCAGGACAGAATACAATTAGACTTTGCTGTTTTGCTAGAACTGTAATAGCATACAGTGATTTAAGGAAATGCCATGTGCAAAACCTGTGTTGTTTCTTTAAAGATTTTATTTTGGGTGCACCTGGCTGGGTCAGCTGGAGAGCATGCAACTCTTATCATGGAGTCATGAATTCAAGCCCCATGTTGGGCATGGAAACTACCTAATGGGGGAAAAACTGTATTTTTCAGTAATCTCTACACCCACCCTGGGGCTCAAATTTACAACCCTGAGATTAAGAGTCACATGTTCCACTGAACAAGCCAGCCAGGGACCCTGATATGCATGTTTTGAGAGGTTTATCAACTTATCTTTTAAAAGTACCATACAGTACTTTGTTTTAAAAACGTAATACTTCCTATTCTCATTGGAAAGAGAGAGATTTATTCTCAAATACTGAGACCAACACTGCTTAACAAGCAAAGTACAGATTTATTTAAAAAAAGTTTTTTTTAATGTTTTATTTATTTCTGAGAGACAGAGACAGCATGAGCAGGGGAGGGTCAGAAAGAGAGAGGGAGACACAGAATCTGAAACAGTCTCCAGGCTCTGAGCTGGCTGTTAGCACAGAGCCCGATGTGGGCCTCGAACCCACAAACCGCGAGATCATGACCTGAGCCGAAGTCGGACGCTAACCGACTGAGCATCCCAGGTGCCCCTAAATTAAAATAACTATTCAGTTCACTTTAATAATTTCTTTTAAAAATATTTTACACGTATTGAATATTTTAAGACTGATGAGCTTCTACTGTATATTAAAATGACAAATCTAATTTCTACCTTGTTAATTCTTAGTAAGAAAATAAGTCAATTTATTGAACTGTTTTAGGAACAAGAAGAAAGCGCTAAGTCCAACAGTGTTTGAGGCTCAGAGCTCCAATAGGAAAACAAAGCTGAGACTCAAGCTATGGTTCTGACTACCCAGAGTAAATGAGTAATATATATGTAGCACATAAAACCCTAATTCGAAGCACTCTGAGACAAACAACAAGACATATTAACAAAAACAAGGAGTGAACAGCTTTTCAAGAGAAAGGAACAGGTTTTACTAAGGGGAAAGAGTCCTCAGGCAGAAGAAACATTACAAATTGGGGGAAATCACCAGTACAAATAAATGTCATCTTGAAAAAGCAGGAATCCAAGGAAAAGTAAGAATTTAGATGAGATAAAGCTGGGTTTGTAGACAGTTAAAATCATAGAAAAGCTCTGCAAACTAAATAATATGGATTTACCAAGTAGGTAACAGCAGAGCTTTCAATGGTTTTTAGTAGTAAAGTAAAGTAAGATTTGTACTTTATAAAGCTAACTGGTATCAATGTAGAAGATGGGGGAAGGAAGAGGCTGAGGAAGGGGCAAGTATAAGAGCAAGAGAATCAAGAAATTTTATTTTATTTATTTTTAAAAATTTTTAAATGTTTGATTTATTTTTGAGACAGAGAGAGACAGAGCATGAGAGGGGGAGGGGCAGAGAGACAGGGAAACACAGAATCCAAAGCAGGCTCCAGGCTCCAAGCTGTCAGCAAAGAGCCCGATGCGGGTCCCAAACCCACGAATGTGAGATCATGATCTGAGCCAAAGTCGGAGTCCTAACCGACTGAGCCACCCAGGAGCCCCAGAATCAAGAAATTTTAAAGGGGTGTCTGGGCGGTTCAGCTCATTAAACATATGACTTCAGGTCAGGATCTCATGGTTTGTGAGTTTTAGCCCCACATCGGGCTTTGTGCTGACAGCTCAGAGCCTGGAGCCTGCTTCGGATTCTATGTCCCCCCAGCCCTTGTCTGCCCCTCCCCCACTTATGCTCTGTCCCTGTCTCTCAAAAATGATAAATTCTAAAAAAAGAAAGAAAAGAAATTTTAAAAATGCGAACTAAGGCAAATCAAGCGAAGTATGGATGAAAGAGATACTGGGAATGGAATCAACAAAAGAAAAGGAGGCCGAGAGAAGAATCCCAAGTCTGTGATGTGGACATTTAAATTGATGATAGTACCAATAAAAGGATGAGAAGTTCACAGGATTTAAGATTCTAGGTTCAGTTTTGGAAATAATGTTCTGAAGTATCAGTGAAACCAGTGAAACTGGATAGAGCTATCCAGTTCTGAATAGGCTTGTGGGCTCAGAGAGGCCTAAACATTTTTTCAACTTACAGGTAATCATATCAGTATGGGTATGATCATCAAAGTGACCGTATATAATGGAAAGTAAAAGAACACTGTCAAAGCCAAGGAACTATATTTAAGAGGGAGGAAAAAGAGAAATAACTGTAGGAACTAACAATAAACAACTACAACTACCAAGGTGAAAAGACAGTAATATCTCAAGTCAAGAGAAGAAAAAAATTTCTAGATGGGGGCCGGGGGGGTGGTGGGGGGGAGTTCAGTAAATCCTAAAGGCTTAGTGTAGAGGCTGGCAAACTTTCTCTAAGGATCAGATAATTATTTCAATTTTTAGACCATACTGTCTGTCTTTGTTGCAACTATTCAACTCTCTCACTTGTGGCTGGAAAGTAAACAAATGGATGTGGCTGTATTCCAATAAACATTATTTACTTGTAATTTGCTGTCCTTTCCTAAGATCCTTGGTAACATTTACCATGCCACTTCAGCTAATAGCAAGAGCTAGTTGTAAAGATCATCAGGAGAGAGATCACCACTAAATGGAAGGACAGAGTGCTGGATACACACATGATAAAGCACGTACAGTAAATAATCACAAAATCCAGATGTAGGTAGGACTATGGGTGTTCACTGTGTAATTCTTTTGACATTATGTGTTTGAAAATTTCCATTAATGTGTTTTTTAAAAAAGCATCTATCACATACCCAATTAAATTAATATGTTAAACATTAGTAAATTAAGTTTTCACTATTATGTCTGAAAAAATAATCTCATCACAAGAAAGAAAACCATTTCCAAGTTTAGTTCCAATGGAACTATGCTCATGTGTTTACACTGCAAACCACTATGGTAGTAGAAAATTATAGGTAAGTATAAAAGGTCTTACAAAAGCAGCCACCTTACCTGATTTGCTACTACTGCATCTTGTGGATCATCTGGTTCTGCAGCTGCCAAAAGGGCTTGCAATGACAATAATACCGTGCGGAGAGTCATTGCTGCTGCCCTAAAATTCAAACAGGAAATATCCCAGTTAAGAACACACTGCATGACAAATGCAAAGTGGATGTTTCCTGAATAAAATACAAAAACTGAAGATAAAAATAATCTAGAGTTTTATCTTAATCATGTAACTAAATTGTAGAAATTTATAGATCTGCCTACTTTTTTTTTCTTCTTTACAATAAATGAATGAATCTTTCTATTTCTTAAGACAATTCAAAGCATCCTGAACTAGCCTTGCTTTTCTTATTGTTGGCAATATCCTTCTGGTCAGCTTTACCTACTGACAATTTTCTATCCACTTCTCTATGCATAAACTTATAGTATGTGTAACTTTCTTGCAATGTCACTCCAAAAACATGTAAGATACCATCAAGCAAATATCCCTTATTTTCAAGAAAGCCTAAAAGCACTCCATAACATTCTAAAATAGAGCAAGTTTACTAAACTATATCACCTTTAATTCATCCTTTAAATGTATTTATAGAGCAAATATTTATCTAAACAATGGTATCTACTTAACCAACAAGGATTCTTAGTGTTTCTGTTAAAAAGCTGTCTGATCAACAGAAATATTCATAAATATAATAAACACAACAGTGAAATATTTAAAATGTTGAAGGAGTATTAAACAATAATCTTATTTTAACCACACAAATTACATCATTCTAAACCAATCTTTTTCAACTGGGTTCCTCATTTTAACCAAGGAACAGGGAAAATTACTGAGTGACTATTTTCTCTATTTTCCCAAGGATGGTACCATCTTTGACTATTACAATAAAAGTTAATTTATTACTAATAATGGAGGCCTTAACCAACAATGGATGCCTTAGGCACTGTATCCCATGAAGTGTAGGTTCACCAACCCGTAGTGTCAACATCATCTGGGGAACTTGTAAGAAATGAAAATTCTCAGCCTCATCCCAGACTTACTCAATTAGAAACACCAGGATGGATTAACAAGTACTCCAAGTGATTTTTTTAAAAATTAATTATCTTTAAAAAAATGTCTTTAATTTATAAAGTTTTATTTTTTATTTTATAGAGAGAGCAAGTACACAAGCAGGGAAGAGGAGCAGAGAGAGGGAGAGAGACAATCCCAAGCAGGCTCCATGCTCAGTGTGGAGCTTGACGTAGGGCTCAGTCTCACAACCCTGAGATTATGATTTGAGCTAAAATCAAGAGGCAGTTGCTCACCTAACTGAGCCACTCAGGCACCCTTCTCCCACTCCAAGTGATTCAGATGCAACCTAATGTTTGAGAAAAACTGCTTTAGGGGATTCTAGCTTCAGCTAATTAAGAAGGGCTGCTCTAAACCAATATAATAAAATATCAAAACTGTAGACTGTATTTTATATATTAGACAAAAACTGCATCACAAATGAATATCTAAAATGCTACCAGAATAAAAATTTTTATTGCTCAATTTACCTTTTTGAAAAGCTTACTGGAATAAGAGATTAGTTATGACACAAAAATTCGCTGAAATGCTAAACTAGCATTAAAGAGATTAGGGTTTAAAAAATTTTTAAACCACTATATGGGGTTATGTAATAGAAATTTCTAATTCTGAAACAGGGCTGGAAAAATGGAGATTGTTTTTCTATTTTTTTTTTTTTAATGTTTTATTTATTTCTAGGAGAGAGAGAGAGAGAGAGCGTGAGCAGGGGAGGGTCAGAGAGAGAGGGAGTCACAGACTGAAACAGGCTCCAGGCTCTGAGCTGGCAGTCAGCACAGAGCCCGACGCGGGGCTCGAACCCACGAACCGCGAGATCATGACCTAAGTGAAAGTCGGACGCTTAACCGACTAAGCCACCCAGGCGCCCCGGAGATTGTTTTTCTAAACTAACATTCTAAATTTCTGGGGGACATGGATGGCTCGTTTGTTAAGCATCTGACTTTGGCCCAGGTCAGGATCTCATGGTTTTTGTGTTTGAGCCCCGCATTGGGCTCTGTGCTGAGTGCAGAGCCTGCTTCAGATCCTGTCTCCCTCTCTCACACGTGCTCTCTCTCAAAAATATATAAAAATTAAATTAAAAAAAAAAAAAAAGATCCTATATTTCCCAAGAGTTTACACAATTTACTTTCAACAGGTATACCATTTTTAGAATGGATAATATTCTTTAAGATAGGAATCAAAGCATAAAAATACAAATTCAGTGCTTCAATGTTCATTCCTGTCCTGCCGTTATCACTGTAACAAGGCGAAATCTTTCTTAATTAGAAGTATGCTACTTTCAGGGATTTCTGTGGTTCAGTCAGTTAAGTGTCCAATTCTTGAGTTCAGCTCAGGTCATCATCTCACAGATGGTGAGAGATCAAGCCCCATGTCAGGTTCTGTGCTGACATCTTGGGATTCTCTCTCTCCTCTCCTGCTCACACACACTCTCAAACAAACATTTAAAAATATACACAGCTTTCGGGGCGCCTGGGTGGCTTAGTCGGTTAAGCGTCCGACTTTCGCTTAGGTCATGATCTCACGGTTCGTGGGTTCAAGCCCCGCGTCGGGCTCTGTGCTGACTGCCAGCTCAGAGCCTGGAGCCTGTTTCAGAGTCTATGACTCCCTCTCTCTGACCCTCCCCTGCTCATGCTGTCTCTCTCTCTCTCTCCTAGAAATAAATAAAACATTTAAAATAAATAAATAAATAAATAAAAATAAAAATAAAAATATACACAGCTTTCATTTTCTATTTGGGTAATTCAATTTATTAATGTTTACTTTTGAGTGTGTGCGAGCGTGCAAGCGGGGGAAAGGCAGAGAGAGGGAGACAGAGGGTCTGAGGTGGGCTCCACACTGACAGCAGAAAGGCCAACTCGTGGGGCTCTAACTCACGACCCTGTGAGATCATGACCTGAGCCAAAATCGGACACCTAACTGACTGAGCCACTCACGTGCCCCTCTATTTGGGTAATTTTGAAGAGAATGTTTAAAGGCACATAAACATCAAAAGCTGCCTAGATGTATCAGCATAAAGCTCACCTTCATCACCCAAAAAAGAGAGACAAAAATACAAACTACCACAGAAACAGGATATAAAGTTAAGCTGGCTACTCTAATATCCCACTGAACTTATTTAAGCACACTAATCAAAAAAATCTGTGACATTAAACAAAATCTTAAGTTACATAATTTTTAATTAATATAGTTATTTCTTTCAAGAAAATTTTATCTGAATATTAAACAGAAATCTTTAAAGGAATATTTCACACTAAAACAATGATTAAACTCACAATAATTTTAACTTATAATAAAAACATGAAAACATGTAAAATAAAAGCCATCTAAATCTCACAAATCATAGGGCCCCTGGGTGGCTAAGTCAGCTAAGCTTCCAACTCTTGATCTCAGTTCAGGTTATGATCTCACAGTTCACGAGGTAGAGCCCACCTGGTATTCTCTCTCTCTGCCCCTCTCTTGCTCACGCTCACTCTCTCTCTCTCAAAATAAATAATCTTAAAAAATAAATCTCACAAATCTTAGCAAATGTCATTACATTACATAGGTAGTTTTGCATTCTTATCTCAACAAGGTAATAAACATTTTTGTTTAAAACTTGATGAGCTCTGGGGCGCCTGGGTGGCTTGGTTGGTTAAGCATCAGACTTCGACTCAGGTCTGATCTCATGGTTCTTGAGTTCGAGCCCCGTGTTGGGCTCTCTGCTGTCAGCACAGAGCTTCCTGCTTCAGATCCTCTGTCTCCCTTGCTCTCTGCCCTTCCCCCACTCTTGCCTGCTTTCTCCCTCTCCCTGTCTCAAAAATAAACATTAAAAAAAACAAACTTGATGAACCTTCAAAAGCATGAATTTGGGCTCTTGCTTTACACCATATATAAACATTAATTCAAAATGGATCAAAGACCTAAGTATAAGAGCTAAAACTATACAACTCTTAGAAGAAAACACAGGGGGAAAGCTTCATGATTGGAGTTGATGGATTTCTTGGATAGGGTATCAAAACCACAGGCAACAATAGAAAAAAATAAATTGGTCTAATTATATCAAAGTTAACTGTATATAGAGAAAAACCTGTGCAAAGGATAAAATCAGTAGAGTGGAAGGCAACCCACAGGATGAGAGAAAATATTTGCAAATCATATATCTGATAAAGGGTTAATGTCTGGAATATGTAAGGAACTTCTATTAACAACAAAAACAATTAAAAAAGAAATAAGGACCTCAACAAACGTTTCTCCACAGAAGATATAAAAATAGCTTTTAAGTGCAAGAAAAGATACTTAACATCACTAATTTTTAAGGAAACCAAACAATGAGATACTACCTTCACATCCCTAACAATGGCTACTATCAAACAAAACAGAAAAATAAAAATTACTGGTGAAGATGTAGTGTCAATGGAATCCTTGGGCACAGTTGGTAGGAATGCAAAATGGAATAACCAATACAAAACACACTATAGCAGTTCTTAAAAAAAAATTAAACATAGAATTACCATATGATCTAACAATTCCACTTGTAGATACAGACCCAAAATAACCGAAAGCAGGGACTTAGATATTTGTACGCCCATGTTCGTAACAAGTATTACTCATAATAGCCAGGTGGAAGTAACTCATTTCCATCAACTTATGAATGAACAAAATGTGGTATCTATCTATCTATCTATCTATCTATCTATCTATCTATCTATCTATATCTATACCTATCCATGGAATATTAGCCTTAAAAAGACAAATCAGACACATGCTACAACATGTTGAATCCTAATAACATTATGTTAGTAAGTGAAGCCAGGAATAAAAAGACAAATACTATGATTCATGAAGTATCTAGAAAAACCAAATTCACAGAGACAGAAAGTAGAATGGTGGTTGCTAGGATGGAGCAAGAGGAGAATGGGAAGTGTGCGTTTAGTAGGTACAGAGTTTCATTTTTGAAACATGAAAGGGTGGTGAGGGGTGTGGTAGAAGGATGAAGAGACAAAGCACAGAGGATTTTTAGGGCAGTGAAAATACTCTGTAAACCACAATGATGGATACATGTCATACACTTGTTCAAACGCACAGAATGGACAACACTAAGAGTGAACCATGATATAAACTATGATTGGAATATCAATGTAGGTTCATCAACTGTAACAAATGTACCATGCTGATGGAGGATGGTGATAATGAGGAATGCTATGCATTTGTGGGGGCACGGAGTATATGGGAAATTTCTATACCTTTCTTTCAATTTTGCTGTGAACCTAGACTGCTCTAAAAAAATATAGTCTTATAAAAAAAAAAAGTCCTGGAGACTGGTAGCACAGCAATGTGAATATACTTAATAATACTCAACTGTATACTTATTTGAAACAGTTAATATTACCATGTTATATGTCAATTAAAAACACCAAGATAGTGAATTTTATATCATATGCATTTTATATTATAAAAACATTATTTATTTATTTTTGGGAAAGCGAGATAGGAGGAGGGGCAGGGAGGAAGATACAAGATCCTAAGCAGGCTCTTGCTGTTAGCCGACACAGGGCTCAATCTCACAAATTGTGAGATCATGACCTGGGTTGAAATCAAGAGTCAGACCCTCAACTGACTGAGCCACCTAGGAACCTCAAAAACATTTTTTAAAGTGAGAAGCTCTTCCCCTAGATTCATAAATCCTTATTATAAATACTTTCTACCTTCTTTATTCCCACTGTCTTTATTGGGAAGACACAAACTATTATAATAGACATCTGGAGTTTTCACTTCAAAAATCAGAAACTAAGGACCTAAAGGTGAACATGTCAGAAGAGACAGTTTGCTCTCAATATGGAAGAAAAAAATCTTAGATTTGATTGATAACAATCTCAAGGAGAAAAAGTTATGTTTTCTGTATACTTGAAATTTTTCATAATAAAATATTGGGGGAGGTATTTATAAACCATTAAGAATTAGTTGGCTAGGGGCACCTGGGTGGCTCAGCTGGTTGAACACTGACTCCTGGCTCAGGTCATGATCTCACAGTTTTGTGGGTTTGAGCCCCGCAATGGGCTCCGCACCTGCTTGGGATTCTTTCTCTGCCTCTCGCTCCCCCATTTGTGGCTGTCTGTGTCTCTCTTAAAATAAATAAACTTAAAAAAAGAAAAAAAAAACGAGGGGCACCTGGGTGGCTCAGTCAGTTAAGGAAGCATCTGACTTCGCCTCGGGTCACAATCTCGCAGCTTGTGAGTTCGAGCCCCGCATCAGGCTCTGTGCTAACAGTTGAGAGCCTGGAGCTGCTTTGGATTCTATGTCTCTCTTTCTCTCTGCCCCTCTCCCACTCACACTTTCTCTTTCTCTCTCAAAAATAAATATAACAAAATAAAAATCTTAAAAAAAAAAACTTAGTTAGCTAACAAAAAACCTAAATGACACCTGAAACTAATACTGTATGTATATCAACTATACAGTTCAACACAAAATTAAAAATTATTTAATATTTACTTTTGAGAGAAATAGAGTCAGAGCAGGGAGAGGCAGGGACAAGGGGAGACACATCTTTTAAAAAATTTTTTTTAAATGTTTTATTTATTTCTGAGAGAGAGAGACAGAGAAAGCACGCATGCGCATGAGCAGAGGAGTGTCAGAGAGAGAGACACACACAGAATCCGAATCTAGTTGTCAGCACAGAGCCCGACGCGGGGCTCAAACCCACGAACTGTGAGATCATGACTTTAGCCAAAGTCAGATGCCCAACCGACTGAGCCACCCAGGTGCCCTGAGACACAGAATCTGAAGTGGGCTCCAGGCTCTGAGCTGTCAGCACTGAGCCTGACATGGGGCTTGAACTCACAGACCACGAGATCATGAGATCAGACCACGAGATCATGACCTAAGCTGAAGTCAGATATTTAACTGACTGAGCCACCCGGGTGCCCCTTCAATAAAAAATTTTTAAAAATAAATGACCAAGGAAACAAATCATTCTAATGCAAAGTTTTAAAAAGCTAGACAAGGGGGTGCCTGGGTGGCTTAGTCGGTTAAGCATCTGACTTTCGCTTAGGTCATGATCTCGCAGTTCATGGGTTCGAGCCCCGTGTCGGGGGGGCTGACTGTCTGTTTCAGTCTGTGACTCCCTCTCTCTCTGACCCTCCCCTGCTCACGCTGTCTCTCTGCTAGAAATAAATAAAAACATTAAAAAATAAATAAATAAAAAGCTAGACAAGAAAATTAATGGTAAAGAATGACACTGTTTTAATAATTAGCTGTAATAAATTAGTATCAAAATAAAACCTAGTCTTCTGGCTCTAAGTACTATAGAAACTATAACATCTTTGATAGTGTAAAGAAATATGTGTATTTTTTGATTGCTCTATATTAATTTTTAAATCTAAATATAATAATGTGAAAAAAGCATATAACTGAAAATAGAATCTTTCATTGTATTTATTGTTTTCCACAGTACTAAATTCATAATGCATTGAGATTTTTAGAATTCAGTATATAAAAAACAAATCCAAACAGGTAAATAGGATTATGAAATTTCAAATTGTGTCAGCTAATTTTAATAATTAGTGGATGATATATCTTACAAATCTATCTTAAGGGCCATCAATACGTACAATAGCCATGTGAATTGTCTGTATTGTTGACTGTTATTTTCTATTAAGGGTCTTCCAAAAGATCATCAATATAACTAATGTTTATTTAAAATACTGACTGCTACGTAAAAATGGCAACTTTTTATATTTTTTATTAAAATATAATAAGCAGAGATATACAGCTAGGTGGATTTATACACTCACACACGTGTGCGCCCATGTAATCATTACCTAGATCAAAATATAGAGTACTTCCAGCACTCAAAAAGTCTTACTCATGCAACTCCCTTTCACAACCATCACCTACCCCCACTACTGTCCTAATTTCTATCACAATTAGTTTTGGCTCATCTTAAATTTATAAAAACAGTTATACAGTATATGTTCTTTTGTGCTTGGCTTTCGTCACTCAACATGCCTGTGAGAATTATTCATGTTGTTTGTGTGTCAATATGTTTTTTTACTGCTATGTAGTCTTTCACTGAACAATCATACCATTTTCTTATTGATACACATTTGGGTTATTATGGTGTAACTGTGCTATAAATATTCCTGTACCAGTCTTTTGGTGGACATGCACTCATTTCTCTTGGATGCAGACCTAGGAGTGGAATTGCTATGCCATATAAAAGGTGTATGACCAGCTTTGGTAGATACTACTGGTTGAGTTGAACCATATGCCTACCATCAATACATGAGAACTATTTATAAGTGTGTAGTAGTATCTAATTGTAATTTAATTTGCATTTCCTTGATGACTAATGATACAGAGTATTGCTTATCATCTAGATATTCTCTTAATGCCTGTTTATGACTTTTAGAAGGGCAGTTTCATTGAGTGCAATTTTTATGTATAGTCATTTTCTTCTATCCCCTATGTTTATAATAGGTTTCAGTAGAAAAACATCAGAAAATAGTTTCCACATAGAACACACTGTGTCTTCTAGCATACCTATCCCAAATTATTCAATGTTTACTCAATTTATTTTTCTGAAGATTACTATCCTATAGTTTTCTTTACCAAATTCCAGCTCCGAAGCCTAAACATGAATATCCACTGATTGTCAATTATATCTCAATAAATGGGGTGGGGGGAGAAAGGAAGATATATCCAATCTCACCTATTTTATTTGATGTTATTATTTTTTTTTAACATTTCAATTATATAGATATGAAACAAGACTAAATTCAGCTATTTCATACCTGCCTAAGGAAATGGGAACAGTTGACACAAAGTGTTCCAGTACAAAAGTTCAAGGTCTCTCTCTACACATTCACCATAATTTTCAATTATCTACAGAGAGATAATCAGAAGTGGTAGTATTGCTGGCTTAACTCTGAGCAAAAAGGGAAGTCAGTGGAAAATTTCAGCCTAGAGCTTTATTTGTTTTTAAAAAGGGATGGTGGGGGGAGCAGGGAAGAGGGTATCATTCTAGCTGCTGAGAACTGCTGAGTAGGGCAAAGTCACAAGCAGGGGGGCAGGCTAATGTAATCATCCAGGAAAGAGGTAATGTGATGTGGGCCAAGCAGTAATAGTGAAACTGCTTATAAGATGTTGGTGGTTTCACCAACAAAATTTGCAAACAGGGTACCAGAGAAACAAGAACCAAGGATCATGAGGAGGTTTTGGCCAGAGGAAATGCAAGGATGTAGTTGCTAACAACTTAGATGGGGTGAAGCAGGTTTTGGGTTAGGGGATTATCAGTTCAGTTTTCAACATGTTTAAATTTGAGATGTTTACTATATACACACTCAAGTAAAGATGTTAAGCAGGTAGCAGGATATGAGCTTGGAGTTCAAGAAAGGTAAGTTTATGAGTTGCTGGCATTTAAAAAGTGAAGTTATAAAATCAGATAAGCATACCAAGAAAATGAGTATAGATGAAAAGAAGCAGAGATAAAGACTTATTAGCTCTCAAGTACTGTCATGTGTAAAGCTCCAGGAGACAAGGGAGAAATTAGTTAAGGAGTCTGGGAGTGGACATAGGAAAGGAGAGAATAGAAGAACTAATATCCCAGAAACCACGTCAAAAAAAGTACCATGTCTGCAAATATTCATTAGTATCACTGAATGATTCAGCTATTATAAGGGGACTTTCAGATAACTTAACTTTATGAATAAAAACACTGAGCACTATAAATTACAAAAAGCCACAAATTAAAAGGACAGAATAAAATTAGGTCTATTCCACACTATTCGATGTTTAACAGTATGGAATACAGATCAAGAAACTAGACTCTAAGAGATGATTTGAGGGAGAAGGCTTTATGCAGATGTGCTATTTGAATAGAAAAACAAAGCCAAACCAACAACTCTTGTCAGTTTACCTATACTAAATAAGCCAAATTCCCAAACAGTAAATGTTGTCATTACTGTTTCACTTTCTTCAAGTTCTATTCTTTCCATTTCATAACATATCAAATGCATAACTTATTACTGTTTTCTCCCACTCCACTATCTTTTTATATTTTAGTTTTTTCCATCCATGTTGTTAGACTATGCCAGGCTCTACTCTAAGAAAATTACATAAAAATTCATTTCATACTTAATAGTCCTATGAAGTAGGTATTAACTCCATTTGTGAGATGAGAAAACTAAGGCACAAAGGCTAGGTAATTTGCTCAGGACCACAA
The DNA here is from genome assembly GCF_003009895.1 of Hyaena hyaena. Taxonomy (NCBI): domain Eukaryota; kingdom Metazoa; phylum Chordata; class Mammalia; order Carnivora; family Hyaenidae; genus Hyaena; species Hyaena hyaena. The sequence goes on along the minus strand of NW_024080656.1, from coordinate 3,092,848 downwards.
GATTAGTAAATGGCAGAGCTAGGTTTGAACTTGAAGGGTAATAAGAACACTGTGCTAAAATCAGATCAGACAAAACGTGAAAGCAATATTAAATGCCATACAAATGAAGATATCACTTAAAAAGGTACTCCTTTCTTTGAATCTGAGAACCTTAACCTTAAGTTCAATTAACACAACTTTAAACATTTTTGTTGCCTATATTACATCCAAGTCAGAGCTGATTATTAGTCTTTCACAAATATCTTCCAAAGATAGCAAACTAAATTTACCAAAATAAATGAAATCAGGACTTTTCAAGATGTAAGAGCTACTATCTAACATTACCTACTAAGTCATTATTTAAATAATGATTGTGATCTCTAATCTAACACATTTTTGATTATGCACTTATAGACTTTAAGACTTTATAAAGTTTTAAAATTACAGACCAAATAGGAAAAAGTATAATACATGCTTGTTTTGAGGCAATTACATATGTAACACTCTAAATATAGTTTGGAATTCATATGAGAGAGGAGAGAAGGTAAATTCAAAATCTCTTACCATTGATCTTTCAGGATATCCAAACAAATAGCCCCTGTGACGGAACTAATATTAGGATGCCATATTTTAGTGATAAACCGGACCTAGAATATAAAGCACACTTGAGTTTTTAAGAAACAGAAATAAAACACATAGTTCAAGTAGAAAATCTTCATATTAAAAAAAAAAGTCCATACTTACATTACCATCATTTTGCCTACCTGAAGGGAGGGGTGTGGAAGACAAAGCATTCAGTAAGCTGAATGCTGTCACTGACAGACATTATTTTTAAACCTTTTAATGAATGTTCTGCTTCTAAAGAAACCCAACAATTAATAGGTGTTTATAATTTACCTAGCATAATATTCCACGCTATAAGAATGACAACATAAACTAAAATCCACTTAGGTAGATGAAGTAATATAAAAATTAATATAGATAGTACATGGCAATTTATTTAGTGTCAAGTAGGATCAGAAGTGGTGTGAAGGAGGGGAGCCTGGGTGGCTCAGTCGGTTGAGTGTCCGACTTCAGCTCAGGTCATGATCTTGCGGTCTGTGGGTTCAAGCCCCACATTGGGCTCTGTGATGACAGCTCCGGGGCCTGGAGCCTGCTTCAGATCCTGTGTCTCCCTCTCTCTCTGCTCCTTCCCTACTCATGCTCTGTCTCTCAAAAATAAACGTTAAAAAAAAATTTTTTTTTAATTAAAAAAAAAAAAAAGAAGTGGTGTAAAGGACAAAGTAAGTAAAATTAGTCCCTGGAAGAATTTAAGTAGTAAGGAGCTGTAAGATGGCTTCTAATATTTCTGTAACATTTTTTCCCTTCAAATTCTTTTTTAAAAAAATAATTCAACAAATATTTGGAAGATACTGGCAATGAGGAGACACTGAGGCTTAGAGTTTAAGAAATTTATCCAAAAATCAAACAACTGGGTAGCAACAGAACAATATATACACTTAAACAATCTCATTTCAGATTCTGAGTCTCTAAATGCCTATTTGTCTTAGCACTGATGAGTAAGAAACCAACAAAGTAAAAATGCTATCTCTAACAGATTGCCATGAAATAAAATGTAGTTCATCAGCTCTTACTTATGAGCTTTTTTTGGGGAAGACCTATTATTATTGGGGTGGGAGGGGCAAGGGAACCTATTATCATTATTATTATATCTAACACATTATGATAGTCATCTGAGTTAAAACTCCTTTACACAATAGATAAATTACTATAAGCCAAGCAATGTTATGAGTACTTTCCAAAGATTGACTCATCAATATATGCTCCAAATCTAAGCTATTTACGGAAAGCTAAACAGAGGACTTCCACTTCTCTCCTTGTGACTCAATTGGTCTATACTACCTGTTACTACTTCCTCACCTAATTAGTCATTAATTTATATGCCAAAAAGCACTTCCACAAAATACCTAAAACTAATGGGTGCTTTCCATGCCTTGATCCTTTTTTCATTCTCAAAATAATTTTACTGCTTTCAAGTATGATATCCACAGAATCACAATCTCATTAAACAAGAACATCATCATTCTACACTCTGGTTACTAACCAGTCTAATGACTTTACTACCTTCAGTTTTGCTTCCTCAAATCCATTCTCCACACTGAAACCCAAGTATAACCTTTAAAACATATCTGATTCACCACTCTACTTAAGGTTCTTTAATGACTTCTCCATTCCCTTCAGGTAAGCCTGCAGTCTGAAACTGACCCTAGCCTATCTTCACGTCATCTTAAAAAAATATTAATAGTTTTTTCTTTTGTTTTCGCCATGGGCCCTTCATACCTCATGTTTCTCTCAATAACACATCTCAACGCCCTCTTCTCCTGGTTAATTCCTACTTAATCCTCAAGTTTTAGTTTCGATATCACTTCTGCCTGATCTGTTCCCACACAGCACCCTGTACTTTCCTATGTCATAATATTGATCACACTTCTATGATCTCTTCCTTATATATGTCTAGCCTTTCCATGAAAGGATTGGTATCTATTGTGCTTACTAGAACATCCCAAGTACTTAAAGTGTCTCACACTGAATATGCAATTAAAATTATGACAAACCTGTTATTACAGAGCTAACCAGTATCCTTCTCAAATATATAGCAGGTCAAATAAGACAAGGATATAGGGCTTACGTAGAACAAGCATTTCTTCGTAATAGATACCACAATATTTGTATCTTAATTTCTACCATTCGTTCAGTTTAAGGCACAAATATAAAATAACTATATGCCATAATTTCAGTAACTCAAAAACATTACAGCATTTAAGACTTTAAAACCAGAGTTGGTTCAATCTTTCCAACAATATTGGAAAAAGAATTTTAATTACTACTGAAGTTGTCAGAATGCTTATGGTGTAGGCAAGTGGTCTAAGGTATCTTGCTTTTTAAAGAGTCATCTTCAATACATGATCTTTATAGACTATATGAAAACAAATATGCATATATGCAAGATCAAGGAAATTATTAAACTATTTCTTATTTTTACTATAATCTACAGTAAGAATAAATACTTCTGAATTTACAAATGATCTAATAAAAAAATTTTCAAGAGGACACTGATTATCCACTAGTATGGATGTAAATAATTGTTTTAGTATTTTTTTCCTGTGGTCTACCACTCTTTATCTCCTATTCCTCCCACCTTTGTTATTCTTTATCAACTACCTCCTTTCTTAGATTTTTCATGTCTTTATCTTTCTCAAACCTTAATATCACCAGTGGTATCTACAGGTGTCCCAGAATTCTGTCCTACTATTCTACACACCCAGTTCAGATCTACTATATTTGTCACTTTCTCCCATAGTGGTAACATCTGTGCTATATATATCAATAAAAATGCAGAATTGCAAAAACTTGGAGGGGATAAAGTATAAGTAACAATACAATGACACTTATCATGACCTACTTTAGTCATATTTGACCCTGATCACAAAAACAATATTAAAACAATTTTAACTTACTGTACAAAAGAAAATACTATTTTATTTTAAATATGCTTATGCAGATGGGCAGACCCATTAAAAGTTATTAGCAATGGGAGGAGCCTGGGTAGCTCAGTCAGGTAAGCATCCGACTTCAGCTCAGGTCATGATCTCATGGCTTGTGAGTTCAAGCCCCACATTGGGCTCTGTGCTGACAGCTCAGAGCCTGGAGCCTTCTTTGGATTCTGTCTTTCTCTCTCTGCCCCTCCACTGCTAATGGTCTGTCTCTATCTCAAAAATAAACATTAAAAAAAATTTAAGTTATTAATAAGCAATGGTTTTTACACTTAATTTCACATATAAAAACTATAATGCCAAGGAGAAAGAGGAAAATTCACAATCTAATCTACAATACATAATTGGACAAATCACTGAGCTAGAGATTTCCTAATTTAGTGAGTTTTTTCATTACAAATCAATTGAGAAATAACACTGGTTGTATGCACTAAATAAAATTCCTACACTATATTCAGCTGACTCAAAGACATACCTTCTCTGTCTAGAAGCAAACTTTCTGCTCTTCAGGTTAATAATTTATTGCAGAATAATAAAAAAGAAATACTCTGGGATCACTGTTAAGCTATCAATGTAAGTTTCAATCTTAGGCAATTTTACCTGCACAGTAAGAGAATTTAACCAGCTACCTTCGATACTTTTATCTCATGAGGCTTAAAATTAAACATGAGGAGTGTCTGGGTGGCTCAGTTGGTAAAGCGTCTCACTTTGGCTCAGGTCATGATCTCATGGTTCATGGGTTCAAGCCCTGCGTCAGGCTCTGTGCTGACAGCTAGCTCAGAGCCTGGAGCCTGTTTCAGATTCTGAATCTCCCTTTCTCTCTGACCCTGCCCTGCTCATGCAGTCTCTCTGTCTCTCAGAAATAAATAAAACATTTAAAAAAAATTTTAAACAAGAGCCCACAATATTAAACATTTGTGAACAAAATCCAGCCAGAAATCTACAAATATAACTCCTTTCTTTGTTATATTTACCAATTAGTAAAAATTCAAATATAGTACGTTATCTAGAACATATTTATATGTTAACATTTACTGCAAAAGCTTAATGCCATAAATGAGATGACTACCATATTTAAAAGAATACTAAATTACAACTATGGTTAACTAGTTGAAGCCAGAGGGAGACAACTTTGAATGACTGAAGGAGGACCTTTCCAAATCTGAAGCTACCTCAATATGGAATGTCTGAAAATAGGATAGTAGTGGCCTGAAGTACAACATGAACTCTGTTCTTAGACTATGAAGTCTTTTTTTCTCACTGTGCTAATAAGAAAAGGAGGGTGGCAGAGGGACTTCTAAAACAGTGATTTCTATGATTAACTAAAATATCCAAGTGCCTGAAACAGAGCCAGGGCTATGCAATCACTATATAAGACTACAGAGGGAAATAAACACTTCCACTGAGATCATAATTCACCAATTTCAAGTGCACAATTCTATAGTTTTTAGCATATTCACAGAGAAACCATGTAACCATCAGCAACCACTCCCCATTCCTTCCCATACTCTCAGTCTTAAGCAACCACCTAATTTTTGTCTCTACAGATTTCCTTCTTTCAATGTCTCATATAAATGAAATCATACAATGTGCAGCCTTTTGTGTCTGGCTTCTTTCATGCAGCATGATGTTTTCAAAGTTCATCTATCATGTACCACATTATCAGTACTTCATTTATTTTTATAACACACATAATATTCCATGGCATGAACCTACCACATTTTATGTATCCATTCAGTTGATGGAAATTTGTGTCATTTCCACTTTTGGGTCATTATGAATAGTGCTGATATGAACATTTATGTACAAGTTGTGTGGACAGATGTTTTCACTTCTACTGGGTAGATACCTAGAAGCAGAATAAGCTAACTCTGTATTAACCATTTTGACCAAACTATGTTTCAAAGCAACTCCAACATTTTACATTCCCACCAGCAATGAATGAGAATTTCAATTCATACAGGAAATTTAAGTGTCAATGCTGAATTTTCAAATAATGTCACAGAGGGAAGCCAACAGACTGCTTCAAGAAGGGCCTTTAGAGTGGTAGTCACTGGTTAATGCTAGTATTTACATAGTGCTTACTCTGTGTAGGCACAGTTTTAAGTATTAGTTCATTAAATCTCAGGTACCATGAATTATTTAATACACCATTAGATTATGTACCCTGAGAAAGAAAAAAACTGCCAATTATATTATCACATGACATCCACTGAAAGGATATCTTGATGTCGGATGTATCAAATATGTGAAAAAAAAGGTTTGACAGAATTACTGAAATAATTTTAAGTGAGGATTTATAGATGAAGAAACTGGGGCACAAAGCAGTTAGACAGTTTGCTTAAAATCATTAAGCCAGGGGTGGCTGGCTGGCTCACTCGGAACACGTGACTCTAGGTCTTGGGACTGTGAGTTTGAGGCCCACGTTGGGCAAAGAGATTATTTAAAAAAAATCATAAAGCCAGTTAAATGGCTGAAGTACATCTGAACTTCAGTGAATTGTTCTTGGTGAAATCATATTCACTGTTTTAGAGATTATGCCCTCACTCCTTCCTCGTTAAGATGATAAAAGGTGGAGCACACTGGGCCTTTTGGATTCAGGTTCTATTTAACCTCTAGGCCTCAGTTCCCTCATTTATTAGGACTGTTATAAACTCTATCTCAGGAAAGGCATATAAAATTTTTGGCATAAACCAAGTGACACCTGCTATTGCCATTATTTAATGGTAAAAAAATGTAGTGGTTGAGGGTAGTCTCTTTTGAGATCTTTTCTTTCTTTCTTCCTCCTTGTTTCCATTAAAAATTTTTTGTAGGCTATGAAGGCACCCTTATCTCTAAACATTTAACATATTCTTTTGTTAGGGGTGCATGGGTGGCTTGGTCAGTTAAGCGACAGACTCTTGGTTTGGCTCAGGTCATAATCTCATGGTTTCATGAATGCAAGCCCCATGTCAGGTTTCTGCACTGGCAGCATGGAGCCTGCTTGGGATACTCTCTCTGCCCCTCTCCCACTCATGCGGTTTCTCGCAAAACAAATAAATAAACTTTTAAAAAAAGTAAAAATTAAAATCTGTTAAATTTATGGTATTCAACAATTAAAAGTATCCTCAAGTGACTATTCATTCCAATGATAACACTGAAACCTAGACCGAATCCAGTGGAAGGTAACCAGGATGAGAATGAAAATTAAGTCACAGATATAAGATGAAAGCTTAAAATCATGGCCATCTCTAAGTGCTAATATTGAAAAATGGCTTTTTAAAATAATATGTAACTTTCTTAAATTTCTACAAAAAGTGCAAACTACTTTTATAATAGAAAAAAAATCAAGAAAAAAGAATCAAGTAGGCTTAAATGGTAGAAACAACCAAAATGTTCCTTCCTTGATGGTTAAAAATGGGCACATACAGTGGTGTCTGGGTGGCTCAGTCAGTTAAGCATTCAACATCAACGCAGGTCATAAGCTCTCAGCTTGGGAGTTCAAGCACTACACTGAGCTCTGTGCTGATAGCTCAGAGCCTGGAGCTTGCTTTGGATTCTGTCTCCCTCTCTACCGCTCTCCCGCTTGCATGGTCTCTTATAAAAATAAACAAAAATTTTTTTAATGTAGCATATATGAATAATGGAATACTATTTAACCTTAAAAAGGAGTGAAATTCTGATACTGTATGCATACTGTACATAATGCTGTATGTAATATGGATGAACCTTGAAGACATTCTATTAAGTGAAATAAGCTAGATACAAAAGGGCAAATATTGTGTGACTCCACTTATTTGAGGTACCTAGAATAGTCAAATTCACACAGAAAAAGTAGAACAATGCCTATGGAACTGTGCGCATGAGGTAAATAATGGGGAGTTACTGTTTAACAGATTAAGATGAAAAAGTTCTGGAGATGGATGGTAGTGATGATTACACAACAATATGATATATTTAATGCCACTGAATTACACCTTAGAAATGGTTAAAGTGGGAGGTGCCCAGCTGAGCTCCCCACTTTGACTTGGGTCATGATCTCATGGTTCATGAGTTCGAACCCCAAAACGGGCTTGCTGCTGTCAGCCTAACAACACACAGAGCCTACTTTGGATCCTCTGTCCCTTCTCTGTGCTCCTCCCCCACTTGCACTCTCTCAAAAACATAAAAAAAAAATAAAAACAAAAAAGAAATGGTTAAAATGGCAAATTTTATGTGTATTTATGACAATTAAAAAAAAATCAAACTGGTGTTATCAGAAAATAGATGTACATAAGCAACAGAATAAAAGACACTCCAAACTTGTAGGTGACTCCAATGCATCCTAGAACTTCCATTACCATGTGTTTCCTTAAATGGGAACAACCAATAGGTTGAATGAATGCCAGAACATGATGATTGGGGTCCAGTTGTAGAAGGTTTTAAATGCCCAGCCAAGGAGTTTAGACTTTAACAAAGAAAGAAAAGAAACATCAAAACTGCACTTTAAGGGGCGCCTGGGTGGCTTAGTCGGTTAAGCATCCAACTTTCGCTTGGGTCAAGATCTCGCGGTTCGTGGGTTCGAGCCCCGCGTCGGGCTCTGTGCTGACTGCCAGCTCAGAGCCTGGAGCCAATTTCAGAGTCTGTGTCTCCCTCTCTTTCTGACCCTCCCCTGCTCACGCTGTCTCTCTCTCTCTCCTAGAAATAAATAAAAAATATATTAAAAAATAAAATAAAATAGTTTAAAAAAAAGAAGCTCTTGCTCATAGACTTCTGCATAAAATATGTAGAAAAGGAGTATTTATTCCAGATTTCAGATTTTTTCTTTCCTAAAAATACAAGGTAATACACGCACTCATTTTTAAAAAGTNTAAAAAAAAAAAAAACAAAAACAAAAAAAAACTGCACTTTAAGATTTACAGAACAGCAGTGCAATGAACAGGAGTGGCAAAGGTAGAAGGGTGATTAAATAGGCAAAACAGGAAAGTAATAAAGTTGAATGCCTAAACTAAAATGATGACAGCAAAGACATAAAGGAAGCTGTTCAGTGAAAAAATAAGTTTAATTCAGTTCCCTCTGTTATACGTGACCAAGGGCATTCCGTTTCCTCTTTTAACATTCACCAATTACAATGATTTGTTCATAAATTTTTTTCCTGTTAAAATGTGTGCTCCATGAAAGGAACGACAGTATGTCTTATTTATTGCTATACTGGCACACAGTACTCAAATAACTACTGAATGAATTCAGAATATATTCTTCCCTAAAAAACTTCAAGGCAAGTAAGAATTTGTATAAGGGTTCACTAAATTTGGGAACACTGCAAATTTTTTCAGACCTAGAATTTAAGCCATTGTCAGATGAAAATCCCATTCCTGTCTAAAGCCATTACTAGATGCCCTTAAGTAAGCTTGCTTTTCATTCTAATTCCAGAGGAAAACCATCTGCCATTACCTGAAGTCTTGTCCACACTAAATTTACACATACAATTCAAAAAGCTATAATCTTAATAAGCACCAAAATAGAAATTAAATGGGTAAAAAAAATATTTTAGAAGTTCATGCACAAAAAATAGGCTTACGATACCTTGGGAGGATTAAATGGATATGTTTCTGGTATTTTTATTTCTAGCTGATATCTTCCTCCTAAAAAACGGGGAAAACAGAAAGTTAAGAATGCCACTCATCTCAAATTTGTGAAACCAAATATAGTGATATAACGTTTCAATACATGTACTATTTCATATTCAATTACAACAAATTCATTTTAACACTGAAACCCAAAAAGGAAATTAAAAAAAAAACACTAGTTTTTAAAGGTTACTTAAAGCATATAAGATAGCCATTTTATATAACTATATTAGTTTATCAGTAAATAGAGCTAGAGATAGAGCAATACATTAAATCCAGACAATCCAATGCTTCACTGGGCAATTAAATAATATAGGTCTCGTCTCCTTTTGTTTTCTCTCATTCACATTGAGAAGAGTTGCTAAATAACAGAAAATATGGAAGGAAATTAAAAAAAAAAAAAAGGCAAGGAGGTATAAAGGCATAGATGGTACAGAGAAAAAGGACATATGGTATGTTGTAAACTGAAAAAAATCTAACTTCTGGTTCTCTCAAACGCAAAAATGGCCCAAGCTTTTAACTCGTGCCCTAAATTAAAAGACAATACTTCTTGTTAAAATTTTTAAAATAAAATCAACAATAACAGGTGAGCATAAAGACAAAAAACATTCTTTTGCTCTAAATAGGTATATAAAACACAACACTTTACAAAAGAGGTTGTTCTAACCAGTAATACATAAACAGAAGGCAACTTTCTGTTTTGAAGTTATCTTTGAGCAACTAGCAGCCAAGTATGTATTTTAAAAAAGTTTATCTAGCTTCCCATAACTGGGGTAATTCAAGGGGAAGATAACGGTCTCTCAGAAAACTCTGGAGAGGAAGTATTCCACTAGATGAGAAGGTGAATGTGAATCCTAACTTTAATCCTAAGATTTTTATGACCCATTAATATAGAATACTCATTATTCCAAAACATAACAAAACTGTGCTACCGAAATATTTACATATGAAACTATGCCTAAGATTTGCATCAAAATAATCAAGATATGGATTAGATCAAACACTGGTCCTGAGCTGATAGTTATTAAAGTTGGATTAGGAGTACATCGAGGATTAATTATACCATTTGTCTTTTATATGTATCTAAAATTTCCCATAATAAAAGTAAAAAAAAAAAATAACCCAAAACTATGTACTAGCACTATTAATTCAAAATTTCATACATTCCACTCTCAGTATATCTTGGATTCTCTCAAATCCACTTCCTCCACTGTTAAGAATAGATGAACCTGGGGGACACTTGTGGGGATGAACACTGGGTGTTATATGGAAACCAACTTGTCTTATGTTTAAGAGATTTTAAACTAGAAAGGAATACTTTTTAATCAAAAAAAAAAAAAAAAAAGAATAGATGAACGTGGATCTGGGAGAAAGGATCTGGGAGAAAAACAAAAGAGCAATTCACTTGTTAACCACTTTCTTCATTCCCTTTTCTTGCTAATTCTTTTTAATGGGATCCCATAATGACTGACGCAGGAGTTGAACTAGATTCCTGAAATCATAGAGCATATGGCAACACCGAAATAAATATAAAGAAAAGTCAATAAAACAAGAGAAACAAGTAAGATAGGTAAGAGAAGAGTACCTGAGAAAGTTTTGTGTATATAGAAATATATGTTTATATTTACAGTTTCAAATGCTAGCTTCCAATAGAAGTATAATAAATTTGGCCTGATTAATGTGTAGGCTCTTTTTTCCTAAGAATCTTACTTTTTCTGATGAGTTCTAGATTACGTTCTCCATAACCTTTCATATAAAGTTTTTCCTTCTTGAATGTCCAGGGGCATGAGAGCCCAGATATACTATGTAAATACTGGACCCTAAAGTCCCCCAATCCTATTTTTACTCTACATGCCATTTATATGCTCTGTCTTGTCTTCTTTTCTGACAACTTTCAACATATAACCACTAACACTAATCATAGTATTATTTAATATATATAAATATATCAGAGCAACAGAACTAAGAGAAGTTTGTAACTACATCGTTTGTATTAAAAGTTTTTACTATAAATCCGTTCTTCTTTAAGAATAGCTTTAGGTATTAAAAATTCATAATCTTTAAACATAACTTAATCTAAAAAGATGATAGGTAAGGGGTAAAATTTTTAAAAATATCAACAACTATTCCATAATTTCACAACTCCTCTTAGAATCCTTTGCCACTCAGCTATTAAGGAAAAAGAAGAAAAGACAGTTAAATAACATGTGCAATATGGTAATTTTTCCATGGGTATTCTACTTTTCAATCTGATTACTTTTAACACAACATGGTTGTCTCATTAGTTAATGATGATTATAAACAGTTTAACATTCCACATAGGAACACTTGCCTTAGCTACTGAGATTTAAAAAACAAAACAAAAACTAGCAAAAACTATCAACCTTGCAATAAACATTATCAAAATACTCCTCATGTTCATGTTTCAAAAAAATTAAGTTTATGCCCTTGAATATTCAGTGCTTTTCTTCAATAGTTTTATGATAAAAAGAATACAATTTATGTAAAAAGCATATTAAAACTAGTCTTATCAAAAAACAAACAAACCAGTCTTATCAAACATTAATTTCTCATTTAGAGGCAGCAGTAGAAATAAATATGACCAATTTTATGGCCAAACTTGTTTCCAATTAATAAAGAATATGATATAACTTATTAACCCTACAAATGAGTATTATATCCAATTTTTTAAAAATTCATCGACTTTTATTAACGGTTGCTAAGAGGATAATGAACATTCTGCCTATCTAACTTAGTTCAGGAGGGGCCTTGTTTATAAATAGCAGTTTGCTGGAAGAGTTCTAGAATGATAATGCTACTACTATACTGTCTTTTATCCTAAACAACCTAAAAAAGTAATTCAAGAATATTTATAATGCCTGCCTTTAAGAAGAAGCTAGTGCATCATTACATACGACATCTACTATTAAGAGAAGAACTTGATTTTTATAAGATAACTAAAGATCTCTTTTCTGCCTAATGACTTAAAAGGACTAAATGAATAGCATCCATGAAAGCATCCAGACAAGGCCTGGCATGCAGAAGGCACTCAATAAAAGATATAAAACTAAATGAGGTCAAGAAATGGCAATCATGAACTACAAAATAGAAAATAAAATTTTATCATCTAAGATTTGCTAGAATATGCTAAAGACATTCTAGACAAGATTTAAATGAAAACTGGAAGATATTCCAGAATACTGAATTTTTCTGGTAACTTCTGGTTAACTGTTCATTCCAGACTGCCCCATTCAAACTAGACATAACCACCACTTCCAATATTCAATAAATCTTCATTTATTCAAAAGCAGAAAGTAATTAGAAACACAGGCTTTAAAGTCAAAGGCTACTAGGATTCAAATCCACCATTTAGATGTGTGACTTTAAACACGTTACTTAACTTCTCTGAGCTTAAGTTTCTTCATCTATGAAATAGTGATAACTACTTACCTCATAAGATTTGTTGCAAGGATTAAATGAGAAAATACATGTAAAGCTCTAAAAATTACTCAATAAATGCTACTACTACAAATTGTTATATGATTTCTATTAACCATACATTTGAATGCCTATTATATGCAAGAACCTTGGTTATGCTACATAACCCAAATTTAGAATAATATTCATTACTGGAGGTTTGCCTAACGAGGAAATAAAAAGCCGTACAGCTTCTTTCTAGATCTTACCACCCAATTCCATGGTCTAAAGTAGCTACAGACTTAGTTTGTGAACACAAAGTTCAGCAAAGTTGTCTCCTTTCTTTTCTATGTGTCTTGAAACGATCACTCAAAGCTTTCCTGAATAAAGAAAATTAAATATTTGGAATACAGTCTATATGAAGACAAACGAATGAATGAAATGCTAAATGATAAACAGGGGAGGGAAGCTTTTTTAATAAATATTTTATCAGTCAGAAATTTAAGGCAAGGTTTGTTGCAGATACCATATGAAGGATAACTGAGCATCTATAATCCATATAAGTTAGAGACTTGACATACTAGATGTTTTCTCCTGTTAAATTTTAACTATATAATCTGTAATTTGGCTCTAACTAAATCTATGCTGGGGAAAGAAAAAAATTAGCTAAAATTCAGTAAGAAAAAAAAAATCAGTCTATATAAATATCTGAATTTATTAAATATTGTTGTAATATCCTAAGCCAAATGAAGTTACCTTCCATGTAGTTTAAGGATGCTTAAGATTATTCTGATTTAATGTTTCAGAAAAGTTCTAATACCCACAATATTTTGATACAGAAAAAAGTACTTGCCTTCATATGGTGTGTCTGGAGGTCCTGCTATTTCTCCTCTTAATTCTGTAAAATTCTCATCTACAAGATCTACTTTAATTTGATTTTTGCTCGTCTTAAAAATAAACAGAAAATAAATGTTAGTTATATCAGCAAGAAAAAATCCTATTTTAAAGTATTACCTATAAAAAATTTTGAAGCCCCCTTTCATAAACCTGATTATCTCTAGTAAAAATAATAGCCTGTGCTTTTCTAGGATTTAGCCAGTTTTAAGAATATTTAAAACCAAAAAACTAACATTTTTTCACTTCAATGTGTTTAATGAATACCACCACTTTGAACAACAATGCAATGGCTTGCTGACTTGACTTGAATGTTTAGAGAAAAATAGCAGATTATCTATTTTACATTGTCAATTTCATGTATGTTCAGTCAAAAGTGATCAATCTATTAATCTGTAGATGAATACTGTTATACTACAACCCCAGGCTACATGGATTCTATCCATATAAACAGAAAAGTCAGGGTCATCAAAAGCCATTTAGTGTATAAGGTCTCACTTGAACTAACCACAACTCTACATGTTTAACTGAAAGAATATACCATCTACCGGAGGGTGAAAACTCTAAGCATTTAATTTCCCTTTCCATGAAAATTCTTGAAGCCTCAATGCCTCACTAAAATCATCTAATGCCTTCTTCAATTTAAGCTGCTTAGTTTAAGCTAAACTGCTTAGTTTACTTCAGTGGCAACTACCTACTTTTCAAAACAGACTTTTATTTTAAACTTATCTACATCTATTTATTTCGCACTTTGTTTTTCTCTAAGTCCTTTCACATCTATAGTATCAATTCAATTTCTCAATCCATTCTGAGTCAACAGTGACCTTAAATGATTCAGAAAACCCTTCAGTGGAATTCACATTCATGTTTAAAAGCACCTGTCTGAAAACAAACTCTCCACTTATATTTTCTAGTCTATACTAGCACCTTACTAGTCTAGGTCTATATTCCTAATATGGTAAATCTCCTTTTCATAATTGTTAAAAACATAAATCCTTAGGATATAAGTTACATTTTGATTTTTTTTAGTTAGGACTTCATATTTTATTACCTAAATAACACAACGTATCAGCTCTTATGAAAAAAGCCTCACAAGATTTCAAGAGTAAATTTCTTGCTCAAACCTACCTTCTTAAACTTGTTTATTGGATGACAATATAAGAATTACTGTTTTAATGTCCTTCCTCCCCCAACTTCCAACAGATATTACCATTTTTACTCTTCTCCTATGCTAAGCAGTTTTAATACAGAATGTTTAGTACTGAAAAAATATGTAACTTACAACCCAAATCTTAAAAGATTTCATAAGACTACTAATTAATCTTATCTTTTAATAATAACATAAGATTTTAGAACTTTATGCAGTTAAAAACATTATAATTAGGTTTATTTCATAACCGTTTTTATATTTTGGGATCAAAGTATTTCATAATCTTCTATAATTAATTTTACCCCAATTAATTATAAATATACACATAGCAAACTTAATCCTATGCCCTAAAAAACTATCATCCTTGGCATTTGCAGTAGAGGATGAAATGTACAGTTTTACCAATGATAAAATACTTTGTCTAGTATGCACAGAAATGAATGCTAAAATGGAAATCAGAGGTGCCGTATACACTTTGACTAATCAATTTAAGAAGCCACAAGTAGAACTACAGACTTCCATTTCTCCCCTGAGAGTTCTAAGTAAAATAAGAATAATCAGATTTTTGCAAATCATCAATGCTTTCCAAGTTCTTTATAGGTTTCCACAGTACTCCCTTTCCAAAAAGAAGTAAATAGCCCTAAAATGTCAGGATAGTAAAGGACGTGATTAAAGTTTTGGAGAGGAAAAGAGGAGGTAACAGAAATTAGAAAAGCTACCTTCCAGACTGACCCCAATTCTTGAGTTAGTAAACTGCTAAATAAACAAGTAGAGAAAAAAAAACTACTAATTTTATTAGTATACACCTTTGTCCTTATAGCCCCAAATTATAATTAGGAGGAAAATGGGTCTTTTTTTTCCTCTAGAGAAAGTACACTATAAGTGACAATTTTACTAAATTAGCTAAAAAAATACAATCACCATGATGAATCCATTATAAAGAAGCATCCTATATGGTCTACAGTAGGGTCTTTATCTGCAGATAACCAAAAAGAAAAAGAAAATGGAAAGTTAAAGACAGAGTTTTTACAGCTTAATTTTTCCATCATGTAACAATTACCCTTCTTCATTACCTCCACAGTTTAGCATCCAGTTATTCTATAATCCAAAATTCTGATCCCAGTGCCCCCAGCAAACTAACTTAAAATCCACTTAAGACTCAAGTACTGTAAGGAAGACTGAAAATGGCAAAAAAAAAAAAAAAAAAGATAGTATTTAAATTTTTTTTTTTTAATGTTTTTTATTTATTTCTAGGAGAGAGAGAGAGACAGCGTGAGCAGGGGAGGGTCAGAGAGAGAGGGAGTCACAGACTGAAACAGGCTCCAGGCTCCAAGCTGGCAGTCAGCACAGAGCCCGACGCGGGGCTCGAACCCACGAACCGCGAGATCATGACCTAAGCGAAAATCGGACGCTTAACCGACTAAGCCACCCAGGCGCCCCAAAAAGATAGTATTTAAAAACATATGGCCTCTGAAGTCAGACAGATGTGAGCTGAATCCTAGTTCTGCCACTTACTTATGGCATTAATTCAGCAAAGTCACTTAACATCTCTCATTTTATTACTGTAAAATGAGAATATATATCAAATTTAAATGAGAATATTGTGGACAGAGTTAACTATCAATTATAACAACCTTTGATTTAAGGGGTGCCTGGGTGGTTCAGTTGGTTAGGCGGCCGACTTCGGCTCAGGTCATGATCTCACAGTTTGTGAGTTCGAGCCCTGTGTTGGCTCTGTGCTGACAACTCAGAGTCTGGAGCCTGGTTTAGATTCTCTGTCTGCCTCTCCTGCTTGCAATCTGTGTGTGTGTGTCTCTCTCTCTCAAAAATAAAATAAACATTTAAAAAAATAATAATAATAAATAAATAAAAATAAAAACCTTTGCTTTGAAAGCTCTGTTTTATAAAATTTGCTTCACAGTTGTTTCCAGTGTAAAAATGGAAATGTTATTTCTAAAGAATAAATAACAAAACATGTTATTCATTTTAATGACCAGGAATTCGCTAAGGCTTTTGGATGAAACCTTAAAGAAATGTTATCACTGTACTACATTTTTTTTGTGAAAACACCAGCAAAATTACTTTTCTATACTTTCTTCTCCAAACTCAACTAAACACACAGTGGGACCTCTGCTGGTCTTGATTTTTCTGATGTTCTTTTGCAGCTCCAATGCATTTCTAACAGATAAAAGGAAAAGAGATGAATAGAACTACAGTTCCTAGTAAAGATTTTTCAAATAAACTATGAAAATATAAAATATGCAAAACAGCACATAATATTGAACGTAATTTGGATGTAGTAAATTAGCATTACTGCTAATATGCAATGGAGATTTCCAAGGCCAAGTCTCTTGGTGAATTGATACCATCATCACAAAATTCTTTCAAATTCCTGGGGTCTACTAGATGCCAGAAAGAAATATCAAGTGTTAGTGAACAAAAGTAAGTCCCTGCCCACTTGGAGCTTACATTCTAGTGGGAAAAACTAAAAACTAAAAGATTTCATCACAAATGCTATATGTACAGGGGCACCTTGGTGGCTCAGCTGGTTAAGTGTCTGACTCTTGGTTTAGGCTCAGGTCATATTCTCATGGTTTCCTGAGTTTGAGCCCTGAATCAGACTCCATGCAGACTGTGGAGCCTGCTTGGGATTCTCTTGTCTCCCCCTCTGTCCCTCCCCCATTTATACCATCTCTGACTCTAAATAAATAACTAAGCAAGCAAGCAGGCAGGCAGCCAAACTAGCTCTAAGTACATTGTTATTTAATCTGTTTAAACTTATTATGTGACCCTGAGCAAGTTAACCAACCACTCTGTACCTCAGTTTCATCATCTGTCGACTGGGGATTATAATAATACCTACTACATACAATTCATGGGGGAATTTAATGAATTAATACAGTATATAAACAATGCCTACCACACATTAAATGCTCAATGGTCATTTAACACTGTAATATGTTAACTGTTGACAATGATGTTGGAGCAAAAAACTTCCACCAAAAGGAAATACTGAATATTTTTTTAAGGGCAATTTGTCACAATTAGTCTCAATTCTATTTATTCTGGGAAATTTACTCTAAAACAAAATTTCAATCTAGATTTAGATAGACAAATATAGCTCTACATCACCCCTAAAATTATAGATAATTCTCATATGCAGTAAAGAAACTATTAATTTGTTTGCTAGTCAAATCACAACTAGTGGGGCACCTGGGTTGAGTACCCAACTCTTAAACTTCAGCTCAGGTCATGATTCCAGAGTTGGATTGAGTAATCACTGGGCCACATGCAGAATGTGGAGCCTGCTTGAGATTCTCTGTCTGTCTGTCTGTCTCTCTCTCTCGCCCTCTGCAGCTCTCTGATGCTAGCACTGTCTCTTAAAAAAAAAATTTTTTTTAAGTCCCAACTACGGAAATTTAGGGTATACTGCAAATGAATGTGAAATTCTATCTTTCCTAATTTGTTGGAAATGAGCTTAAAAGGTTTAACAGAGTTGCCATTATGTTCCCATAATTTAACATAAATGACTTATCTTTCCCCTATCCTAAGCCCCCCCCCAATAAAGATTTCCACTTTTCCAGCAGTTTTTAAAAATTCTAGGGGGGCCGAGATGGTTCAATTGGTTGAGCATCTGACTCTTGATTTTGGCTCATGACATGTTCCCTGGGTCAAGAGATCAAGCCCCATGTCAGCCTCAGCACTAGGTGTGGAACCTGCTTGAGATTCTCACTCTTTCCCTCTGCTCTTCTCACCCACTCACTCTCAATAAAATAAAAATAAAAATAATATACTCTGAAGCTTGGGGCATGTCACATACCCAAAGCACGTTGACATGGAAACTAAGAAACTTGAAGGCCATGGGAAACATTTATGACCCTTAGCAACCACAAGTTCTAGAACAGGGCTGTTCAACAGATAATAATGTATGCCACAAATGTAGTTTAAAATTTTCTAGTAATCACATTAAAAGAGTAAAGGAAGTAGAGAAACTAATTTCAGTGATTTTTTTTATCTCTAATATATTAAAAAACTATCATTTAACATATAATCAAAATATTTTGAGATAGTGCCATTTTTTAAAAATACTAAGCCTTCAAAAATCCAGTGTGTAATTTATAAAACTTTTCAATTAGGACTGTCCACATTTCAAGTGTTCAAAAGCCATATGTAACAGGCAAATCTGCAGATATAGAAAGTAAATTATTGGCTGTTAGGAGGAGAGGAGAAGGAAGAAAGATGGGAAAGATCTGCAAATGGGTACAAGGATTATTTTAGGGGAAATATTCTGGAATTGGATAATGCTGACAGCTGTGCAATTTTGTACATTTTTAAAAGTCAAAAAGTTTTTTAAAACTTGTAAAAAAAAAGTCACACACGGACAGTGGCTACAGTACTGGACAAGTGCAGCTCTAGAGAACCAGGAAATAATAGCCTCTCCAATTATAACAACACTGCCATTTAAATTTTACTTTGTGAACTTCTGTCTTCATACTTCACACAATCTATAATGCAGGATAATTAAAGTTCTGAACATATTAACCCCATGAATATTTACTGAGTACCCACTATTCCACAAGGCAAACAGGGACTGAGTGGTAAAAATGATTGGCAGGAAATGTTCTATAACCCACCCTATCCCCATAGAGCCTTCATTCTAAGGAATCAAAAGAATTTGTAATATTGTTAAATGAAGTACAGGATATCATGAAAGTAATATTTAACAAGGATGAACTCTGGAGGGTAAGAAAAAGCTTCCCTAAAGAAACTACCATTAAAAACCTTAACCTGGTAAAGCCAATGATGTCATTTCAGGCAGAAAGTCCATTCTGTGCAAAACAGACGCAAAATAGGACCTGGCCATGTTTAAGAATCGAAAGGTCACCCATATGCCTAGAATACACAGAATAAAGGAGCAGAAATTAGGAAAGGTAGGCAGGAGCCAGATTATTCAGGTTCATGAAAAACAATGAGAAATTCTCAAAATTGTAACCTGACAATGAGATTTGAGTCTTTCAAAGAACAACCAACTGTAGTGAGGAGAAAATGCCTGGAGGTAGATTAAAATAGAAACAGAGAAAAAGGTTAGGAATCAGTGAGAACGAGAAAGCTTACTTAGACGAAAATAAGTAAATTAATTAAGAGAGAGAAGAGAGGTAAGAGGACTAAGTTATTACAAACTAAAAGTGTATGATCTCTTAAAGAGGAAACAAGGATCACTCTTAAAGCTTGCTTTTCCACTGAGTAGATGACAGTACAATAAAAAACTAAGATAAGAGAAAAAGAAATTGGGAGGTCAGAGTTTGGGGAAAGGGAAAATTAAAAATTCAGTATTGGACATATTGAGAACAGCTGTCTATAAACATCCAAAGGGCCAAGTACATACTTGAAAACTCAGGTGTAGAGTTCAGGAGTCATCTGAGCTGAAGATACGAAAATGAGCAAGACAGCAAAAACCAGGATAGTCTGTTATCACTGGCACCAGAGGAAGAAAAATGTTTAAGGATAGAGTAGTTAGGATGCTGACAGAGAGTAATAATAATAGCTAATACTTAAGGAACACCTTATAAATAGTATTGACTTACATGTAATAACTCACTTAACTCTCCTAACAATCTTATGTTTACCAATAAGAAAACTGAGATACAAAGAAGTCACACAGCTAATAATTAGTGAAGCCAGATTTCAAAAATGACTCATGAGCCAAGACATACACATTTTATTTGACTCTAAGATACCATCAATTACAGGATGCCCTGATATATGCCAAAAAGAAAAAAACAGCTTACTTACACTATGACAATATTTTATCATTTAGAATTTTTATTTTACACTTACTCAAAGAAACTTTAGATTTTACAAATATCGCTCTTAAGACTGCATAAAGAAAAAATAAGCAAAATAATTACTTTTTTCTCACTGAAAGCCCTGAATGTGTACACACACACACACACACACACACACACCCTTCTTCCAGAAACATACATAAGAAATTGGCAATAGTGGTTCACTTAGGGTAATAAAACTAGGAACTATGGATCTGGGGTAACTGGGAGACCAAGGCACTGTTTGAAAATTATTTTAAATATATAAACATAGAATTTTTTCTGCAAAACACTTTAAAAAGGCTAGTGGTCCTTTGCAAAGTGAAATGGTAAAAGTATCCACTATAACTGGGTAGTCAATTAGAGGTGAGGAAATAGAAACCATGTTGACAGAGAACTCTCAATTTTTGGCTATAAAGAGTAAATGAGAAATAGAGTAGTAGTTGGAGAAAGAGGGTAGAAGGACAGTTTTCTTAATAACATAACCATTAAACAGTATATTTAAATGCTAGTAGGATAGTTATAGCAGAGAAGGAGAGGTTAAAAATAAAGGATGGTAGGGGTACCCAGCTGGCTCAAGCAGTAGATCATGTGACTGCTGATGCCAGGGTTAGGAGTTCTAGCCCCACATTGAGTGTAGAGATTACTTAAAAAGAAGATCTTTTTTTTTTTTTAAGGTTTCTTTTTGAGAGAGAGCACACATGCGCATGCAAATGGGAAAAGGACAGAGAAAGGGGGGCAGAGGATCCAATATGGGCTCTGTGCTGACAGCAGAGATCATGCCTGACATGATCTGAGCCAGAGTCGGATGTTCAACTTACTGCCCAGGTGCTCCTAAAAATAAAATCTTTAAATAAGTAAGTAAAATAAAGGATGGTAGATAATGTAATGAACAAGATGGAATGGGGTAGAAAAGGTGAAATCCAGAATGAAAAAAGTAAATGACTGACCTCAGATAAAAGAACACTTTGATTTCATCAGGAAAGGAAAAGTTATGTTAATGTAGTTGTGTAAGTCTCTTGTTTTTTTATCTTCAATGAACTTATAACCTTTTCCCACACTACTAGTGTGAACCATTTAACAATCTTCAGGAATTAAGTCTGGGTGTGATCCATAACATAATCATCTTGATCAAGCATAGTCTTTTAAAGGTCACTTTCTGGGAGTGAGATTACCAATTTAAGAACAGGGTCTAAATATAATTCAGTACCTAGCACACCGTCAGATCTCCATACTTTCGGGGTGCCTGGGTTGCTCAGTTGGTTAAGCATTCGACTTCGGCTCAGGTCATGATCTCACGGTTTTTGAGTTCGAGCCCGGCATCGGGCTCTGTGCTCACATCTCAGAGCCTGGAGCCTGGAGTCTGTTTCGGGGTCCGTGTCTCCCTCTCTCTCTCTGCCCCTCCCCCACTTGTGGTCTATTTGTCTCTTAAAAATAAATAAATGTAAAAACAAAACAAAGGTCTCCATACATTCCAGAAGTGGTTTAAACAAGCTCTAATTTGTAAAAGAAATACATGCGCAGAATTAAAACGTACCTGGATTAAAACTTTCTAATGTTCACAATCATATCAGCATATGTTCAACAAAGGTGATATACACAGCCACATTAGTACACCACTTCACTTTATCATGCATGACAACAGTCACTTCTTTTCCATTTTTTGGTTGAATTAAATCCCACTTATGACAGGGCTACTATAAAACTACTAAAATCAACAACATGGTATTGGTAAGAGAAAAGACACACAAACCAATGGAACAGAATAGGAAGCTCAGAAAGGCTCATTTACACAGTCAACTAATCTTTGACAAAGGGGCAACTGGATAGAGAAAAAATTTTTTCAAAAAAATAGCACTAGATCAACTGGACATCCACATGCAGAATAATCTTATATTACACTTTACATTTTCTAAACAGGCAAAATTCTTTTAAAAAATTTTTTAATGTTTATTTTTGACAGAGAGAGCGAGCAAGCATGCACGAGTGGGGGAGGGGAGGAGAGAGAAGGGAGACAGAGGATCCAAGCAGGTACCCTGCTGTCAGCACGGAGCCCAATGTGGGTGGGGCTCGAACTCATGAACCGGGAGGTCATGACCTGAGCTGAAGTCAGATGCTTAACCAACTGAGCTACCCATGTGCCCCTAAATTGTCAAAATTCTTAATATCCAATACTGGTAAAGTTGAAGAGATATCAATAAAGCTAGAAACCTTTTTAAAGGCAATACAGCAAAAAGTATTAACACCATAAAATTTGTCATTTTTTTGTAATAGAAGGGACTTTAATTATTTTTTTTTAAAGATAATTCATACAGCCATTGATTGATTAGAGCAATTTCTCAGTACTTTTGTCTTTCAACTTAAGAAATTGGTATATACCATGATAATGCCAAAACAAGACTGCTGGCTCATCACCTAGAGTACAAATACACACTTAATTGTTTGACACTTTATTGAACACAAAGCAAGATTAAGCATCTTTGCCTTTGTTGCATACAGCTGAACCAGGAGCCCAGGGAGAAGACGGCACAGCTTTCCTTGGCGGGGAAGATGTGAGCCCCTGTAGTCCCGTCTTGTTGTGGGAAGACTAACCCATGTTCTGTCGGTTGCCATAGCCTCTGGGATGGGTGTCCTTCCAGTCATCCCACTCCCGAGCTCTGTGGAGTGTTTGCTCATCATCCTCTTCCTCCTTTTGTTCCTGATCTTCATGTTCCTGAGCAGCTCTTTTGGGCTCTGGTGTTGTCTTGGCTATGCCCTGACCTGGTAATGCTCCGTATTTCCAATGCTGATCATACCAGTCATTCACCGTCATAGACGCCAGACTTGGATAACCAGCCCCAAATACTTTGGCTTGGGCCATGTTCTGAGTGAGAAGGAAGGGTTTCATTGAAGGCCTGTCCTGACGAGCTGAGTAAGAAGCTGATGGCTCTTTTGAGGACTCTCTTTCTCTCAGGATCTTCACCTCCTGGTCAATGCTCTCAATCTCTTCTAAGCTGATACCAATCCACCTTTGAAGGTGAAGGAGGTAATATTCACGAACATGCTCATCATCTGCTTGACCACTTTCCACAGCAGATTTCAGTGTGGACAACTTATGCTCCACCTCCTTCTTCTGCTTGTATCTCTGTATTTTAGCCTGTCTTTGTGTTGCCACTGCAATGAGGCTAGGATAGGCCATGGAAGAACCAGCAGTATTATCAGTTGAGTTATTCTTGGTTTTGGGCAGCTCAAACTCTGCCACATGATAGTACTGGCACTGAGTTAAGTAGTTTAAAAAGTGTTCTCGAGCGCACTGCAAATCATCTAGACGCTTGCTGGGGTTGGCTTGTTTCATGGCAAGTGCTCCTTGAAATGCTGGCACCATCAGGTACTTCAGATCAGTGGAAGCAATCTCTTCCAAATCTTCATTTCGGCTGAACAAGTCGAGCTGTGCTAACATTTCAGCAGTCTTCTTAAGGAGGTCTAGTCCCTTGAACACCTTATCTTGGATTATCTGGGAACCGGTGGGCTCAGTCGCTACTTCCACTTCGTCCAAAAGCTGCTTGCTGGTTTCGAACAGCTCGGGGAGCCGTGGTAGCAGTAACTCATCTTCGGCTGTTGCCATCTTGGGGGAGGGAGGAACCAAATTTGTCACACTCTTTAACCCAGTATTACCACTCCTAGAAACTGCCTAAGGAAATAATTTCATCATAAGTAGAAAAAAAAATATATAACCATAACAGTAATCACTGAAGCATTAAATATAATGAAAAACAATAACCTAAGCATCCATTAACTGAGGGTTGTCTACAATAATTATGGTGCAATTTAATACAGAATACTACAAACAAAAATAAAGGAGTATACTTCTGGTTTCTAATCCAATATGCAAAAACTTAGAAGACATCACTCCCATTCCCAGAAGAAAAAAGGTGAACAAACTGAAAAATCAACAACTCTTCTTAAATCCACCAGAGAATTGAAGTCTCAGGGCAAACTGCTGCCCCCAAAATTGAGAAGACAGATGGGCACAAAATAAGGCTCAAAACTTACCAGCGCAAAAGCTCACAAGCATCTCTGCATGAACCATTACTCAGGTAGGAAAATCTAAACTGTAATTGACAAACTGCTGGAGACACAATCAGGATGAATTTGAAAGTGAAAAACTCCCAAGGTGCCTTCCTACTTTGTTGAGGTTTTACCTCCAGGATCCCTACCAGGTTTACACAGTAAAGATAAGAGAAAATGCCCTCGTGCTTCTGGCAGGAGGAAGGGGAAAGAAGCCATTTTGAAATAAGCCCAGGGTATTCTTTGAGAGAGAGACAGAGACAGAGACAAAGTGTGAGTGGGCAAGCCGCAGAGAGAGAGAGACACACACAGATTCTAAAGCAGGCTTCGGACTCTGAGCTGTCAGCACAGAACTCAATGCGGAGTTCGTGAACCATGACATCATGATCTGAGCCAAAGAAGAACACTCAACCAAATGAGCCACCCAGGTGCCTCTATGCCCAGGGTATTCTGCCTAATAAGGCCTGTCCCCAAAAGAAGCTTTTAGGGGCCTAACCGACTAGAGTTTGTTGCTGTTTTTTAATATTTATTCATTTCTGAGAGAGACAGAAACAGAGTGTGAGCAGGGGAGGGGCAGAGACAGAGGGAGACACAGAATCTGAAGAAGGCTCCAGGCTCTGAACTGTCAGCCCAGAGCCTGACGCAAGGTTCGAACTCCTGGACTGCCAGATCATGACCTGGGCCGAAGTCAGACACTTAACAGACTGAGCCACCCAGGCGCCCCAAGTTTTTTATGAGATCTAATCAACCTAAGAGAAGAGAAAATATCTGATCCCAAACCCCTCCACAGTCTTCCAGTAACATTTAAGGGGGGAAGGGGACTGAGAAGCACTTTTGAAGGTCACAGCTTAGGGGTATAGACTCTTTAAAAGACTGAGACCCAATTGCAGGACTATAAAATGCTTCCCCTCCCCCAACCACCACATCAATAGGGCTCCTGTGCAATAACAGGGGATTACAATTCAAAGAACTGCAGGTCTCAGACCTTACTTAAGATGGTGCCTTGGCGGCTCAACTGAGCATCCAGGTTCTTGGTTCCAGCTCACGTCATGATCTCACAGTTTGTGAGTTTGAGCCTCACGTAGGGTTCTGTGCTGACAGTGCAGAGCCTTCTTGGAGTTCTCTCTCTGCTCTTCTCTCTCAAAATGAATGAACTTTAAAAAAACGTCTCTAAAGAGCCCCAAAGGCAACAGGGGAGACAAAAACAAGGGTATCAGAGGAGATTTTAGATTCTGACATCTACAGCTACAGCAATCAGTAAACAGAGACTAATTCCTGGTCAGACAGACATAAAGTCTCACATCAAAGGCCTACTTCCCTTAGTAGATGGCTTTCAAGAAGAAAATTATAAGGCATACTAAAAAATAAAAAACACAGGAAAAAACTCTGATGGCAGAAGTGCTAGACTCAGACTAAAAATTTTAAACTATGATTAACATGCTAAGTGATATTATGGAAAAATTTGACATCTAAATCAGATGGGTTATGTCAGCACAGATGGAAACTCTAAGAAAGAACCAAAAGAACATGCTAGAAATTAAAAAAAATTTTTAACAAAATTAAAAATGCCTTTGATGGGTAAGTGGACAACAACAACAAAATGAATCCATGGGCTAAAAGAAATGTTGACAGAAACTCCCAAAACTGAAATGCAAAGGAAAAGCAAGTGAAAAAGACAAAATAGAATACCGAAAAGATATAACATACGAGTAATGGGAATACCAGAAGGAGAAGAAAGGGACAGAAAATATCTGAAGCAACAGTGACTAAGAATTTCCCTAAATTAATGACAAACACCAAATCACAGATCCAAGAAACTCAGAGAATATAAAACAGGATCAATCCTGGGGTACCTGGTGGCTCAGTCAGTGAAGCATTCAACTCTTGATTTCAGCTCAGTCATAATCTCAAGGTTCTTAAAATCTAGCACAGAGATGCTTGCAATTCTCTGCCTTCCCCCCAGGCGTTCTCTCAAAATAACTTAAAATAAACAAATGAATAAAATAGGATCAATCCCCCAAAATTCATAGGTAGGCATATCATATTCAAACTGAAGAATATCAGAAACCGAGAAAAACTTGAAAGGAGCCAGAAAAAATCAAACAAACCCCTTACCTATAAAGGGAGCAAAGATAAAAATTACATTGGACTTTTCTTCAGAAACCATGAAAGCAAGAAGAGAATGGAATGAAATATTTAAAGTGATGAAAAGAGGGTGGCCTGGCTGGCTCAGTCGGTGAAACATGTGATTCTTGATCTTGGGCCCCGCACCAGTTATGAATATATATACAAACAAACAACAAACAAACATATAAACGTAAAGTGTTGAAAGTAAAAAGCCCTACCAACGTAAAATTCTATATCCTGCAAAATTATCCTTGATATAATAAATAAACTTCTCAAATAAAAATAGGTGGGGCGCCTAGGTGGCTCGGTCAGTTAAGCATCCGACTTCGGCTTAAGTCATGATCTCATGGTTCATAGATTCAAGCCCCGTGTCGGGCTCTGTGCTGACAACTCAGAGCCTAAAGCCTGCTTCAGATTCTTTATCTCTCCCTCTCTGTAACCCTTCCCCACCCTCACCCCCCGGCCCCGGCTCGTGTTCTGTCTCTCTCTCTCAAAAATAAACATTAAAAAAAATTTCTTTAATTAAAGTATTTTTTAAAAATAGGAAATTTGTTGCCAGCAGACCTATCTTGCAAGAAATATTAAAATAGATTCTTCAGGAAGTAAGAAAACCAAATACATCAGAAACTTAGAATTTACATAAAGGAAGAGCATTAGAGAAAAAATAAAGGTAAAATAAAATCTTTGATTTTTTATTCTTAACTGATCTAACAGATAACAGTATGTCCAAAACAGTAACAACAATGAAGTATCTGGTGATTAATCCTTATGCATAAGTGAAATGAATGACATGCTATAATGAACAGGAGAGAGGAAATGTGGATTTTGTTACAAAGCACTTGTACTACCTGTGAAGTAGTACAGTGTTATTTGAAAGAGTATTTACAAGGGGTGCCTGGGTGGCTCAGTCGGTTAAGCATCCGACTTCAGCTCAGGTCATGATCTCGTGGTTTGTGGATTTGAGCCCTGAGAAAGGCTCTGTGCTGACAGCCAGCTCAGAGCCTGGGGCCTGTTTCGGATTCTGTGTCTCCCTCTCTCTCTGACCCTCCCCTGTTCATGCTGTCTCTCTCTCTCTCTCTCAGAAATAAATGAAACATAAAAAAGTTTAAAAAAAAAAAGTATTTACAAGTGTATACGGCAAATTCAAATGTTACTAAAAAAAAAAAAAAGGAAGGAAGGAAGAGAAAATGCATAAATGGGGGCAGCTGGGTAGCTCACTCAGTTAAACTTCCAACTCTTGACTTTGGCTCACGTCGTGATTTCATGGTTTGTGGGTTCTAGCTCTGCAGTTCAGAGCCTGCTTGGGGTTCTCTCTGCCCCTCCCCCGCTGTGTGCTCATGTGCGTTCTCTAAATAAACAAACTTTTAAAAAAGCACAAATAATATGCTAAGAGAAGAAACAATGGAATAAAAAATGCTCAAAAAAACAAGATAAGGCAGAAGCACAGAGCCCAACATGAGGGCTTGATCCTAGGAACTGTGAGATCATTACCTGAACTGAAATCAAGAGTCAAGAGGTCTAACCAAATGAGTCACCTAGATGTCCCACCTAGATGTCCTAGATGTCTATATATAAAAACAAAGACATGTTAACAGTAAAAGGGATGGTAAAACTGTAAAACTAAAAAGAAACATATAAGAAAAGCTTCAGGACAATTGGATTTGGCAATGATTTCTAATATATGACACGAACAAAACAGACAACAAAAGTAAAAGTTAACTGGAACTACATCAAAGTGAAAAATTCCTATGTATCAAAGAACACAACAACAGTCAAAAGGCAACCTATACAATGGAATAAAATATTACAAATCATATAAATGACAAGTAATTAATATCCAGAATATATAAAAGAGCTCCTAAAATCAAAACTGAACTCAAGTAAAAAATGGGTAGGGGTACCCGGGTGGCTCAGTTAGTTAAGTGTCTGACTCTTGATTTGGGCTCAGGTCTTGATCTCATGGTTCATGAGTTTGAGCCCTGCACTGGGCTCCATGCTTAGCACAGAGATTTGCTTAAGATTCTCTCTTCTTTGCCCCTTCCCCTCTCTCTCAAAAAATAAACAAACTTTTAAAAATACAAAACAAAAAACCTTTAAAAAATGGGTAAAGTTCTTAAATAGACATTTTCCCACAAGATATACAAATGGCCAACGAGCACATAAAAAGATGCTCAACATCATTACAGAAATGCAAATCAAAGCCATGAGATACACAGATCTATCAGGATGGCTACTATAAAAAAAAATGAAAATAACAAGTGTCGGCAAGGATGTGGAGAAACCAGAACCTTGTACACTACTGGTGGGAATGTAAAAAAAAAAAAAAAAAAAAAGAAAAAAACAAGTGTTGGCAAGGATGTGGAGAAACCACAACCTTGTACACTGCTGGTGGGAATGTAAAACAGCACAACCACAATGGAAAACAGTATGGCTGTTCATCAAAAAACTGAAAATGGAATTACCATGTGATCAAGCAATTCCACTTCCACATGCTTAAAAAGCAGTGTCTTGAGATAATTCACACACCCACTTTCATGGCAGCATTATTCAACATACTCAAAAGTCAGAAGCAACCAAGTGTCTGTTGACAGATGAATAAACAAAATGTGGTATGTACCCATAATGGAATATTATTCAGCCTTTAAAAGGAAAGAAGTCTGACATGTTACAATATGGATGAGCCTCAAGGATATTATGCTAAGTGAAATAAGCCAGTCACTAAACTACAAATCTTGTATGATTACCCTTACAGACACAGAAAGTAAAAAGGCAGTTGCTAGAGGCTGGGGGAAGGGGGGCGGGGGGAATAAACAGGTATTGTTTAACATGTACAGAGTTTCAGTCTTGAAAGATGAAAAGATTCTGGAGATTAGTTGTACAACAATGTGAATGATAAGATGCTAAGTGTTTTTTATAACAATTTTGAAAAAGATAAAGGGATGGAGAAAAGCATACTGTGTTAATGCTAATCAAAAGCAAGTTGTCGTAGTCATTTTAATTTCAGAAAAGTAGTTTTCAGAGCAAGAAAAATTACCAGGGATAGGGGCACCTGGCTGGCTTAGTTGTAGGAGCATGAAACTCTTGATCTCAAGGTCATGAGTTTGAGCCCCATGTTGGGTGTAGAAATAACTTAAATAAAACTTTTAAAAAATGAAGAACGAAAAATTTCCAGGGATAAAAAGCATCACATATGATAAAAATGTCAATGAACATAAGAACCAAATTTCAAAATACATCAGCCAATAATAAAACTATAATGAAAAACAGATGAATCCACTATTAGAGTCAGATTTCAACATCTCCCTACCACTATCTGACAGATCCAGTAGGCAGACATAGACTGATCAGCAACCACCAAATTGGAATCTAATGGACATCTACAGACTACTTCATCCAGCAGAAGCAGAACATTCACTAGACCACACTCTGGGCCATAAAACACACTTTACAAATTCAAAGGAACAGGAATATAGAAAAGATACTTTCAGATCACAAAAGAATTACACTAGAAATTAGGGGTGCCTGGCTAGCTCAGTAGGGAGAGCATGTTGACTCTTGATCTTGAGGCTATGAGTTTGAACCCTGCACTGAGGGTAGAAATTACTTTAAAATTCAGGGACACCTGGATGCCTCAGTTGGCTAAGCCCTTCTCCCACCGTCTGTGTCCCTCTTCTACCGGCGGGCACGCACATTCTCTCTAAATAAAAGTAAACATTTTTAAAAAATCATATAAATGACAAGTGATTAATGTCTAGAATATAAAAAAAGAGCTCCCAAAATCAACAAAAAATGAATCCAATTAAAAATGGGTAGGAGAACCTTTAAAAATAAATAGCAATCTACATATTTAACGCAATCCCTATCAACACACCACCAGCATTTTTCACAGAGCTAGAACAAATAATCCGAAAAATTGTACAGAACCACAGAAGACCCTGGATAGCCAAAGCAATTCTGAAAAAGAAAAGCAAAGCTATAAAGACAACACAATTCTAGACTTCAAGGTATATTATAATGCTGTATTCATTAAGACAATATGGTACTGGCACAAAAACAGATCCACAGATCAATAAGAAAACCCAGACATGAACCCACAACTGTATGGTCAATTCATCTTTGACGAAAAGTGAAGAATGTCCAATGGAAAAAAGACGGTCTCTTCAACAAATGGTGTTGGGAAAACTGGACAGCAACATTAAGAAAAATGAAACTGGACCACTTCCTTGCACCATACACAAAAATAAATTCAAAATGGATCAAAGACCTACATGTGAGACAGGAAACTGTCAAAATCCTAGAGGAGAACAGAAGCAGCAGCTTCTTGGACCTTGGCCGCAGCAACTTCTTATTAAACATGTTGCTGGAGGCAAGGGAAACAAAAGCAAAAATGGACTACTGGGACTTCATCAAGATAAAAAGCTTCTGTACAGCAAAAGAAACAATCAACAAACCAAAAGGCAGCCTAGGAATGGGAGAAGATATTTACAAATGACATATCTGATAAAGGGGTAGTAATCAAAATCTATAAAGAACTTATCAAAATCAACACCCAAAAAACAAATAATCTAGTGAAGAAATGGGAAGAAGACATAAACAGACATTTTCCCAAAGACATCCAGATGACTAACACATGAAAAGATGCACAACATCATACATCAGGGAAATACAAATCAAAAACCATGATGAGATACCACCTCACACCTGTCAGAATGACTAAAATTAATATAAGAAACTACAAGTATTGGTGAGGATGTGGAGAAAAGGGAACCCTCTCACACTGTTGGTGGGAATGCAAACTGGTGTATCCACTCTGGAAAATAGTATGGAGTTTCTTCAGAAAGTTAAAAATACAATTATCTTGTGATCCAGCAATTGCAGTACCAGGTATTTACCCAAAGGATACAAAAATACAGATTTGAAGGGATACACGTACCCTAAAGTTTCTAGCAACATTATCAACAATAGCCAAACTATGGAAAGAGCCCAAATGTCTGTCGACTGATGAATGGATAAAGATGTATATATGCACAATGAATATTACTCAATGATCAAAAAGAATGAAATCTTGCTATCTGCAACAACACTGATGGAACTAGAGTGTATTATGCTAAGTGAAATAAGTCAGACAGAGAAAAACCAATACATGATTTCACTCATATGTGAAATTTAAGAAATAAAACATGAACACATGGGAAGGGGGGGAAGAGAGTGGGAGGGAAACAAACCATAAGAGACTCTTTACAACAGAGAACTGAGGGTTGATGGAGGGAAATGGGGGGGGGGGGCTGGGCTAAATGGGTTATGGGTATTAACGAGGGCATTTGTGTTGAGCACTGGGTGTTATATGTTAAGTGATGAATCACTAAACTCCTGACAATATCACACTATATGTTAACTAGAATTTAAATAAAAATTTGAAAATAAGCAAACAACATACTTCTAAATAACACCTAAGTCAAAGAAGATACCTTAATATGTTTTAAAATACTTTGAACTAAATGAAAATAAACAAACAAAACAAACAACTTATCAAAATTTGCAGGATGTGGGGCGCCTGGGTGACTTAGTCGGTTAAGCGTCCGACTTTCACTTAGGTCATGATCTCGCGGTTCGTGGGTTCAAGCCCCACGTCGGGCTCTGTGCTGACCGCCAGCTCAGAGCCTGGAGCCTGCTTCAGTCTGTGACTCCCTCTCTCTCTGACCCTCCCCTGCTCACGCTGTCTCTCTCTCTCTCTCTCTCTCTCCTAGAAATAAATAAAACATTAAAAAAAAAATTTGCAGGATGTGTTAAAAACAGTGCTTTGAGGAAGATTCACAATGAATACATATACATATCAGAAAAAAGACAAGGGGCTCCTGGGTAGCGCAGTCAGTTAAACGTCGACTCTTGATCTCAGCCCAGGTCATGATCTATTATCTGGCTCTGTGCTGATGGTGCAGAGCCTGCTTGGGATTCTGTCTCTCCTCCCTGCCCCTACCCCACTTGCACACTCCTGTGTGCTCTCTCAAAATAAATACACTTAAAAGTCAAAATCAAGAATCTAAGATGCCAGGAACCAGAAAAAGAACAAATTAAATACAAAGTAAGGAAAAAGAAAAATTTAAAAACTGCAGAAATCAATGAAATTGAAAACAGGAAACAGAAAAATCAAATAAGCCAAAACTTTGTTCTTTGAAACAAGTACTTCAATAATCCTCTAACAGATTAAGAAATAAGACACAAATTACTAAATATCAGAAATGAGAGATTCATCTCTACTAATCCCATGGACATGAAAATAACTAGAGTAATAAAATAGAGTAATATTGCAAATGATCACAAAGTTTATAACCTAGATGAAGTGAACGGATTCCTTGAAAGACACGATCTGCCAAAACTAAATAGGATTATTATGTATTAAGGAAACTGAATCAATAATAACTTTTCAAAACACAAAGCACCAACCCCAGATAGTGTCACTGATGAGTTCTATCAAATATTTAAGGAAGAAATTATACCAAATCTCTACTTCTTACAATCTCTTTCAGAAGGCAGAAGGAAAGCAGAAAGAAATTATTTCCTAACCCATTTTATGAGGCCATATTACCCTAATACTAAAATCAGACAAATACATTTGAAGTACAGACCACGATCTTTCATGAATATGTGAAAATCCTCAAAAAAATATCAGTAAATTTACTTCAACAATGAATTTAGAGAATTATACAGTTACCCTGGAACAACACAGAGGTCAGGAGTGCCTATGCCCCTACACAGCTGGGAAATCCGCATGTAACTTTTGACTCCCCCCAAACTTAAGTACTAATAGCCCACTATTGACAAAGTTTTACTCGTAACGTAAACAGGTATTAATGTATACTTTATATGTTACATGTATTAACTGTATTCTTACAATAAAGTGAGAAAAAAGAAAATACAAACAAGATCATAAGAAAATATATATTGATACTACTATATTAGTCAAAAAAAAAAAAATCCACGTAGGAGAACCTGGGTGGCTCAGTGCATAAGGGGTCCAACTCTCGATCTCAGTTCAGGTGATCTTACAGTTCATTTGGGAGTTTGAGGCCCACACAGGCTCCATGTGGACAGTGCAGAGCCTGCTTGGGATTCGCTCTCTCTCTCTGCCCCTCCCCTGCTCATGCTCTCTCTTTCTCTAAACAAAGAAACTTAAAAAAAAAAAAAAAAAATCCATGTAAAAGTGGACCTGTATGATTCAAAGCTGTGTTATTCAAGGGTCAACTGTACACCATGACCAAGCGAGATTTATTCCGGGTATACATGGTGGTTCAACATTAAAAAATCAAATAATGTAATCAATCACATCAATATGCTGAAATAGTAAAAACACACTCCTATCATAGATGCAGAAAACCACTTCACAAAATCCAAAACCCACTCACAATAAAAACACTCAGTAAACTAGGAATAGAGTGGAACGTTCTCAATTTGATCAATGATATTTACAAAAAACCTCTCACAGCTAACATCATATTTAATGGTCAGAAACTCAAAATTTTCTCACTAAGATCAGGTACAAGGCAATGATATCCCCTCTTACCACTCCTTTTCAACATTATACTTGTTCTAGCTAATGCCACAAGAAAAAAAGACAAGAGAAGACATACAAATTGGAAAGGAGAAAATACAACTGTCTTTGTTCACAAATGACACGACCATCTATGTGGCAAATCTGAAAGAAATGACAAAAGTAATTCCTAGAATAAGCAATTATAGCAAGGTTAAAGGATACAAGATTAATATACAAAAGTCCATCACTTTTCTATATATCACCAACGAACAAGTAGAATTTGAAATTAAAAACAATACCACTGAGCATTAGCACCAAAAAATAAAATTAGCGAGGGGTGCCTGGGTGGCTTAGTCGGTTAAGCGTCCGACTTTCGTTTAGGTCATGATCTCGCGGTTCGTGGGTTCGAGCCCCGCGTCGGGCTCTGTGCTGACTGCCAGCTCAGAGCCTGGAGCCTGTTTCAGAGTCTGTGTCTCCCTCTCTCTCTGACCTTCCCCTGCTCACGCTGTCTCTCTCTCTCCCTCCTAGAAATAAATAAATAAATAAAATTAGCGAGGTATAAATCTAACAGAATATGTGAAAAAACTATATGAGGTGGAATGCCTAAGTGGCTCAGGTCATGATCTTGCGGTGAGTTCGAGCCCCATGTCAGGCTCTGCTGATAGCTCAGATATTCTGAGCTTCATGGATTCTGTGTCTCTCTCTATCTCTGCCCCTTCCCTGCTCGTGCTCTCTCTCAAAAAATAAACATTAGGAAAAAGGAAAAAAGGATTATATGAGGAAAACTATAAAGCTCTGATGAATGATAGTAAAGAACTAAAAAGATGGAGGACTGATATTATCCAACTTCAAGACTTAGCATAAAGCTACAGTAATCAAGACACGGTACTGGTCAGGGTGCCTGGGTGGCTCAGTCAAGCATCTAACTCTTGATTTGAACTCAGGTCATGATCTCACTTTTCGTGAGTTTGAGCCCCACAGTGGGCTCTGTGCTGACAGTGAAGAGTCTGTTTGGGACCCTCTATCTCCCTCTGTGCCCGTTCTCTGCTCAGCCTCTCTCTCTCAAAATAAATAAATAAACTTAAAAAAAAAAAAAAGGAAAACTCAAAATGGATCATGGATCACAGACCTAAAATGTAAAATACAAAAGTATAAAACTACTAGAAGATAACATAGGGGAAAATCTAGATTAAACTTGGTATGGTTATGACTTTTTAGATGTAACATCAAAGTTACAATCCATAAAAGAAATAATTGGTAAGTAGGACTTCTTAAAAATAAACTAAAAGACAATCTCAAGAGAATGAAGAAAAAAGGGACTGGAAGAAAATATCTGCAAAAGATGCATCTGATAAAAGACTGTTACCCAAAATATACAAAGAACTCATTAAAATTCAACAATTGCAAACAACACAATTAAAAAATGAGCTAAGACCTTTAACACACACCACAACAAACAATATAAATAGACGGCAAATAAGCATATGAAAAGATGGTCCACCTCATATGTCATGGGGGAAATGCACATTAAAACAATGAGATAATGGGGCACCTGGGTGGCTCAGTGGGTTAAGTATCTGACTCTTGATTTAGTCTTGATTTCTTGATTTCTGTCATGATCTCATGGTTCATGGGATCTAGACCCATGCTGGGCTCCATGCAGACAGCACTGAGTCTGCTGGGATTTTCTCTTTGCCCCTCCCTTGCCTGAGCGTGCTCTCTCAAAATAAACAAACTTATTTTTACCACTATACACCTAACAGAATAGCCAAAATCTGGACCGAATGCTGGCAAAGTGTGGAGCAGCAGAAACTCTCAATCATTGCCGGTGGGAATAGAAAATTAGACGGTTACTCTGGAAGACAGAGTGTACTTTCTCAAGAAATGAAACATTCTCTTACCATATAATACATCACACTCCAGTTATTTACCCAAAAGGAGTTGAAAACTTACATCCACACAAATAGTGTACATGGATGTTTATAGCAGCTTTATTCATGGTTGCCAAAACTTAGAGGCAACCAAGATGTACTTCAGTAGATGAATGGATAAATAAACTGTGGTAAATTCTGACAATGGAATATTACTCAGCAATAAAGACACAGCTATCAAGCCATGAAGAGATACAGAGGAAACTTAAATGCCTATTAAGTGAAAGAAGCCAGTCTGAAAAAGCTACATATTATGCCACTCCAATTATATGCCATTCTGGAAAAACAAAACTATAGAGACAGCAAAAAGGTTAGCAATGGTGGTGGTGAAGGAGATGGACAGGATGACACAGGATTTCCAGAGTAACAAAAATACTCTGGGGGCACCTGGCTAGCTCAGTTGGAAGAGCATGCAACTCCTGATCTTGGGGTCATTGAGTTCAAGGCCCACATAGGTGTAGAGATTTAAAAAAAAAAAAAAAAAAAAAAAAAAAGTTGCTTGTCTTAAATCTTGGGATACTGCACAAGCTTTCCTTTGCAAAAGCTATCATCACACACAGAGCATACTTTTAGTGTGGCTATACCCTTGTTTATATTTATGGAAATTCATAAATTGAAAGTTTCTATATTTACTAAATATATAAATGCATAGAAAAAGTTGTCGAAAGTTCCCTCTGAAAAAGAAGATGAAGACTCAGGGGAAGAAGGAAAGGGTTAAGTATCATAAAATTTTACTCTGTATATTTCTGTATTGAAAATTTTTTCACAAAGACCCCATATCCTTAATTTAAAACAACTTTTTTTTAATGCCCCAAATTCCTATATCACTAAGAAAATTCAAAAAGGAACTTTAAGGGGTGCCTGGGTGGCTTAGTCGGTTAAGCGTCTGACTTTCGCTTAGGTCACGATCTCGCGGTTCATGGGTTCGAGCCCCGCGTCGGGCTCTGTGCTGACTGCCAGCTCAGAGCCTGGAGCCTGTTTCAGTCTGTGACTCCCTCTCTCTCTGACCCTCCCCTGCTCATGCTGTCTCTCTCTCTGTCTCCTAGAAATAAATAAAACATTTAAAAAAAAAAAAAAAAAAAGGAACTTTAAGGGACACCTGGGTAGCTCAGTTGGTTAAGTGCCCAACTCTTGACAGTGTGGAGCTTGCATGGGATTCTCTCTCTCTCAAAATAAATACATAAACTTAAAAAAAAAAAAAAAGCCAAAGGAATTTTAAATGACAAAACATACTGACAGCAAAAAAGAAAAAAATAACAAAACTGAAGAACTGAAACATGGGGTGCCTGGGTGTCTCAATCAGTTGAGAATCCACTCTTGATTTCGGCTCAGGTCATGATTCCAGAATGGTAGGACTGAACCCTGTCTTAGAATATACACTGAGCATGGAGCCTTGCTTAAGAGTCTCTCTCTCTCTCTCTCTCTCTCTCTCCCTCCCTCCCTCCCTCTGCCCCCCTGTTTGCTCAAAACGCTTGTTTAAACTCACAAAAAAAAAAAAAAAAAAAAACCTGAAACAAAAAGAGAAACATGGAACTAAAATAAAATTGAAAAGTCACAGGCTCAACTGGTAAGATAGAGAATCAGTAAATTAAAGGCAGGAAAAAGAAAGGAAACTAAAATATGAGGTAAACCATGCCCTCTATTTACTTATACATTAATAGCATCATAAATAATGAGATGTATTACATAAAAGATTTAAAAAAAAAAAAAAAACACCTGACAAACATTTTGAATGTGAACAAAACACTGAGACAGAAAAAGAAAAATTCACAAAAAATATGCCTGTCAGGGGCGCCTGGGTGGCTCAGTCATGTGAGAGGCCAACTTTGGCTCAGGTCATGATCTCAAGGTTCACGGGTTCGAGCCCCACATCGGGCTCTGTGCTGACAGCTAGCTTAGAGCCTGGAGTCTATTTCGGATTCTGTATCTCCCTCTTTCTTTGACCCTCCCCTGCTCATGCTGTCTCTCTCTCAGAAATAAATTACAAAAATTAAAAATTAAAAAAAAAATCATTAAAAAAATATGCCTTTCAGCAACCACTTTAAAAAGCCACCTGGTTCTCAAACATCCCAATTTACAAAGAATAATCCCATATGATTTCAAAACAATGAAATGGATAGAATAATCATAAACACATTTTATAAGACAAATATGGCTTTGATGCCGCCAAACTTACCCAGCACAATTCTGAACAAATACAGGCAAGTCTCACTAAAAAGATACACAACTCTGAGCAAAATCTTGGTTTACATACCATTATAAATGTAAAGTACTATTCACTATGACCAAGAGGGATTTATTCCAAGAATTCAAGAATGATTTCACTCCATGAAAACTTTTATCAAAAAGTTATTTTGAAATGCCTTAATCTGACAAATATAGACCTTACTTTGACAAAAAATATATATCTAAAATTGAGACAAAATTATATTTTTCTTAAAAATGGGAAAGACCAGAAAATATGCTATCACTTCTACCACTTAGAGTAATCCTTCCATCTAAACACTTTTTTTTTAAGTTTATTTACTTTGAGAGAGAGCACATGTGTGCCAAGTGGGGGGGGGGGGAAGGAGAGAGATTCTCAAGCAGGCTCGACACTGTAGCACAGAGCCTGATGCGGGGCTCGATCACAGGAACTGTGAGATCATGACCTGAGATGATATCAAGAGTTGGATGCCCTGAGCCACCCAGGCGCCTCTAAACACAAACACTTTTTTTAAATTCAAGATGAACTTATTTTGCATGTTATTTTAACCACAAAATTTCAAACAACTGAGATAAATCTCAAATTACTTTTGAAGCTGTGACTTGTAAGTCCCCAACCTCTAAAATTGTGAGAAATTAATTTTTGTGGTTTATGTCATCCTGTCTATGGCATTTTGTTATGGTAACCTAGGGGGGACTAAGATATCCACACCCTGATAGGAAAAAAAAAAAAGAGAAAGGGATGGGGCACCTGGGTGGCTCAGTTGGTTAAGCGCCTGACTCTTGATTTTGAGTCAGGTGATGATCTCAGCTTATTAGATGAGCCCAGAGTCAGGCTCTGCCCTGACAGCACCAAGCATACTTGAGATTCTCTCCCTCCCCTGCTCAGACTCTTGCTCTCAAAATAAATGAAATTTAAAAAGGGGGGGATCATTTATTGCCATTGGAGGTGACTATTATACCAAATCTTTAATAAAAAACTTCATTCCAGTTGATGATGGAAAGCCCTTTTCTAAAAGAATACTGTGTATGTGTCTATGTGTATAACATATATATATATAATCAGCTATACAAATTTGAAATTGATAATTAGGAAAATCAACTTTCTGAAACCCCCAATGAAATAACTGATTCAGGCAAAGTCCAACTGAACTAGCATCACTAACAGTGAGACAACCTGATATTATTATGCATCTATTAATATGACTTAATATGAAACATATACACTAGAAGCCTTCTTGCCAAAAATGTTTAACCTGAATCTAGTCAAACATTTACACATAAACTCCCAGTTTATAAGAAATATAAAAGCACCACCATAAGGAAATCTCCAGAATTTTCAGTGCCAAAAAATAGGAAAAACGAAGGGCTTGTAGGGGAGAACCACTGTAAATTTTAAAAGACTAAAAATTACATCCATATGCAATTTGTAAGCTGTAAGTGGATCCTGATCCCTCCCCAAAAAAACTATGAAACATTTTGTAGTTATCTGAAGAAATATGAATATTAGATATCAAGGAATTAACATTTTCTTAGATAGGATAATGATTCCATAGTTACTTAAAAGAATGTTATTTTTAGATGTACGCTCAAGATTTTGGTAATGGATTAACTTTATAACACTAACAAATGTTCAACCTAAGTAGTAAGAACGTAACTTTATTTCAAATTTCTACTTGAAAATTTTATTTTTTAATTTTTAATTTATTTTAATTTATTTTTGAGAGAGCACGAGTGGGGGAGAGGCACAGAGAGACAGAGAGAGGAAGACACAGAATCTGAAGCAGGCTTCAGGCTCAGCGCAGAGCCCAACGTGGGGCTTGAACCCACAAACTGCGAGATCAGGACCTAAACTGAAGCCAGACACTCAACTACTGAGCCACTCAGGTGCCCCGAAAATTTTCTTAATAAAAAGTTAAAATAAAAAAATAAAATTAGACAATTGATTTTTCTACTGAACTTAAAAAAAAA
The DNA here is from genome assembly GCF_003009895.1 of Hyaena hyaena. NCBI lineage: Eukaryota > Metazoa > Chordata > Mammalia > Carnivora > Hyaenidae > Hyaena > Hyaena hyaena. Next base: position 3,052,629 of record NW_024080656.1, on the reverse strand, counting down.
GATTGTGTTAATGGTGAGAATATGATGAAATGGGCTGCCTCATGCAGTGCCAGAGCTACAGTAATTTATGACAAACTTTCTGGGATGCACTTTGGACATAAGCATATGAAAAGTTCAGACACTGACCCAGTAACTTTTTTTCCAGGAAATCTATCTTAGGAAAATAAACTCATTTAAAAATTATGTAAAGATATTCCATTCTCTCTTTCTCTACACACACAATGGAAAAAATAAAAATAACTTTTAAATGTTCAACAAAATAATGGTTTAGGGGTGCCTCACTGGCTCCATCAGAAGAGCATACAACTCTTGATTTCGGGGTTGGAAGTTCAAGCCCCATGTTAGGTGTAAAGATTACTTAAATAAAACTTTAAAAAAAATGGATGGTTTAGTCAGGTAATACCAAATTTTAAAGATGTAAATTACTATTAATATTCAATACCATTTAATATTTAAACAGTAAACATTCTATTTTGTTTTAAAGAGTCAGATGCTTAATCAACTGAGCCACCCAGGCATCCATCTTTTTAATTTTTTTAAGCTTTTTAAAGAAGTTTATTTTTAAGAGAAAGAGAATGAGTAGGGGAGGGGCAGAGAGAGAGAGGAAGACAGAAGATCCCAACCAGGCTCCGCACTGTCAGCACAGAACCCAACGTGGGACTCAAACTCATGAGCGGCGAGATTATGACCTAAGCAGAAATCAAGAACTGGACACTGAAGCCACTGAGCCATCCCAGACACCCCTTAAAGATCTTATTTTTAAGTAATCTCTGCACCCAACGTTGGGCTCGAACTCACAACCTGGAGATCAAGAGTTGCATACTCCACCAACTGAGCCAGCCAGGCACCCCTAAACAGTAAACACTTTAAAAGAATATTTAATGCCACACAGAAAATACAAGATATATTAAGATGGGGAAAAAGTACAAAACAATACTTAGTATGTAACTAAGCTGCTGATTTGGTAAAAAGAAAAAAAGATGGTAATAGCGATAGCTATCTGTGACTGATGAGAGACTGTTGCTTACATCTGTCATCTTGTACATTTCTAAATTCCCAAAAAAGGGCAAAGAGACAAAGACTGTGCTTCTGATAAATATTTACAGACCACAAGCTCTTACTCCCATGGTCATACACTTGATTTTTTTATCACCAAAACTGCACCTTCCCTGAAATCCATTTTAAATTTCTCAGATTCCCAAATTCTTGAAATCAAGTTCACTTTATTACTCCAAACCCAGCTATTAGCTGGCTTAACTGAACATCATCACTCTCCCTTATTATCAATCACTCCCTTGCAAACAATAGTGCTTTTGTTCCAGCACCACTGCTAGTTAAACTCATTCCCCAATTAACTTTAAAAAAAAAAAAAAAAAAATGAAAACAAAAACCCTTTCTGTGTCTGCCCCAAACAGCACTGCTGGGGGGTGGGAGAGATGGGGGGAAACAACCATCATTAATTGGTCTCATATTCAAGTGAAGACCACAAATCCCATATGAAAACTTAACATTTGCCCTAAGTGTCATTGCTCCTATTACAGATTAATCCCTCCATTTATGCTAGTGATACCACTCTATTCTCAAAAGACTTTACACATTCAATTACCCCTCCTTTCTCTAGCATAACCAACTTCTCCCATCCATCAACATATAATCAATATCAATTTTTTAAAGTGTATTTATTTTGAAGAGAGAGAGAGCACAAGCAGGGAGGGGCAGAGAGAAGGGGACAGAGAGAATCCCAAGCAGACTCTGAACTGTCAGCAGACAGCCCAATGCAGGGCTCGAACCCATGAACCATGAGATCATGAGCTGAAATCAAGAGCTGGACGACTAACCAACTGAGAATGCCCCTCAGAGAATTTTTTTAAAGATATGTGAAGCTGAGGGGCGCCCGGGTGGCTTAGTCGGTTAGGCGTCCGACTTTCGCTCAGGTCATGATCTCGCGGTTCGTGGGTTCGAGCCCCACGTCGGGCTCTGTGCTGACTGCCAGCTCAGAGCCTGGAGCCTGTTTCAGTCTGTGACTCCCTCTCTCTCTGACCCTCCCCTGCTCACGCTGTCTCTCTCTCTCCTAGAAATAAATAAAAAACATTAAAAAAAATTTTTTTAAAGATATGTGAAGCTGAGGCACCTGGGTGGCTCAGTAGGTGAAGCGTCTGACTTTGGCTCAGGTCATGATCTCATAGTTTGTGGATTTGTGCCCCACATCAGGGTCTGTGCTGACCGCTCAGAGCCTAGAGCCTGATTTGGATTCTGTGACTCCCACTCTCTGCCCCTCCTCCACTCACACTCTCTTATTCTCTCTCTCAAAAATAAATAAGCATTTAAAAAAATTAAAAACAAATAAAGACCTCTGAAGCCATATTCTTCTGCAGCTCCTCCTCTCTTCTCTGCTCCTCTGTCAAAGCAAAACCTTCAAAAGTTGCTTTAGCTTTTTAAGCTGCCAGTTCCTTACTTCATTTCCTTTTACTAACTCTCTCCAATCATAATTCCATCCTCACCATTCCAATGAAAATATTCTGGTCAAGGACACCAATGATCACTGCACCGCAAATTCAATAGTCATTTCTCCCACTCAGCAGCATGATAAAGTTGACCACTCTTGGAATTATGTCTTGAATTTCCTAATATATCATTAATAGTTCACTCTTCTTATCCTTTGTTCTTTCTCCTAGGTTCAACCTAAAAAGATGCTAGGGGTCCATGGCAAAAACCAGGGCTTTGTCCTAAGCTCCTTCCTTGTCTAACTAAATTCTCTTAGAGTTAACTCATCCAGTCTAAACTTTAACTTAACAAGAACAAAGTAAAAACCTTAATCTTCCCAGATAGTTTCTATGTGCTCCTCCCACTCTTTCCATCTGAGAAATTAGCACCATCATCTGTCTGGTTGCTAAACACAAAAGTCAAGGTGTTTTTCCTAGTTTCTTCACTTTTCATCTGCACCATCAGCAAGCTCTTGTGACCCTACCTTTAAAACATATTCCAAATACTTCTCTTCAGACTCGTATTCTACCATAACCCCACGATACAATCATCTCTTGCCTTCACTACCTAGAAAAACTTCCCAAATGATCTTCCGGAGTTCATTCCTGCCACTCCCCACCCCTACATGACAAGATGCCTAACCAATTTCCTTTCTCCTTACTAATGAAACCCTGATTTTAACTGGGGAGCAATGTGCTAAAAGCATTTTCTAGTCTTCCTTAAACCAAGAAGACATTATGACACAATCCTAGATTAAGAAAAATAAAAACAGAAGTCACTGAATAAGATTTCTCAGAAAGTTTTTTAAAAGGGGGTGAACTCTGCTGACATGTGGGTGGGTAATGCCTTTCCCTTTCTGAAAATTCAGAAATGCTGTCTGAACCTCCCTCGACAGGCATTTTAAGAGTTTAAGGACAAGAGTCAAACTTCTAATAGTAAATTGAAAGTTAGTAGTCTGTTCTGTAAAACCTCTAACCAACCAACTCTAGGATACTTCTCTCCTGACTTTAAGAATCATTTAACCCACTACCACCATTTCTTTGGTTACATCCAGCCAAACTCAACCCCTAACTCCTAAATCCTTCTTCCTTGCATCTTCATTTTTAATACATTCTCCTCACAGCAGCCAAAGCGTTTTTTTGTTTTTGTTTTTGTTTTAAAGGGGGGACAGGCAGATCCTGACTCCCAGGAATCCTGCAAAACAGGCAGGTCACTTAGGATCAACCTTTACCCATTCAGAAATTCATCTCCTCGGGGCGCCCGGGTGGCTTAGTCGGTTGAGCATCCAACTTTCGCTCAGGTCATGACCTAGCGGTTCGTGGGTTCGGGCCCAGCGTTGGGCTCTGTGCTGACAGCCAGCTCAAAGCCTGGAGCCTGTTTCAGAGTCTGTCACTACCTCTCTCTCTGCCCCTCCCCTGCTCACGCTGTCTCTTTCTCTCCTAGAAATAAATAAAATATTAAAAAAAAAAAAAAAAGAAATTCATCTCCTCTCACATTAGCAGTAAGGATTCAGGCATCACCCAAATCGTTATTTTTCTTACTTGGAAGCTTAAGGCATCAAAGTGGTCTTTTAAAAGCAAAAGTTTTGTTCTGTTCTTTAAATCCTCAAAGGCTTTCAGAGTCCCTTAAAATACAAACTCGTTACTTTGGGCTTAGGAAGTTTTGTGATTTGGCTCCTGCCTACATCATTCTCTTTCTCTTACCTACAATAAATACTCGAGCTTACAATAACTTCCTTTTGCTTGCTTAAACATAGCAAACTCATTCCTATTTTATAGGCTTTGTATTAACTGTGTCCTCTGATCTGGAATTTTCTTCCCCTAGAGACACTGCATTATCATTCAGATTTCAATTTAAGTCTAAAGTCCTAGGAAAGCCCTTTTCTAAACATCCAATCAAAAACAACCAATTAGGTGTTCCTGGGGGGCTCAACTGATTAAGCATCTGACTTGATTTAGGCTCAGGTCATGATCTCACTGTGCTGACAGAATGGAGCCTGCCTGGGATTCTCCCCCCCTCTCTGCCCCTCCCGCACCTGGGTGCACACCTGCGCACTCTCAAAATAAACATTAAAAAAAAACAACTAATTAATTTCATCTATACGACATTATATTTCTCTGCACTGCTTTTATCACTTGTCTGTCTCACCCTGCCCTATTCATCACTATATTCTCAGCACATATCATGGTACCTCACATAAAGGGAGCCCTCAAATATTTGTTAAATAAAGATCTGTTGGTACTGATGAGACAAAGAGGAGCCACGATGCTTACTTTAGAGCTTCTCAAGAGTAGGGAAAGACAGCTTCAAATGATTAAAAACCATTAAAAATCACAAATCTGAGTTGAAAGTCCAATTGGAATCATATTCAAAGCTCTTTTAAAAGCTTCTAAATATGGGGGTGACTGGATGGTTCAGTCAGTTAAGCATCTGACGTTAGCTCAGAACAAGTTCGAGCGCCACAACATGCTGACAAGCACAGAGCCTGAAGCCTGCTTTGGATTCTGTGTCTTCCTCTTTCTCTGCCCCTCCCCCGCTCACGTTCAGTCGCTCTCTCAAAAATAAAGACATTAAAAAAAAAAAGCCTCGCTTAAAAAAAAACCCTTCTAAATATGTGTATATATAAACATACGTTAAAAATCAATGGAAGGAGGGGCGCCTGGGTGGCTCAGTAGGTTAAGCACTGGACTTCACCTCATGGCATGATCTCATAGTCTGTGGGTTCAAGCCCCCAAGGGAAGCCTCAGCCTGGAGTCCCCTTGGGTTTGTGTCTCCCTCTCTCTCTGCCTCTCCCTTGCTTGCTTGCTCTCTCTCTCAAAATAAGTAAACATTAAAAATATTTTTAAAAAAAACAATGGAAGGAGCTAACCAAAATTAAGATGTTTATATATCTGAAATATATCACAAACAAAACAAAAACATTTTAAAGAAAATGATTATCCCCGGGGTAGGATTACACATAATTTTTAATTTATTATAGTTCCATGTATTTTCCAAAATTCAATAAGCAAATGTGTTACTTTTGTAATCACAGAAATTGGCTACTTATTTAAAAGAGAAAAATAATTAAATGCTTCTATATTCTTGACTGTATAATGATTATTGTTTCTATAGGCATATAAGAATTGATCATCCTAATGTATGACTAAGTTAATTCCAATTTTCCCTCCCAAGTTTAAGGGTTAATTCCCAAGGAACTCTTTCCCTGAGGCTAGGTTACCCCACCCCCACAGTTCTCCTTATTTAAACTCCTCAAACACACATATAATTAATTGTCGATGCTTCACTGTCTTACTAGACCATAATTTAGTCCATAATAGCATAGACTGTATCTTAGTAACAAACACAGGTAGTATTCAATAAATATTTGTTGAATAACTGGAGAAAAATGTAAACTTAAAGAGTTAACCCACAGTGATACAGATAAAGTTATATATAATACTGAATAGATGTGCCTTGAAATCTTTAACAGGGAAAACTACAGAATAAAGCAAAAATAGACTGCCTTTCCACCATCTTACTTCCCAGTTTTTGGCTTTAACTATTACTCCAAGTTACAACCTGACTACATTATCAAAAGAGAAACCCAACTTCATCTAGAGGTCACTTTTATCAACATGTTATAAAGTCCCTAGTACCAGAAGCAGAATAAGCAGTGTAAAGTAAAATTACTTTTACAGTGGCTGGGGATGAGATCCCCGGCACTTAAAAAAGTCCTTAAATTCATTTGGGAAAACAAGTGCCTCCTGCTTACCTGGTGGTGAGCTAAACAATGGAGAACTGAAAACATAAGTCTGCTGTCAATGACTCACACTCACAGTTTCTAAGAGTCAGCAGAGAAGAGATAAAGCACCTACCTAAGTAAACAACTAAGGATATAACCAAAGTATGACCAAGCCTATAGATAAAATGTCTGACACATCTAACCACCTAATACCTCATCCAAACACCCAATGACTTAAGAGTAATTAATATCACTCTCAGATACATGCCCAAAATTCTTACACACGTACACCAGCAAAAAACTGGAAAATAACCAAATGTTCAACAGATCCATAAACTTCAGTATATTCCATATATTTAAAGAAAAAAGGAACTACTACAGAATGATTTAAGAAAAAAGAAGCACAAAATGTATTATCCCTGCTGGAAAAGCAACAGTATCAGAAACCCACACTTGAGTATGCCAATCACAAATAGGATAGTCCACATGAAACAAAGAAACCAAAAATAAAGTACCCACAGTCACTTGAGAGATTACAAATACTAGTCCTGCATTTGTAATCACTAGAAAAACATGTACTTGCAAAAACGCTGAAAATAATTAACTGAGTTAACAGGCCTGCCCTAAACCTAGGCAAAGGTTTATGTACTTTCAACAGCAGCTCCAAAAAAAATTTAGATACCTATCAAAGATTTTTTTTGGCTTAATTTTTTTTAATGTTTATTTTTGAGAGAGTGAGCATGAGCTGGGGAGGGGCAGAGAGAGGGAGACAGGGAACCTAAAGCAGGCTCCATGCTGCCAGCACAAAGCCTAAGGTGGGGCTAGAACTCAAGAACCATGAGAGCATGACCTCAGCTGAGTTGGACACAACTGAGCCACCCAGGCACCCTGGCTTATTTTAAATGTTACTAAGCCCACACTACATTCCAGGCACTATACAAGGTGAAGAAATAAAGATGAAGAAGTATCTCAAGGAGCTCAATGATATCAAGCAGGAGCAGAAAAACAGACGTACAATTACCAATACAGTAATGGCTCTAACAAAATCCTAAGTGACACTGGAGAACAGAGGTAAACTGTTTTCATGAGAGATTTATCAGGAGTGGCATCTTAGGGTAAGTAAATTTCAAAAGACAAAAGAGGTAAGGGCTTATTCCAGGCAGACAGAATACTAAATAGTATGCAACTTAGTGTAGCTGAAGGTCTGAGAGACTCATGTACGTGTAGGCATGCAACTGTGTTGAGACTTGACAGGAAATAGATCAGGAAAGATAGACCAGAACAAAAGTATACAAGTTTTGACTTTATACAACAGGCAGGAGAAAATCTAAAGGAAAATGACAAGATAATATTTTAAAAGTTAAATCCTGTGACATGGCACCAGGAGGGCTGAATAGAGGCTACAGAGAAATAAGCATAAATAAGCGAACAGTTTTACTATAAATAGTTCATCTGAGATTTGCAAACCTGACCTACAGTGATTAAAAGGAATACAAAGGAGGAAACAAAGATTTAGAGATAAGTGGAGAATGGGGGAAGAAATCAACTTATAAAAGGTAGTGACACAGGGATCCCTGAGTGGCTCAGCTGGTTAAGTGTCCGACTCATGATTTCAACTCAGGTCATGACCCAATGGTCATGAGACCAAGCCCTGAGTCGGGCTCTGTACTGGGCATGGAGCCTGCCTAAGATTCTTTCTTTCCCTCTGCCCACTTCCCTTGCTTGAGTGCATGTGCGTTCTCTCAAAACAAAAACAAAAAATAAAGGGCAGTATTGAAGGAAAACCAGAAAAGCAGGATCACAGCAACCAAAACAGATGTGTTCTGAGACATAAATGGAAGTGAAGGGTGTACAAAACAGACTGCTAAAAAGTTAGTCTGACATATCGGAAGATACCGGTAATGCCTGAAGTAGTTTCCATATGATACGGTCAAGGTAACAGGCTGAATACAGAAGTTAAGGAATTAAAAAAAAAAAAAAAGGGCGGGGGGAGGGGCAGGGAGGCACATGTGTGGCTCAGTTGGTTGAGCATCGACTTCACATCAGGTCACAATCTCACAGTTCATGGGTTCAAGCCCCTTGTCGGACTCTGTGCTGACAGCTAGGAAACTAGAGCCTACCTCAGATTCTGTGTCTCTCTCTCTCTCTGCCCCTCCCCTGCTTGTGTTCTCTTTCTCTTAAAAATAGATGTTAAAAGGGGCGCCTGGGTGGCTTAGTTGGTTAAGCGTCCGACTTTCGCTTAGGTCATGATCTCGCGGTTCGTGGGTTCGAGCCCCACGTCGGGCTCTGTGCTGACTGCCAGCTCAGAGCCTGGAGCCTGTTTCAGTCTGTGACTCCCTCTCTCTCTGACCCTCCCCTGCTCACGCTGTCTCTCTCTCTCTCTCCCAATAAATAAAAAACATTAAAAACAAAAAAAAGAAAAAAAAATAGATGTTAAAAAAAAAAGAAGTAGTAGTTAGGGAATATAACCTATATTTGCCTCTATAACTAAGCATAGACTATCTTTAAAATAATCAAAGTAGGAAAAGATTTCTTAAACAAAATACAAAAAGCATATCATACAGCAACACTTAAAAATATTCAAGATGTTAAAGTTTTATACGTATAGTATACCACAATTTCAAAAAAAAAAAGCACAAGAAAAAGACAAAGTAAAAAACAAGTCACATAATGTAAATAGACAAACTATATAAATACATAAAGAATTTCTGCAAATCAATAAGAAAAATACTATCCAAATTTCTTTAAGTGGATAAGGGATGAAAACACTAAATTCGCAAAAGAGAGCCTAACGGCCAACACACAAAAATATGTTTAATATCTCTACTGGTATAAACTACAATTTCACATCCATCAGACTGACAAAAATCTGAGCCTTTTTCCCCCCAATGTTTGTTTACTGTGGGGGGGGGGAATCCTAAGCACGTTTCATGATGTCAGCGCAGAGCCCCACATGGGGCTCAATCTCCCAAACCCCAAGATCATGACCTGAGCTAAAATCAAGAGTTGGAATCAAGAGTAAGATGCTTAACCAACTGAGCCACCCAGACACCCTGACAAAAATCTAAGTCTTATAAATGTCAGGTCAATAGAACTCTTATACACCACTAGAGGGGCGTACTGATACAATCATCTAGAGAACAATGAAGCAACACCCAGTAATGTAAAAAACGAAAAATACACTCAGTTCCTGCAATTCTACTTTCTAGGAAAAATTCTATTTGCCCAAGAAAACATAATAATGCTTGATGGGTTTTTTGTTTGTTTGTTTGTTTAAAGGGGCCAAAAGTTGAAAGTACACAGAGTCCATTGAGAATAAAGAAACAAAACTTGATGTGGAATACTACATAATTTAAAGAACTAAAGCAATATTCATTGTCATGGATAAATTCTTAAAAAGGAAAAAAAAGCTAAGGAGAAAAGTTGCAGATGTAGAATACTGCAATCAACTATGAAAATTTTTTTAACTTTTCAAAACACTAAAAAGTGTTTTTACACTAAAAAATACTATGGTTTCAATAGTAAAAGCAAAAGTATGAATGGAAAGGACACAGGCCATCTTCTACACACTGATTACTTGAAGAGAAGGGAATAGAGAAAAGGTTACAGTGTGATCTTCATCTGTATGTTTGTTTTATTTCTTGGGGGACAGGGCAGAGTTAAGAGTAAATTTAGTATGACAGAGTTAAGATCTGTTAAATCTATACCATGGACATAAAAGGTTCATACCTACTGTTTTCTAAACTTCCAAGTGTAAAATGTTCCATGACAACAACAAAAAAAATCTTTAAAAATAATGAGCAGGTACCAAGCAGCTGATAAGATTATACACTATTCTTTCAACCATAATTAGTAAATGTTTGGGAGTCAGAGACCTGGTTTCAAACCTCTGTTCCACAAATCAATTGCTTGATACTAAGTTACTTAATTTCTTTTTTTTTAAATTTTAATGTTTTTATTTATTTCTGAGAGAGAGACCGGATGAGCAGGGGAGGGGCAGAGAGAGAGGGGGAGACACAGAATCTGAAACAGGCTCCAGGCTCTGAGCTAGCTGTCAGCACAGAGCCCAACATGGGGCTTGAACCCACGAACCGTGAGATCACGACCTGAGCCAAAGTTGGACGCTTAGCTGACTGAGCCACCCAGGCGCCCCTAAGTTACTTAATTTCTTCAGAGCTCCAATTTTCTATTCTGTAAAACAAGAATAACATCAATCTCATAAGGCTGCCATGTATGTAAAATGGCAGACAGCAGGCATTCAACTATAGGTATTTATTATTTTAACTCTGCAATAAAAGCAAAGAACTAAAGGGAAAAAAAAGGACAAGGATTTTGAATGAAATGAAGTTCTCTCATCTTCTCAGAATTACGAAGAGAACACCATGGATGTCAGATGGATGTGACTACCACTTTCCTGGAAGCCTTGCTTCCAAGACCCAATTTTAAAAAAGCAATTTTACCAAGAGATTGACGATTATTTTACATAGACCACAGGATTAGAATCTGGTTTTCTTTCTTTTTTTTTTTTTTTTTAAGAATCTGTTTTTCTTAGTCTAGTTCAAAACAACCAAAACCACATCAAGAAATCCCAAATAATTCCGTAACACTGTATTATCTGAAAGGCTTCCAAATGATGTATTTCTTTATCACTTAGAAGGTCACATTTTAACACAAATTCTTCCCCAATTTTTTACTGTCTCCTAAAGAAAGAGTATCACCTTGAGAACAAAGCCCATATATATTCTTTTGAATTCCCCTTGGCCACAGGCTTGTTTGCACACAGATGACAAAGAATCACTATCAGAAGTATCAAAGCCCCTTCATCTTAAATCTTTTCTTGAGGCAAATTCTCACAGAGCTATCACAACACCACTGAAGGATCCAAGAACAAAAAGCAGAATTATCAACATATCACTAATTTTGGTATCTTAACAGCTATTCATGTATATGTCCTAGGCACTGCTCCGAGCACTATATAGTCCTATATTCTTACAGATAGGAAAATTAAGATACAGAGTCAGTACTGCAGGTTAAATGTAGAAAAGCCAGGACTCAAAGCAAATTTAATTCTGAAGCCCACGCTCTTAATCACTAAGCTAAATTTACTGTATCATGCTTAAGGAGTGAAATATCTCTGCCTCCTGCCAAATTTAAGTTCTCACACCAAGAGAGGGGAAAAAAAGCAAAAACATACTTAAATACAATAGTCAACATTAAGTTGTCACTCTTGAAGTTTTATTAGCCTTCAGCATTTATAGTATCATTTATTTAAAAAAAAAAAAAACAAAACAAAACCAGTCCCAGGTTACCAAGGTGGCTCAGTAGGTTAACCATCTGAGGTCACGGCTGAGGTCATGATCTCACGGTCCATGAGTTCAAGCCCACTGGGCTCACTACTGTCAGCACAGAGCCCATTTCAGATCCTCTGTCCCCCTCTCCTCTTTGCCCCTCCCCCACTCTCTCTCTCTCTCAAAAATAACAACATTTAAAACAAAGTCCAGTAAAGTGACCATATATAATGGGTGGAATGGACTGGTATGCAAAAAGCCTGGGTTCATTAACCAGATATGTGTCACTGAACAATAATCTCTCCAGGCCTGTTTCCTGATCTTATAGCTGAGGAATTTGGTCTAGATCTATGGTGTCTTTCAATTTTAATACCCCATGCATTTGAACACATTTTCTAAGACACTATTATTATATGTAGTATGTATATGAGTAGATATACACAGTATACTATTTACTTAAATTCAAATTAATTAACATACAGTGTAGTATTGGTTCCAGGAGTACAACCCAGTGATTCATCACTTACATACAACACTCAGTGCTCATCCCAACAAATGCCCTCCTTAATCCTATCACCCATTTAGCCCATCCACCTCCCCTCCAACAACCCTCAATTTGTTGTTCTCTGTATTTAAGAGTCTCTTATGGTTTGCCTCCCTGTTTTTATCTTATTTTTCCTTCTCTTCTCCTATGTTCATCTGTTTTGTTTCTTAAATTCCATTTGACTGAGATCATATATTTGTCTTTCTGACTGACTTATTTTGCTTAGAATACACTGTAGTTCCATCCACATTGTTGCGAATGGCAAAACTTCATTCTTTTTGATCGGCAATAGTCTGTTACGTATATATATATATACACACCAGTACTGTATTTTTTGAACAAAGATTTTAAAGGTTATCTTTTGAAAAAACCTTCAAAATTAAAACAGTCATACAATATACACTTGTTTCTATTATTTTACTTGAACATACTTAAAGCTAATCTGTGTTATCAGTCAGGAAAGGGAGGGTGCCTGGATGGCTCAGTCGGTTAAGTGTCTGACCTTTGGTTTCAGCTTAGATCATGATCTCTCAGTTTGTGGGTTTGACCCCTGCATTGGGCTCCACACTGACAGCGTAGAGCCTGCTTGGAATTCTCCCTCTCTGCCCTGTTCGCATGCTCTCTGTGGCTCTCTAAAAAAAAAAAAAAGGAAAGGAACTAGAAAGGGGCAGTCAGGAATTCCTGTGATGCTTACAATATTGTTTCAGATCTGATCTAGGTGCTAGCCACACTTTACTGTTACATTTTACTTTGATATGAAAAATGGTGTTTTTTCCTAAAGATAACAGCGAAGATACTTTGGTGCTAATTCCACAATTGTGTTTACAGTATATCAGAGCTGTGCATGTGATCTTTCAAAATATGTAAATGTGTTTCTTGCCTAATTTTTGTCAGTCATCTCTGCTCCCTAGTTCCAATTCAGGTACCTACAGAAAAAAAAATGTACTTATAAATTCCAGTATTCCTGTAATTCCTCTGGCATTGTCTTCTAAAATTTGAGGTCAGTCTTAACTTTCCTTTGGACCCTAGCTCAAAAACCTCCCTCCAATATTGTACACCTAAAACTAAGATAACACTGTATGTTAACTAACTGGAATTAAAATAAAAACTTAAAAAAAAAAAAACCTCCCTCCATACACACACCCTCAGAACACCCATAACATTTACCCTTTGTATTGAAGCTTTTTAAAATTTTTTTTAAATGTTTTTTTTATTTATTTCTGAGAGAGAGAAAGAAAGAGCATACTAGGGGAGGGTCAGAGAGAGAGGGAGATACAGAATCCGAAACAGGCTCCAGACTCTGAGCTGGCTATCAGCACAGAGCCCAACGTAGGGCTCGAACCCGCAAACTGTGAGATCATGACCTGAGCCAAAGTCGGACGATTAACCGACTGAGCCACCCAGACGCCCTTGTACTGAAGTTTTAATCTATCTCCAATCAAGTCTTTTGGGGCTGTGGTCAATATGCTCAATAACTGTTAATAACATTATTTACTAGAAAATAAGAACAACTATTCTTTACAAAAAGGTGACAGACTAGGGAATCCCAGAAGCATTCCTGATCAGGGGACATCAACTTCTGCTCAGGTCGCAATCTCCGGGTTTGTGGGTTTGAGCCCCGCATCGAGCTCTGTGCTGACAGCTCAGAGCCTGGAGCCTGCTTCGGATTCTGTCTCTCTCTCTGCCCCTCTCCCACTCATGGTCGGTTTCTGTCTCAATAATAAACATTAAAAAATTTAAAAATATATTGTTCAAATTCTGGTTACATTCATTTTCAGCAGGGAATTTCACCTTTCTCTTTAAATCAAAAAGGAAAAAGTTTAAAAGAAAAAGATGATCACTAATTTACAAAGGGGAAAACTTAAAGTCTTAAAAACAAAACAACGTTCAAAGCTAGTAATAGCCATGTGATAAAATTTTTGTACCTTTACTGTCCATTCATCCTTTAGATAAATTACACCACACATCTTACATAGTTAATAGTCTGAAATGTTCTTCTAAAGAGTGTTTTCTATAGCAGTGGTTCTCAACATTTGGCAAAGTCTAGAGACATTTTTAGTTGATGCAATTGGCAGGGAGAGAGGATAGGGAGGAGGGTTGGCTGTGCTATTGGCCACTAGTGATATAAGCCAGGGATACTGCATAACATCCTACAACTCAAAGGAGAGACACCCACAGGAAAGAATTCATTATCTGCCTAAAATGTCAACAGTGCCAAAAATGAGAAACTATGGTCTACAGTAATCAAGACTTTAACTTCTAAAGATTTGCTAACTAGTTCTATAGATAAAATATATAGATAAAATAAATTTAAAGTGACACTAAATACAAAATCCATTTAAACACTTGAAAGAAAACTTACATATTAGTTTTCATGAAATTAATTTTTAATGCCACAGATTTAAAAATTCCCTATTGGAATCCTAAAAAGAATGTTAGCAAAGTGCAGCTACAATATGAAAAAACTAGAGGTAATATATAACACAAAAACAAACAAGAGCATGTGCACTGACTTAAGGGCATTTTATTTCACTGAGTTTCAAATTTAAAAGGATTTTGCATATTGAAATGCAAGTTAAATCTTTAGTTACCAGTAACACTCATTTTAATGTTTAAACTGTTAATAGATTGTGTTTAAATCCTTTAACCAGTAATACAAACCAGTCTCAATTATTTTTAAATAATTAAAGTATGCCTATCCTTGGAAAGTCATGACAGTGTGATACAATATAAACACAAGCAGTCCTAAATCCAAACCCAAAAGCTGTAGGTTTGCAGATAAATTATTTAACTTCTTTGAATCCCAATTTCCTCATCTAAGAAATAAGAAATCTAGTTCAAAGAACTGTTCTTGAAAATTAGCAATAATGCATAAACAATGGTACTGAGAGCCACTCTACAAATGGTGGCTAGTTGTTACCAGCAATAATAACTAATAATACAATTGGTGAATATAGATTACAGTTTTACTATATCCTCATAATCAACACTTCACTTGTGTAATTCGACTCACAGAGTAACTATAAAATGTACTTTAATCAATTTTCCATTCCTGGCAATTTGAAATACTACTTAAAATTCACACAAATTTAAAACGAATATCTTACACATAAAGGATGAATTTCCAGTCTTCAGGAAAAAAAGCCTAGATGCCTTTATTATTTTATTAAGTAAACAACATATCTGCATGACTCAAATCCAAAAGGGATCCTTTGATGCCAGTTACCCCAGACACCCAAATCCTTTATACACTGTCATCAATTTTACCAATTTCTCATTAATCCTTTCACCTACAGAGACAAATACACATACTTTCTCCCTCTTCCGACATAAATGGTGGTGTCCTCCACACTATTCTGCACCTTGCTTTTCACATTTTATTTATCTTGGAGGCCATATTTTAATTAACCGACTCCAAGAATGCCTACTTATAACTTCCTATGGTCAGAATCAGCACATGTCAGCTATCTTTATAAGAGAACTTAAAAAAAAAAAGCCCTTAAATCAGTCAGTATTCTTAACAAATACGAGCATATGAAACAAACTTTGGTAAACTGGAGATTTACATAGATGACATGATGAAATACTTGATTACTCGACCAAACGCTCAAAATACCGCATTTACACACTTAAAAAGGAAACACGTGGATTGTACAAGTCTTTCAAAGAGCTCAAAATAAAAAATCAACATAATGCACTTATAGAACTGGCCCTACTAAAACATGGATGAAATACAGTATTGGTGAAAATAAAGCTATTTATTGGTTATAACCCAAGATTAAATGATCTGATCTAAATGTTCTTTTCAACTTCTTTTCTGGAAGAAGTTTCTTTCCAAATTTATAAAGGTACTCTTAAAATAATTTGTCTGTTTGCATTTCCTGTTCTCTTCCTCTGAAAAACTATAACACTCACTTGAAGCAAGGCTTCATCATCCCTTACATATAAAGAGCAGTTTTAACAATAGGCATTACTAGAGGAAAATTTTTTTTTAAGCTTTAATTGGAAGTACTAAAAATATCATGGTGAAAGCCTCCTCATATAAAGCAAAGAGACCATATGAATTACAAAAGCAGTAACTTACCATTTTTAATAGAAAATAAAGCATTAGAAATATTAAGTTTCAGGCTTGTACAACTTTCTTATAGAAGAAATGTTTTTAGGCTGTTGGCAACAGTATTAGACAAATCTTTCACTAGGAACATATATGTCAACTATGCCGAATATATTTTCTTGCAAATAAAAAGTTAGAATCATTGTTTCACTGCTTATCAGTAGAGATATTTATGACCCTATTTCTTCACTGTACCACAAAAATACAAAGTCATCCTTCCATTCAGAGTTTTGGCACTTGAACAAATACAGAGGTCAGAGTTCATACACATGCTCTGTAAAACAGATCATTATTTATATACTACTACTTTCAATAAATCTGCTAGAATTTGTTATTTTTAAGTAATTTTAAAGAATTATATTCTCCAAGTCTAACTGGTAAGATAATAACTGTAGAATCAGTGACACAAATAAAGCTCAAGTGTTATCACTAAGGTCAATTACTCATCACGTAAACTTAGAATGTTGAATTTCACAAATCATTGAGATGATCAAAGTTCCAATGTAAGAGAAAAATACAAATAGCAATGATACAATTTATAATGGTATGTGACGTCTTGAAAATAATAACTATTTCAGTACTACTTTTTCATCTCTCTTTGTTAAATCCAAGGAGGAAAAACAACTTGACATTCTTGTTGATTTGGGTATGAAAAATCTGTACTGATACTTGCATAGTGTGGAGTCAAATCACTAGGATGTTGTGAATATGTTATATAAATAAATATGGCCAACACTAAAGTATTTAAACTCTGCAGGGCTCATGAGCAGCTTGAGCCAAAAAAAAAAAAAAGTTTTTACTAATTTCAGGTTACATTGGGATAAACCTACTCAATAAGAAGATATAATAATGTAGTAATATCTGGTGAAATGCCAGGTTTTTAAGAGGGCTGCTTTTCAAAAGTAAGAAATTAACTATGAGGAACATCATAATGAAGTTTTACCGCACAACAGTCACAGAGGCATTGTCCTAGGAGAGACTCTGATGTGTAACTTTGTAAACAGTATTTTGAAAAGCTACTCATAACCTGCATTATTTTTTCCTAAGAAAAAATATTTAAATGCTTTTAATACACCAAACAACCTGCCTTCACCCACTCGAAGAGATTTAGACGTCAACAGAAAAGAGGCCTAGGAATGGGGGGGTGGAGGGGGACGAGACGATCTACTTTGGAATTAATTTCCTACCTCAGGTGAAAATTCCTTTATCCCCCGGGCAAATAGTATTCCTTGTCTCCTCTTCTCTCCCAACACCGAACTAAGAGGAGTAACTCTGATCGTCCTCCTTTCATCAACACCTAAGATCTTTTTCCGTTCCTTCCCGAAGGAAAGGACAGTGGAGGCCAAACAGGCTATAATGCAGAATACCCTTAAAAGTGTGGGCCTTTGAGCAGCGCGGCTCTCCGGATCCAGTTACCACCTTTCCCCTTCCCCCAACCCACTTCCCGGGTTTTCTCAGGCTCGGCCTGCTCCCTCCACACCCTACAGCCACACTTCCAGCTGTTGCCACAGCCTCGGGGCCCTCTCTAGAGCTCACACCCCTACAAGAAGTGCCCCCTTCTCCATCTTCCCCCCAAACCGTGTTTCTCTCCAGACCACCGCCCGCAAGACGGTCCATCCCAGGGCCCGGGGAGGGGAGGAGAAGGCGACGGCAGCAGGGGGAGACTGCTGCTTCCCCACAAGCAGATGGGCGACCGCAAGGAGGGCCACCCAGGGGTTACCAGGGATATTAGGGTCGCCACTGAAAGAACCCTCCCGCCCTGGACTGAGGTGGGGGATGTCCGGGAGTTCATTTCTGACCTCCTCGCTCTTCAGCACCTCCTTGAACTCCCGCTTGATTCGCTGCACCGCGATGTTGGCCATGTCTCCGCCCGCAGCTGATTCGTACCCGCCTCCTCCGCCACCGCTACGACCACCGCCACCGCCGCCACCTCTTCCACCACCGCCTCCTCCCTCGGCGACTCACACCCGAGCACACGAACGCTGCCACCGCCACCCCGGCCGCCGCGCTCTCCTCAGTGTGGAATCACCTCCGCGCCCGGCCACCAAAATGGCGCCGGATCCGCGCATGCGCAAGACGCTGACCCGGCCGAGCGGCGCAGCCGCTCCCGTTGTAGCCCCATACGCCTCAAACGCAAGCCCGCGCCGCGCCGCGCTGCGCCGTGCCGCGCGTCTCTGCCGGAGCTGCGGCCGCGTGGCTCCGCCCTGCCGGCGTCTGGGGCCAGGAGGGTGCGGCTTCCGCGCTGGCCGGCCTTGCCTGGGCCTCTCGGGTGCTCTCCCGTGCCTCCGCCCCTCTTCAAGCCTCTGTGGTGTGGTTGAAACCTCCAGCCGTGGCCTCTGCCTAAATACTGAGCCCACCTAACGGGTTCCGCGGTCCCACTCGGCTGTGAGCGCCGTCCCGACTCAGCCAGCCCCAGAACCCATGGGCTTAATGTGCCTGTGTCTAGCGTATAAAAACAGCGTTCCAGAACTCGATCCGGCCCATTTTCTGTTGGTATAGGCCCAGAAAATCCACTGTGCTCGCTTTTGTTCTGAAGCCATTATAGTGCCAGCGTTATTATGGTCATTCCAGGTACTACAAACCACTGAATTAAGAGTGGTCATTATTGAGTCCCATTAGGTGTATTTGAAACAGGTACTCAATGGAGATGCCTGAGGTGGATTTAGAAGTCAGATGTTGATGTTTCAACTACTTAGATAATTAATACCGAGTTTTGATAGCTTCTGACCATGAGTGTACATCAGAATCCCTGAAGGGCTTCTAGAAGAAAAAAAAAAAAAGATTCCTGGATCCCGTCCCTAGCGTGGAGGGTGGGCCTAATAATCTGTATCTTCAACAAGTTCTCAGATGCCGCTGCTCCTGTGGCTGGTTCAGGGACCACACTAGGAGAACCACTAAAGCATGTGAAAATAGTTTGTATATTAAGGTGAAAAGTGGAGAAATACATGCTTCTGGTGGGGAAAAAGCAGCTTTACTTCTGTAAGCCTTGGGCCTACAACGGTGTCTGGCACTGATAGGCACTCAATAAATATTGAATGAACAAATGAAGATAAGAGTAAAATGTTTTAAGTGGAAAGTAAGTTTGAAAGGCAATTTGAAAGTGGTTGCTAGGGTTTCAGTAAGTAACATGGTTTTGGTACTGAGAGGTACTGTAAATAGAACATTCCAAAATAAATAATAAAGGCTATTTAGAAGTTTTTATTTCATTTCATGAGCTCCTTTCACCTAATCAATTAGTAAAGTATCCTAGAACAATATCACAAATACAGTCTTAGCAACAATTACTAAAATTATGGCAACAGAAAGGAAATAGCCACTGGCAGTGAATCATTCAAGGGAGGCACATGGAAAAAAAAAATTCTTGAACTTGTGCCACACAAACCTAGAGGGGATTTTTAAATCCAGCTCTCTTCCATGCTAGCTATCTTGGCCAACCTTGGTTTCCTCATCTGCAAAAAAAGGAAGCCTGATTCTATGATCTCTTTCGGGTTTTCAGAGGTCAAAATTCTAAAACATGGTTTGGAAACATTTCCCTAAGTGGACTAACATAAATTATAAAAACACTTCCAGCAGAGCCCCCTAGTGGTCCTAAGAGGAACCAGCTATACATGTGGGTCATTGTACAATGAATTATTGGTGTAATGTAAATCATGCAATGCTACGTGTATTTGTGTCAGTAGATTAAAAATAATTATTTTGAGGTGTGAAAAAACTGTTTTGAGTACTTTAAATTTATCAGCTTCATTCAGTCCCCAATCTTCATCTTGGAACTTCAAAGAAACTTGGCAACACTCAAATCACAGGGTGCCTAAAAGAGCATGGTAATTTCTTTGGGGGAAAGGGGATTGATCATTTTTAAATACACATAATCATTGACCCTGATATTCTACTTCTAGAAAAATCATTCTAGAGTCCTTCCAGAGAATGAGGCAACTGCATATTAACTGATACGAGATAATTCCCAAAGTACATTTTAAGTAAAAAAGAAAAAAAAAAAAAGCCCTATGCTAAATGCAATGTGGTATATTGAATTAGATCGTAGAACTGAAAGGACATAACTAGTGAAATCTAAATAAATTCTGTAATTTAGTTGATAGTATTGTACCAATATTAATTTCTTAGTTTGACATGGTACTATGGTTATGTAAGATTTAACATTAGTAGAAGAGCACACAAGAATCTCTGAAACTTTTCTATAAATCTACAATTATTCCAAAAGAAAAAATTTACTTTTATTTTATATTTATTTTTCTTTTGAGAGAGAGAAACAGAGCAAGTGGGGGAGGGCTAGAGACAGATAGAGGGAGACAGAGAATCCTAAGCAGGCTCTGTGCTATCAATGCAGACCCTGAAGTGGAGCTCACACTCACGAACTGTAAGATCATAAACTGAGCTGAAACCAAGAGTGGAAGGCTTAACTGAATGAACCACCCAGGAGCCCCAGAAAAAGTTTACTTTTAAAAAAGCACTATGTAGGATATATTGTGTATTGCATACTACCATATATGTGAGGAAAGAAAGGAATATTCTGTGTATATAATGCTTGCGAATCCCCAAAATATCACTGGAAAAATGCATAAGAAACTGACAATAGTGGTTATCTCTGAGAAAGCAACTTAAATGCCTTGAAGAAGGCAAAGTGGGAGACTTTTCACCATGTATCCTCTTGTATATTTCACCTGTTCAAAATTAATTTTTTAAAAATGAATTTCCACTTATGCAGATTATAGACTTCACTACTATAATTTAGTTCTGGTTGGTTACTTCATTAAAAGTTAATTAATTAAACAACTATTATTGAATGTCTACTATGTGCCAGGCATGATCTAGGCCCTAGAGGTGTATCAATGAACACGAAACAGAACATCTCTGGAATTGCAGGATTTACACTTTGTCAGGGATAGGGAGAATTCATCTCAAAGTATATTCCACAGAAATGTGGGGGGCCCTGAGATGTTTTCAGGGGTCAGTCTGCAATGACCAAACTATTATTATCTTAGTACAACTAAGACATTATTTGCCTTATACTGTATTGACATTTCCTCTGATGATATAAAAGCAATAGTAGACAAAAACAATTATTGTACTAGTAATAATTTTATTAATGTCACACATTCACTGTTAAAACTACAAGTTTTAAGGACACCTGGCTGGCTCAGTCAGTGGAGCATGAGACTCTTGATCATGAGTTTGAGACCTACACTGGGCATGGAGCTTACTTTTTAAAAATATGCCAGTTTCACTTTTTTTAAAAAAAGACTTTATTTTTTGATGTTTATTTATTTAGTTTGATAGAGAGAGTGAACGGGGAGGGGCAGAGAGAGAGAGAGAGAAAGAGAATCCCAAGCAGGCTCTGGGCTGTCAGCACAGAGCTGGACCTGGTGCTTGATTCCATAAACGATAAGATCACAACCTGAGCTGAAATCAAGAGTCAGACATTCGATCAACTGAGCCATCCAGGCACCCTAAGATTTTATTTGTAAGTAATCTCTACACTCAACATGTGGCTTGAACTTACAAGCTCAAGAACAAGAGTTGCATGCTCTACCAACTGAGCCAGCCGGACACCACCCCCCTTTTATTTATTTATTTTTTACCAGTTTTGCTTTAGAATGCTTTTGATGAAGCAGCCAAAAGTGTTGATTTTATTAAACTTCAACTTTTGAAAACATGCCTTCTTAATACTCTATGTTATTTATGTGAAGGATAGAGTAAGCACTTCTGTTGCATAAGGCATATGGTAAAGCACTATGCAATTGGTTGAGTTGTGAGCTAAATTAGCCACTATTTCCATGGAACACCATTTTTACTTAAAATAATAATTGAGACAAACTATGTTTATCAAGGGTTGGGTATTTGGCAGACATTTTATCAAAAATGAACTTGGTAAGCCTGTTACTTCAAGGAATACAACTGGCAGAATTTGTTGCCAATGATAAAATTTAAACTTTCAACTGAAAAATTTAAGTTTTAGAATATACATCTGCCACTGTGACTTGACAGCTTCCCAATACACTTAAAGATATTTCTGGTTAAATTGGTGGCGACTGTAACAAATGTGATTACTTTCGATTATACAATGAAATGTGTTCATATTTGAAAGATCTGCATTAAGTCAGTGAAGCACTATTTTCCGAATGACCAATGCATGTTGTTACAAAAAATATCCATTCAAGGTTTGAGACAGACCAGCAGATTTTAATATAACAGAGTACAAAAACTTCACTAGTAACATTTCAGATTCCACATTGCAACTAACCTTCCAGGAAGGACAGTTTGTCTGGATTTAGTGTAGTACTGAAGAATAATATCCACAGGATCTGAAAAAAGTTATTAAAGTATTTCTTCCATTTCCAACTACATATGTAGTAGGTTGGTTTTTCTTCATATACTTAAACCAAAACAAAATATGCAGCGTACTGAATGCAAAAGCATATATGAAAATCCAGCTGTGTTCTATTAAGCCAGGCATAAGAGATTTTATCTTGGAAAATATAGGTATTTCTCACTAAAGATATTTATGTAAGTATGTAATAGGTTTATTAGAGTTATTTTAAGTATATGTTCCAATGATTTCTGTTTTAATTTCTAACAAATATTGTTTAGTCCATGTAAACAAATGCTGTTTGGAATCCTCAAAAAAAATTTTTTTGAGAGGGTACTCATGCTTTTGTGCATGGCATGGGAATGGTAGAGGGAAGGGAGAGAAAATCTTAAGCAGGCTCCAAGCTCAGTGCAGATGGGGGAGGGGAGTTCAACATGGGGCTTGATCCCACAACTCCGGGATCATGACCTGAATCAAAATCAAGAGTCAAATGTTCAATCAATTGAGTCATCTAGATACCCCTAGAACCCTCATTATTTTAAAGAGTGTAAAGAAGTCTTAAGTACATTTGCGTATATTGTACTGCTTAGACATGAGGGTTAGATCTAAAAAGTCACGCACTGAAGTTCATTTATGGGGAGCCTGGGTGGCTCAGACGGTTAAGCATCCGACTTCGGCTCAGGTCATGACCTCACGGTTTGTGGGTTTGAGCCCCATGTCAGGCTCTGTGTTGACAGCTGGCTCAGAGCCTGGAGCCTGTTTCGGATTCTGTGTCTCCCTCTCTCTGACCTTCCCCTGTTCATGCTGTCTCTCTCTCAGAAATAAATAAAACATTTTTTTTAAATAAATAAAAAGTCATACACTTTCAGAATATGTAATTTATAGCCATCCTTATAAAAATAACACCAGCATTCTTCACAGAGCTAGAACAAACAATCATAAAATGTGTATGAAAAGAGAAAAGACCCTGAATAGCCAAAGCAATCCTGAAAAGGAACACCAAAGCTGGAGGGATCACAGTCCCAGACCTCAAGCTGTATTACAAAGCTATAATCATCAAGACAGTATGGTACTGGCACAAAAACAGACACTCAGATCAGCAGAAGAGAATAGAGAACCCAGAAAAAGGACCCATAAATGTATGGCCAACTAATCTGTGACATAGCAGGAAAGAATATCCAATGGAATAAAAACAGTCTCTTCAGCAAAAGGTGCTGGGAAAACTGGACAGCGACATGCAGAAAAATGAACCTGGACCACTTTCTTTACACGACACACAAAAATAAACTAAATATGGATGAAAGACCTAAATGTAAGATGGGAAACCATCAAAATCTTAGAGGAAAAAGCTGCAAAAACCTCTTTGACCTCAGCCACAGCAACTTCTTACTCAACAAGTCTCTGGAGGCAAGGGTAAAAAAAAGCAAAAATGAACTATTGGGACCTCATCAAAATAAAAGCTTCTGTGCAGTGAAGGAAACAACCAGCAAAACTAAAAGGCAATCGATGGAATGGGAGGAGATATTTGCAAATGTCATATCAGATAAATGGTTAGTATCCAAAATCTGTAAAGAACTTATCAAACTCAACACCTAAAAAACAAATAATTCAGTGAAGAAATGGGCAAAAGATATGAATAGACACTTCTCCAAAGAAGACATCCAGATGCCAACTGACATGAAAAAATGCTCAACATCACTCATCAATCAGGGAAATACAAATCAAAACCACAATGAGATACCACCTCACACCTGCCAGAATGGCTAAAATTAACAACTCAGGCAATTACAGATGTTGGTGAGGATACAGAGAAAGAGGATCTTTTTTGCCCTGCTGGTGGGAATGCAAACTGGGGCAGCAGCTCTGGAAAACAGTATGGAAATTCCTCAAAAAATTAAAAACAGAACTACCCTTCGACCCAGCAATTGCACTACTAGATATTTATCCAAGGGATATAGGTGTGCTGTTTCGAAGGTGCCCATGCACCCCAATGTTTATAGCAGCACTATCAATAATAGCCCAAGTATGCTAAGAGCCCAAATGTCCATTGATGGTGAATGATATAAGGAATTTAAGATAGAAAACAGATGAACATAAGGGAAGGGAAGCAAAACAATATAAAAACAGAGAGGGGGACAAAACATAAGAGACTCTTAAATATGGAAAACAAACAGAGGGTTGCTGGAGGGGTTGTGGGAGGGGGGATGGGCTAAATGGGTAAGGGGCATTAAGGAATCTACTCCTGAAATCATTGTTGCACTATATGCTAACTAACTTGGATGTAAATTTAAAAATAAAAATAAGTTCCCATAAAACATATATGTATAATTTACATAAACATTATATATATGAAGTTTATAAACTTGGTTTCAGATTGATGGAGAGTTAATCTGGTAATTCTTCCATTGCCTCCAACAGAACAATGTGTTTTGATTTGTTGATTCACGTGAAAAAAAAATGAAGCAAGGCATTATACTGCTTTGCTGACCCCTAATATCAATCGCCAGTCTTCCTTTTTGTAATTCCTGATAGTGACTATTATTGCTCTTCAGATTTAAATTTCCTGTTCTTCCAAATGCAGAGCAATTTTTTCCCTACTGCCTTTTCCTTACCTTGTGTTTGCCAGCTTTTTTCCTTTCTTTCTCTCATCAATGCTTGTTCTACCCAGACCTCTAATTTAACATTTTTTTGAAACACCCAGTCATAACTCTGGGGTCATTTTGCCTTTTTTTCTTTCACTGAATTCTGCCCTTCCTATCTTGTTAGCTTCTCTCCCCTACCCACCCCAGTGGGGGTGAGAAGCTGTAGCAGCAAGAGTGGAAGGCGGCATTTAGATCCACAGTCAAACTTCTAAACTTAGCCCCAGGCCAGTGGGCACCACAGTATTGACTGTGATGCGCACTGTATTATTCCAAATGTAGAGAATAAAGCAGAACTCCCACCATTATGGCTTTCAGGATGTCTATAGCATGGAGTGGAAAGCTGATTTTAATAGCACAGAATATGTTTCCTTGTCTTAAGTTACTGATTTGGTTCCTGTTAGACCCAGAGGTTCTTTAGGTGGGACATTGTAAGGGAAGGACTTTATCATTTCACTCTTTTCAAGGAATATGCAGCTACAACTGGAACATGGCTAAAGGGCCTTCACACTTCATGTTGAAGACACCATCCACCTCTCTCATAGACTACCCTCTGCTGACCATCTCAATTGTTTTTGCTGAGTTTGTTAATTCCTTTCTGCCTTCTAAACTAGAGTCCTTTATTTTAGAGCCTAGAATTGCTGGGGCCCCAGTGCAAAGATCCTAGTCCTTTAGAAGCCACTCTTCAAAATCCCCTTCCTTTGGTTACCTCAAAGGCCATGAACTTCCCACTAAATAAAATCCACATCTAGCTTTTACCTACTCGATTATGTCAATTCTGTCAATTATTCATTATTGATCTAGCATACAGAATTTCATAAACCATATCAGCCTCATTAAGTTGGTCAGATAGTCTTCATCTGCTTTCTGCAAATCTACTCTCCAGCATTCTCTACTCTGCTCTTAGAAACTGGAAACATGATCTATAATACTACCTGGACATCATAAGGCCTTGTTACCTTCTGGATTGCACTTGAGGGTGGTCAATGGAAGGGAGGCTTTGGCAGGAGATGAGACAAAGGGTCAGCAATTCTGTATTTCCCCACCAAAAGCTACAGTTCCTGGCCAAGAGCTCCCTTTCAGCTACAACTACTGCTATTGCTCTATCAGGATTCTGACAATCTTGCTCATTTTACCCCTTCAAGCCTGGAGGTACCATGTGGTCCCTATTGTTTTTAACCTTTGTCAGCTTCCTGTAACTTTTATAGTGTCTTTAACAAACTCTTCTGATTAACCACCTGCTTCCTGCCATGGCCCTGTCTGATACACCAAAGTACAACCATAATTTCTTACTTTCCTGGATATCGTTGTTATTGAGGAAAGTTACCACTCTGTCTCTACTGTTCTGTAGCCTCTGCATTAGGATTACTTAGAGGAGCCCAGTGTTCCAACTTTCTCCATTAGGGTGATGACCTAACTCAGAATGACCACTGCAGGTACTGCCCTATGAATAATAGATAAATATCTTTCCCTTTCTTGGTGCTTCCTGGAGTAAAAATTCATAGCCACTTGCAGATCTCTGTAGCTGAGCACTCAACTGTACCATCCTAGGGAATGGCTCCTTTCCGGGGTGAAGGATCCAGCTCTTAGTGTCTCTTCCCAGAGATTTAGGGAAGCATTATGCAAACAATTCCCCCTGTGCCCTCTGAAGCTAGTGAGCAGCATGACTTAGGCACTCTCAGGAGACTCTGCAGAGACCATGCTTCCCTGCATAAGACAGCTGTAATGAAAAGCACAATTCAAACATAACAGGAGGCTGACTTACCATGTAAACATCTTAGAAAAAGCCCTGTGCTCAGAATTTGATGCAATTACATTTGATCTTTCTTTAATGATGTCAATGTATTAACAATGTCGTGAATTCTTGCACATCTTTAACCTATTAGTATAATATATTTTTAAGTTTGCATTAGGAAGGTTAGTTTTGTGTATTTAATTTTCTTTTTTCCCCTCCTCCCCAGAAGGTTAATTTTATTTATTTATTTATTTTTAATTTTTTTTTAAGGTTTTATTTATTTCTGAGAAAGAGAGAGACAGCGTGAGCAGGGGAGGGTCAAAGAGAGAGGGAGTCACAGACTCTGAAACAGGCTCCAGGCTCTGAGCTGGCAGTCAGCACAGAGCCCGACGCTGGGCCCGAACCCACGAACCACGAGATCATGACCCAAGCGAAAGTCGGACGCTTAACCGACTAAGCCACCCAGGTGCCCCAGCCCAGAAGGTTAATTTTAAAGAAAAATAGTTTAAATAGCATTTGATAATTTATTATTTCACAATTTTGTATATTTGATTAAGAAACATACATTCCCATATTTCCCATCTGAAAAGTGAAGGAAAGCACTTAGGTACTACCACAATTAGAGCTTTGAATATGTCTGCAGCAGTATGTAGTCTAAGCACGCTTATTGGTAGATAAATTTATTTTTAAAAAGCAATAAAACCTTATTCTTTACACCAAACAATTAGATTTTTAGATTTCTGTCATTATATAAACCTAAATACCAAGGGTTTTTATCTGACTTTCACTAGGCTTCCTTATAACACTTTTCAAGCTTCTAATTTTTAAATTTTTTACTTATTCTTAATTTTTGAAAAGTTTCATTTATTTGAGAGAGAGAGCGTACACACACACACACACACACACACACACAGACATACACACAAGTGGGGGAGGGGAGAGAGAAGGAAACAGAATCTGAAGCAGGCTCCAAGCTCTGAGCTGTCAGCACAGAGTACAACACGGGGCTCGAATCCACAAACCACAAAATCATGACCTAGGCCGAAATCAGATGCTTAATCAACTAGCCACCCAGGTGCCCAAGCTTTTTATTTTTTAAAATGTTTTATTTATGTTTGAGAGAGACAGAGACAGAGTGGAAGCAGGGGAGGGGCAGTGAGAGAGATACACATAGAATCCGAAGCAGGCTCTGGGCTCTAGCTGTCAGCATAGAACCCGACGTAGGGCTCAAACCCACAAACTGTGAGATCATGACCTGGGCCGAAGTTGGACACTTAACCAACTAAGCAACTCAAGCGCCCCTTATTTTTTTATTTTTAAAAGTTATAGTAAAATATGCATAACATAAAATTTACCATTTTAACCATTTTTAAGTCTAGAGGTCAAAGGCATTAAGTATCTTCACGTTGTTGTGTAACCATCACCACCATCTATCTCTGGAACTTTTTCATCATCCCAAACTGAAACTGTATAGTTCCTATTCTTCCCTCCTTTCAGCCTCTGGTATCCACTATTCTACTTTCTGTCTCTGTAAAGTTCACTATTCTAAGTATCTCAAGTAAAAAGAATCATACAATATTTGTCCTTTTGTATCTGGCTTATTTCACTTATAATGTTTCCAAGGTTCATCCATGTTATAGCATGTGTCAGAATTTCCTTCCTTTTTAAGAGTGAATAATATTCCATTGTATGTATATGGCACTTTTTTTTTATCCATCATCTATCTATGGACACTTCAGTTGTTTTCATCTTTTGGCTGCTGCTAGGAACATATGTGTACAAATTATCTCTTAGATTATTTTGTGAATCTATATTCAGGTGTAAAATTACTGGCTTACTTAGTAATCCATATTTAATTTTTTTAACTTTTTTTTAAAGTAAACTCTATCCCCAACGTGGGGACTAAAACCACAACAAGATCAAGAGTCACATGCTCTACCAACTGAGCCAGCCAGGTGCCATATCCGTATTTAACTGTTTTTTTTAATGAAGCACTTTAATTAATTAATTAATTAAGAGTATGAGTGGGGGGAAGAGAATCCCAACCACACTTCATGCTGTTAGCATTGAGTCCAACGTGGGGCTCAATACCATGAACCGTGAGATCATGACCTGAGCCAAGATCAAGAGTCAGACAACCGACTGAGCTACCTGGTTCCTTTTTAAAGGAACTACCACACAATTATCCACAGCAGCTGCACCATTTTACATTCCCACTAGCAGTGCACAAAGGTTCCAATTTCTTGACATCCTTGCCAACACTTCTTACTTTGTTTCTTTGTTAATAACCATCATAATAGCTGTGAGGTGGTATCTCATTGTACTTTTTATATGCACATCCCTAATGATTAGTAGTGTTAAGTGTCTTTTTATGTGCTTATTGGCCATTTATATATCTTCTTTGAAGAAATATCTATTTAAGTCCTTTGCTTATTTTTTGCATAAGATTTCATTTTTCTTTAACTAATCTCTATACCCACCATGGGGGCTTGAACCCATAACCCCGAGATCAAGAGTTTCATTCACACTTCTCTGACTGAGCCAGCCAGGCATCCTAGTCATTTGCTTATTTTTTTAAATATTTATTTACTTATCTACAGAGAGAATGAGAGAGAGAAGAGAGAGAGAGAAAGTGGTGGAAGGGCAGAGAGAGAGGGAGAGAGAATCCTAAGCAGGCTCCATGTTTGGCATGGATCTCAATGATGGGCTTGATATCACAATCAGCAAGATCATGACCTGAGCCAATATCAAGAGTTGAGTGCTCAACCGACTGAGTCACCCAGGTGCTCCTCTTTTGCTTATTTTTAAATCAGGTTGTTTATTTTGTTTTTGTTGAGTTGTAGGGAGTATTTATTTATTTATTTTAAAAAGTCCTTTTAAGACCTTTATAGTTTACCTGTTACTTTTAGGTCTTTGATCCATTTTAAGTTAATCTTTGAATATGGTATAAGATAAGGTCCCACTACATTATTTTGCATGTGGATATCGGTTTTCCCAGCATGACTTGTTGAAAAGGTTGTCCTTTCCCCAATGAATGGTTTTCCCCTTTTTGAAAATTATTTGACCGTATATGTGAGGGATCATCTCAAACTTTTAACCACAGAAAGTTATTCTTCTCTTTCTTCCCAGGCAAAGCTTTACCTTTGAAGAAAAGTCACTATTACCAACTTTATGAGTATACAAGTAGCTATGTTAGATGCTGAGGATATATAGAGGAATAAGATATGGACTCTACTAATGAAAGTACCAATTTATTGGGGGAAATAGAATATCTCATTAAAATATATACAAATACAAGACAGCATATATTTAAAAATGTGAGACAGGACACCATCAAAACCCTAGAGAAGAGAGAAGAAAACAACCTCCTTGACCTCCACCGCAGCAATTTCTTACTTGACACATCTCCAAAAGCAAGGGAATCAAGAGCAAAAATAAATGATTGGGACCTCATCAAGATTAAAAGCTACACGGCAAAGGATACAATTCATAAAACTCATAGACAACCAACGGAATGGGAAAGGATAGTTGCAAATGACATATCAGATAAAGGGTTAATATCCAAAATCTATAAGGAACTCACCTAATTCCACAACCAAAAAACAAACAACCCAGTGAAGTAATGGGCATAAGATATGGACAGACACTTCTCCAAAGAGGACATCCAGATGGCCAACAGACACATGAAACAATGCTCAGCAGCCCTCCTCATCAGGGAAATACAAATCAAAACCACACTGAGATACCACCTCACGCCAGTCAGAGTGGCTAAAATGAGCAAATCAGAGAACTCTGATGCTGGCGAGGATGTGGAGAAACCCTCCTACACTGTTGGTGGGAGTGTAAACTGGTGGAGCCTCTCTGGAAAACAGTGTGGAGGTTCCTCCAAAAATTAACAATAGAACTCCCCTATGACCCAGCAATCGCACTGCTAGGAATTTACCCAAGGGATACAGGAGTGCTGATGCATAGGGGCACATGTACCCCAATGTTCATAGCAGCACTCTCAACAATAGCCAAAACATGGAAAGAACCTAAGTGTCCATCCACAACGAATGGATCAAGAAGATGTGGTTTATCTATACGATGGAATACTAGGTGGCAATGAGAAAGAATGAAATCTGGCCATGTGTAGCACCATGGATGGACCTTGAGGGTGTTATGCTGAGTGAAATAAGTCAGGCGGAGAAGGACAATACCATATGTTTGCATGCATAGGAGGATTAGGAGGAACTTAACGGAGGACCGAGGGGGAGAAGGAGGGGGGAAATAGTGGGGGAGGGAGAGAGAGGCAAACCATGAGACTCCTGAATGCTGAGAATAAACTGAGGACTGATGGGTGTGGGGGGGAAAGGGGGAGATGGGCATGGAGGAGAGCACTTGTGGGGATGAGCACTGGGTGTTATATGGAAACCAACTTGACAATAAACTATTTGTAAAAAAAAAAATAAAAATAAAAAAATAAAAAATATATAAATCTCTAAAAAAATAATAAAATAAGTGCCACCTAGGGGCTCCGAGCTCACTCATTCAGTAAAGTATGTGACTCTTGATCTCAGGGTTGTAAATTTGACCCTCATGTTAAGTGTAGATTTTACTTAAAAATAAAATTTTGGGTCGCCTGGGTATTTCAGCCAGTTAAGTGTCCAACTCTTGATTTCGCCTTAGGTCATGATCTCACAGTTCATGAGATTGAGCCTTGCTTCGGGCTCTGCACTGAATGTTGCATTATTCCATTTATATGAAATATTGAGAATAGAGAAATTTATGCAGACAGAAAATAAATTACTGGTTGCCTAGGTCTGGAAGGGATGGGTGGAAACAAGGAGGGAGGAATGGAAAGTAACTGTAAATAGGCATGGAATTTGGAGTTTCTTTTGAGGGTGATGAGAATGTTCTGAAACAGATTATGATGATGATTGCACAACTCTGTGACTATACAGAAGACAATGAGTGGTTCACATTAAACGGGTGAATTGTATGGTATGTAAATTATATCTCAATAAAGGTGTTATTTTAAAAAATAAATAGCCTCACCAGCCCCATCACTCCTAAGTAAAAGTAAATTTGAGGATGCTTGCGTATTTCAGTCAGTTGAACATCTGACTCTTGATTTTGGCTCAGTTCACCATGATCCCAGGGTCATGGGATCAAGCCCTCTGTTAGGCTCTGCACTCATGGAGCCTCCTGAAGATTCTCTTTTTCCCTCTGCCCGTCTCCCTTGCACATGCTCTCTCCAAAATAAAACAAAAATTTTAATGTAAGTTTTTTTGTATGCAAACTCATCTCAATAAAACAATTATTTAAAAAGAAATAAAAGATACTAATTGATGGGGCACCTGGGTGGCTTGGTCGGTTGTGTGTCCAACTTCAGCTCAGGTCATGATCTCACGGCTTGCGAGGTCAAGCCCTGTATTAAGCTCCATGTTGATGGCTCAAAGCCTGGAGCCTGCTTTGGATTCTGTGTCTCTCTATCTGCTCCTCCCCAGCTTGTGTTCTGTCTCTCTCTGTCTCTTGAAAATAAGTAAACTTTTTTTTTTAAAGATACTAATTTGTAATCTGGAAGGAGCTACAGTCTGGATCAAATGATGTGTTTCTCTTAGGTTTGTAGAATCCTATCTGATGCCAAGCAGAAGAGTGTGAGCTTTTATATCTGAGGCGTTAGGGAATTACTGAAAGTGTTTTTTTTTTTTAATTTTTTTACATTTATTCTTATTTTTGAGAGAGTAAGACAGAGAGTGAGTGGGGGAGGGGCAGAGAGAGAAGGAGACACAGAATCCGAAGCAGGCTCCAGGATTTGAGCAAGCATTCAGCACAGAGCCTGATGCGGGGCTCAAACCCATGAACTTTGAGATCATGACCTGAGCCGAAGTTGGACGCTCAATTGACTGAGCCACTCAGGCACCCCTGAAAGTTTTTTTATTAAGGTAGTGATATATGGAAACTGTGTTTTAGAAAGATTGACACTGGCAGCTCCCAGTAAGCTGAACTGAAATGGAGAGGGACTGGAAGAGGGGAAGACTACTTAGGTTAGGATATTCTAAAACTGTTGATTGCAATAGCATCAGCACCACCTGGGAACTTGTTAGAAATGCAAAATCTTGGTTTTCACCTCAGAGCTACTGAATCAGAAACTGTGAATCGGAGTTTAGCAATCTATGTTTCAATAAATCCTCCAGGTGATTCTGGTGCAGGGAAACATTTGAGAACCACTGCCCCCAAAATAATGAGTATTTGAGAATTTTTAAAAGTTTATTTATTTATTTTGAGAGAAACAGAAACAGTGTAAATGGGGGAGGGGCAGAGAGTGAGAGAGAGAATCCCAAGCAGGCTCTGTGCTGCCAGCACAAAGCCCTAATGTGGGGCTCAAACTCACAAAACCGTGAGACTGTAATGTGAGCCGAATCCAAGAGTTGGACGCTTAACCAACTGAGCTACCCAGGCGCTCCAACAATGAGTGTTTGAAAGGTAGTGGTAATGAGGAGAATGAAGAATGGCTTATATGTGTAGGTAACATGTTTCCAGCCAACTATCTGGATTTAAAAGGCAAGAGTAAGGGAGGAAGCAAAGAAAACTCAGATTTCCTTTGGTATCATTAACAGAAATAGGGAAGATAGGAAGAGGTACAAGTTTGGGAAGAAAGACAGAGTTCACAATTTTACATTCTGAGATGATTTATGAAGCAGACACTGTTCATTGCCTAACCAAATCCATTTCTGAAATCTGCCTCATCCTTAGCAGAATCCCTTTTTGTTCAGGTATTCACACTCCATGTGGTAATGTACTCAAGGGAGTCTGGGCCCTCTTAAAACCCAAAAGATGACTCTTGATTAGCCTAATAATCATTGTTGTCTTGATTAGGTTACACCAGTGAGTAACAAGGAGATTTCTGACCAGTGAATAAGGAGGGGAAATCTGCTAGGGGTCTGTGATGGAGGATGGGGATTTCTGGTAATTTTTTTTAAAGTTTATTTATTTATAATGAGAGAGAGAAAGAAAAAGCATGAGTAGGGGAGAGGCAGACAGAGAGGGAGAGAGAGAATCCCAAGCAAGATCCACACTACCAGTGTGGAGCCTGATATGGGGCTTGAATGATGGACCATGAGATCATGACCTGAGCCAAAGTCAGATGCCTAACTGACTGAGCCACCCAGCCACCCCAGATTTTTTTTTTTTTAAGTAATCTCTATACTCACCGTCTTGAGATCAAAAGTCGCAGACTCTGCTAACTGAGCCACCCAGGCAGTCCTAGTTCTCCTTTTCTAAAGGAGCTCAGAATTGTACTGATTTTCTCATTACTGAGTTAAGTAAAACTTTGACGTGAATTCACTATGTATTGTACAATAATTTAAAAAATCAACTTCAGAATTGTGTTTTCAGAAGATAAAACTAAAATAATCGTCTAGCAATAAACACCATAATTACATAGCACATAAAACCCCCATGAAATGTTATTGAGAAGACACAAATAAAAGTACACATTTCTCTATTAGAAGTCTCAATTTTTTAGTGATTTTCCCATCCCATAAATTATTAATAATTTAATAATTATTCCCAAAATAATTTATAAATTTAATGATATTCCAACTAAATTTCTAAGGGGCTGCTTTTTTTCTCATTCTAAATCTAAGAATCTTTGGAAAAGAAAGACACCACTAGATATTAAAATATACTTTACAGCTGTTGAGAATCAAAACATTTTTCTGAACACATAGTATAGCTAGAATGGACTGATTCAACAATTTGTAAAGATTCGGGATGTAATACATGTGGCATTTCAAATTGGTAGAGAAATAATGAACTGTTTAATAAACAGTGTCGGGATTATTTGGGAAAAACAATGCTACCTCTAACCCACAACATGCACCATGCACAACAGCAATGTCATTCTATTTCCTGCTTCCCAGACATGTGATACTATCTATTTTCGTACTTCCATGTCTTCGCATATGCTGTTCTCTCTGCTTGGAATTCCTTCTTTACCGCATCCATTTACTGAAATACTATTCTTTCAGGATCCGAATTAAACATCTGTGAAACTTTCCTTCCTTCTCCTGACAAACTTATATCTTCTTTTGTGCAGTCACCGTATCTACCACATATATCTATTATTATGCTCATAACGTTCTATTATAATTATTTATTTATATTTCTATACCCTTTATTAGACTATAATCATCTTATGGCCAGGGACCATGTCTTTTTAATGTTGTATCTTTATATCTAGTACAAGGTGATTCATAATGGGTGCTCAATAAATAGTTTTTGAATTAATGAATAAAATGAAATGTGACAATACTTCAACTAAAATGGAGTGATCAGTCGATAAACGGTTGTCAGAAGCTCATGTGGTGGTCATGAGTATGGACTCTGGCACCAGACTGCTTCAGCTGGAATCTCATATCCCCATTTACTAGTTGTGTGATCTTGGGCAAATGACTTAACCTCTCTGTACTCACTTTCCCCATCTGAAATGGCTATAATGATAGCAACATCATCAGATTGATATGTGGATTTTAAAAGTTAGCATAGACTTCTACACCCAGGAAGAAATGGAATAGATGTAATTTTCCCTATTCCTTCCACTAAGTGCAGCTAAAACCCTTGGATACATGGAGAGGAGAAAGTCGACCAGTTAATGATGTTAGGACCCAAGGAATTACATGGTGCCGAGTTCCCAGGTTTTCTTTTCACTGCATATATTCCAGACTGGATACTGGAAAAACCAGCACCTTGGAACTACTAATGAACACAGATTTAAAAAATAACGTCCCCAAGAAAAGCTTGTTCTCTCTATCCAAAAGACCAAGAAAGGAATAGTTTGCTAGACAAGAACACCTTTCAACAGTAACTGCTCTACATTATGCAAATATCACAGAAGAAAACCTGTGGCTCCACCCACACAATCACCAGCAAACGCCCCATGGGAGCCTAGACTTCCAGTTTTTCGAGTCATCCCAGTGAATCATCCCAATCCCCCTGCCTGGGTAAGTGTCAGAGAAAGCCAACTAAAGAGCTATGACTTTCATCTTTGCTTGGTGCTTAAGAGCATAAGATTCCCTGTGATGTCAGTGGAGACCATATGAGGAGACTGGACTTCCATCTTCACCCAAGACACCTCTTCTCCTCCTTGCTCACTGGTGTCAGGAGACACCTAATAGAGTCAGGACTTTCACCACCTCTCAGTAATAGCAATGCTATAAATACCTTAATGATGTCAAAAGGCCACATAGGGAGCCAGAACTCCTGTCCCTACTCAATAGTAATCAAATGTCCCTTCCTTGGGGCGCCTGGGTGGCTTAGTCGGTTAAGTGTCTGACTTTCACTTAGGTCATGATTTTGCGGTTCGTGGGTTCAAGCCCCGTGTCGGGCTCTGTGCTGACTGCCAGCTCAGAGCCTGGAGCCAATTTCAGAGTCTGTATCTCCCTCTCTCTCTGACACTCCCCTGCTCACACTGTCTCTCTCTCTCTCCTAGAAATAAATAAAAACTATTTAAAAAAAAATGTCCCTTCCTTCACCCAGGGTATCATAGAAGAGAACCAATACTTTCACTCTCACGTAGCAATAATGAGGTACCACACCTCTTTACCCATCAGAGCAGAGGAGGCCTTCTAAAACACAAGATCTAAATAAGAACTGGAGTCTAGGGCGCCTGGGGGGCTCAGTCAGTTAAGCCTCCTACCCTTGATTTTGGCTCAAATTAGTGAGTTTGAGCCTTGTGTCTGGATCTGCACTGACAGTGAGGAGCCTACTTAGGATTCTCTGTCTCCCTCTCTCTGCCCCTCCCCTACTCTCGTGAATGTA
Organism: Hyaena hyaena; assembly: GCF_003009895.1. NCBI lineage: Eukaryota > Metazoa > Chordata > Mammalia > Carnivora > Hyaenidae > Hyaena > Hyaena hyaena. The sequence continues at coordinate 3,015,972 of NW_024080656.1, read as the reverse complement.
CGTGCACACTCTCTCTCAACAATAAACAAACATTTAACAAATAAATAAGATCTAGAGTCTTATAATACCCAAAATATCCAGGTTTCAATAAAAAACCATTCACACTAAAAACCAAGATGATCTCAAAAAGAATGCAAAAAAGACAATTAACAGATGCCAATACCAAAATGACACAGATGTTAGAATTATTTTATAAGGATTTCAAAGCAGATATCATAAATATCTTTCAACAAGCATATATGAGCATGCCTTAAAAAAATAAAATATAGACTGTTTTGTAAAAAAACAGAAAGTCTTGGGGCGCCTGGGCGGCTCAGTCGGTTGAGCGTCTGACTTCAGCTCAGGTCATGACCTCGCGGTTCCTGGGTTCGAGCCCTGGGTCGGGCTCTGTGCTGACAGCCAGCTCAGAGCCTGGAGCCTGTTTCAGATTCTGTGTCTCCCTCTTTCTCTGACCCTCCCCTGCTCATGCTCTCTCTCTCTCTCTCTCAGAAATAAGTAAAACATTAAAAAAAAAAAAAGAAACAGAAAGTCTTAGGAAAGAAATAGATATAAAAGGAACCAAATGGAAATTTAGAGTTAAAAAATTCAATAACCAAAAAAATAAAGTCTTAATGGATGGGCTCAACAGAATAATGGAGAGGACAGATGAAAGAACCAGTGAACCTGAAGATAGAAGAATAGACATGACCCACTCTGAACAATGAGAGAAAATGGATTTAAAAATAAATTAACAGAATCTTGAGGATTTGTGGGACTACAACAAAAAGTCTAACAGTCATATCTACAGAGTCCTGGACAGAGAAGAAGAACAGGGGTGAAAAATATTTGAAGAAATAGTAACTGAAAAGTTCCCAAATTTGGCAAAACAAGCCAACAAACAAACCAAAAGACTGATAAGCAGTTGAAAGAAACTGACTGAACTCCAAACAGGATAAATTTAAAGAATTCCATGTCAAGGCACTTCATAGTCAAACTTTTAAAAACTGAAGACACAGGAAAGTTTTGAAAGCCCTCAGAGAGAAAATATTAGCTGTAGGGAGAAAACAATAGAAATAATAGCAGATTTCTCATCAGAAACCACAGAGGCCAGAAGGAAATGACACAACATTTTTGAAGTTGTGAAAGAGAAGAACTGTCAACCCAGAATTCTCTATCCAGAGATAATCTCCTTCAGAAAGTCAATCAAGACATTCACAGATGAAAGAAAACTAAAAGAATATGACTCCAAATTCACCAAATTAGACCTACCCCAAAAGAGTGGCTAAAGGAAGTTCTCTTTTAAACAGAAAGGAAATGATAAAAGAAAGAATCTTCTAACCTCATGAAAGAAGAAAGAACACAGAAAGAACAAAAATATAGGTAAGTACTTTGTCTTGGGTTTTCTATGTTTGGCCATTGACACAAAAATTATAACACTGTCTAATGTGTTATCAATGTATGCAGAGGAAATATTTAAAACAAGTATATTACAAATGCAGAAGGGTAAAGGGGTATAAAGGTAAGTAAGGTAAAATGTCAACACCAGTGAATTTGATTGTAGCAGTGGTTACACAAATATACACATATGAGAAAAAGACATGGAATTATACACACACCTTGTACTAATGTCAAATTCATGGTTTTGTTATTGTACTATAATTATGCAAGAGGTAATCATTGGGGGAAACTCTATTTTACATTAGCTCAAGTTACTTTTTGTTTCAGACTTTTTAGATCTTCTGGAATCTTCATTTTGTCATTAAGGCAAATGACATGGGTAAAACACCACTGATTTTGTATTAACTACAAATTTGATTAGCATGTGTCCAAATTATTGAACAGGATAGGGCCAGAGAGGCCTTTGACAAACTACTAGAAACTTCTATTTAACCTTTGTGTAAATTGGTTCAACTTCCAATAACCTGTACTATCATCCAGTCCTCCTTGTCCATGAAGATTTGTCAAATGCCTTGAAAAAATAAGGATTACATACCATTTTTTTGCTCTCCTATAGTAGTAGGAGATGTAGGGATGAATAATAATGGCTACTAGATACTGAGTGATGAGGCCAATTTTTAAAAATTTTAATGTTTATTTATTTATTTTTATTTATTTAATTTTTATTTTTTAATGTTTTTATTTTTGAGAGACAGAGTGCAAGCAGGGGAGAAGCAGAGAGAGAGGGGAGACACAGAATCCAAAGTAGGCTCCAGGCTCTGAGCTGTCAGTGCAGAGCCCGACATGGGGCTCGAACCCACAAACTGTGAGATCGTGACCTGAATCAAAGCCAGACGCTTAACCAACTGAGCCACCCAGGTGCCCCAATGTTTATTTATTTTTGAGAGAGAGAGAGAGAATGAGAGGGATAGGGGCAGAGAGAAAGGGAGACACAGAATCTAGAGCAGGGCTCAACTCACAAACCGTGAGATCATGACCTGAGCTGAAATTAGATGCTTAACTGACTGAGCCACCCAGGTGCCCCAATGTTTATTTATTTTTGAGAGAGAGAGAGAGAATGAGAGGGATAGGGGCAGAGAGAAAGGGAGACACAGAATCTAGAGCAGGGCTCAACTCACAAACCGTGAGATCATGACCTGAGCTGAAATTAGATGCTTAACTGACTGAGCCACCCAGGTGCCCCTCAAATATTTTTCAAATATAATTTTTAATTTAGTCCTTTCAAAAAGTCTCTGATGTAGATATTATCATTTTAATTTCCAATGTGATAGAAGAATTCAGGCTCCCTAGGGCCCATGTAAGTATGGTCTGGTTTTGGCTAACTACATATTCATTTTTCTAAATTCTGATGTTTCAGACTGGTAGGAAAGCAGGAGTATATCTGGAGAAGCTGTGGTGAAAGTAGTGGGATTTTTTGGTATTTTGTTTGTTTTTGTTTGCTTGCTTTGAGAGAATTAGAAGTGAAGGAGATGGTGTAGATTGTCAAGGGGAAGAATATATTTTTTTAAGAATTTGTTTTTTTAGGGGCACCTGGGTGGCTCAGTCGGTTGGGTGTCCAACTTTTGCTCAGGTCATGATCTCACAGTCCATGGGTTCAAGCCCCGCATCAGGCTCTGTGCTGACAGCTCAGAGCCTGGAGCCTGCTTCAGATTCTGTGTCTCCCTCTCTCTCTGCCCCTCCCCCATTCGTTCTCTGTATGTCTCTCAAAATAAAATAAAGACATAAAAAAATTTTTTTTAATTTGTCTTTTAAAAAATGTTTATTTATTTTGAGAGAGAGAGAGAGAGAAGGAAGGAGAGAGAATCCCAAGCAGGCTCCACGCTGTCAGCACAGAACCTGATGCGGGCTCGACCCCATGAACTGTGAAATCGTGACCTGAGCTGCTATCAAGAGTCAGATTTATAACTGACTGAGCTACTCAAGTACCCCTCAAGGGGATGAATTTTATTTTATTTATTTATTTATTTATTTATTTATTTATTTTTACAAATAGTTTATTGTCAAATTAGTTTCTACATAACACTCAGTGCTCATCCCCAAAGTGCCCTCCTTCATGCCCATCCCCCCCTCCCCCCCACATCCATCAGTCCTCAGTTTTTGTCAGCATTCAAGAGTCTCTCATGGTTTGCCTCTCTCCCTTTCCCCCACCATTTCCGCCCTTCTTCTCCCCCTTGTTCCTCCGTCAAGTTCCTCCTAATCCTCCTATACGTGCAAACATATGGTATTTGTCCTTCTCTGCCTGACTTATTTCGCTCAGCATAACACCCTCAAGGTCCATCCATGTTGCTACACATGGCCAGATTTCATTGTTTCTCATTGCCATGTAGTATTCCATGGTATAGATAAACCACATCTTCTTGATCCATTCATCTGTTGATGGACACTTAGGCTCTTTCCATGTTTTAGCTATTGTGGAGAGTGCTGCTATGAACATTGGGGTACATGTGCTCCTATGCCTCAGCATTTCTGTATCTCAAGGGGATGAATTTTAGAGAAAGAGTCAAGTTAGATAAGGGAATTTTTTTTTTTTTAATTTCTAGGAGAGAGAGAGAGACAGTGTGAGCAGGGGAGGGTCAGAGAGAGAGGGAGTCACAGACTGAAACAGGCTCCAGGCTCTGAGCTGGCAGTCAGCACAGAGCCCGATGCGGGGCTCGAAACCACGAACCATGAGTACATGACCTAAGCGAAAGTCGGATGCTTAACCGACTAAGCCACCCAGGTGCCCCTAAGGGAATTTTTTAAAAATTGTATTTTATTTTTGAGAGAGAGAGAGACAGAGTGCAAGCAGGGAAGGGGAAGAGAGAGGAGGAGACACAGGATTCAAACAGGCTCCAGGCTGTGCTGACATCTCAGATGTAGGACTCGAACTCACAAAGGGTGAGATCATGACCTGAGCAGAAGTAGGATGCTTAACTGACTGAATCACCCAGGCGGCCCTAGATAAGGGGATTTTTAAGAAGTTTAGCTGTATCATGTATAACATAATCCCCGTTAATTATCAATGCTTTCAAAGTTTGAATCATTATTGTGTAATAAGACCACATGTGTGAGACTGATCTCAAGTAAGTCCCTGGTAAGAGCAGCTAGCCCAAAGAAGTTCTTTCATATTTGGGTTATAAGACAGCTTCCAGGAATTTGAGTGTCCAAGTCTCACTTTTGGTAAGTGGGGGAACTGGGAATGGAATCCAGCCTCATCCCACTTGGACTTCCACGTTTTTCCCTGGTACCACCCTGTAGGGGTCAGACTGGGGAGAGTAGGAACCCTATTAGAACGGAAGAACACTTCATTTAGATCCACTTATTTTTTAGTGAATTCATGCTGTGCCTTATTTTCACCACTTATTTAGAGATTCACAAGCCATTTGTCTAATTTTCCATTCCAGAATTTTGCCAAGGAAAAATGTGTTCACAGGCTTATATAGTTTCTTCTTTTAGAAAATGAGGACATTTGTCCATCTCAAGTCTTCTGGCACCTCTCCGATTTCCAACAAAGTTACCACCACACTTCAAATTCTTGCACTAAAACAGAGAGGTGAAGTTGCAGTCAAGGGCTGGATGCTTTCTTACATCCTCACCTGCCTTGGACTAAAATTCTCTCTTTCACATGTAGCTCTCTTACCTTTTCTAATTTGGGGATAATTCCTTGCGATGGAAAATGAAAGCAAAGTAGGAGCTGATGAATTCTGCGTTGTCCTCTGTCATCTGTTATTATCACACCTTCTGTTCCTTCTCGCTGAGGACATCAATTTTCCTGACACTGCCCTAATGTATTGGTGCTATTAAACACTATCATTACAAGGTAGTATTTTTAGATTAATTTATGAAAGTACATCATAGATAGTTTAGTACAAACCCTTGCTTTTAAAATTATTTTGCCTATTTCAAAGCATTTTAGAGCTGATCTGCTACATAAACATAATAACTACAAAGTATCCTATTTACAATGTTTCTTCTAAAAATGTAGAGTTTCAGGCAGTAATTCAACTTTATTGTTATTATTATTCTAATTTAACTTTATTGTTAAAATGAAGACCTTTTTTTTTTTCCAGCTTCACTGATATATAACTGACATATAATGTTGCATAAGTTTAAGGTGTATAAACACTTATATATTGCAAAATGATTACTACCAAGGATTAGCTAACACCCCCATCCTGTCACTTAATTACCATTTCTTTTTTGTGCTGAGAATGGTTAAGATCTACTTTCTTAACTTTCAAGCATATACTATGGTATTATTGGCTATAATCACCCTTCTGTACATTAGATTCCTAGAACTTGACAATCTTATAACTGGAAGTTTGTTCCTTTGACCAACATCTCCCCATTTCCTCCTCTGCCCATCCCCCACCCCCTAGCAACCACCACTTTATTACCTGTTTCTCTGAGTTCAGCTTTTTTAGATTAAAATGGAGGAACTTTTAAGTGGTAGGAATAGAAATTGAGTCCCATCTCTCAGAAAGTACAAAATGATAATGTAGGAAGAAGACAATAATAGAAATTGTTTATACCATTTTCCCTCTTCCAAGTTATTCATTCTCTCTGGGGAGGTGAACTAGCCTTATGTTTTAATACTTGACTTGAATTTCCATAGATTTCTTATTTTAAAAAAAGATATTTGCCATCATTTTGTATTTCCTCAAAGAGCTAGCAAGAAACCTTTTCTTTCAAAGTAAGTGGTTAAAATTCTACATTCAGTTGCTTCATTTCTGTATTTTCAAACTTCAAAAGCAGTGACTCAAAGCTGACTCTTTGGGTGGGCATCTTAGAATTCAGCCACGCAAAGTTTATGCTTGGCATTTTCAGTATTTCATCTTTTGTCTGCCCTCCCTAAATTCTCTTAACGTGGCAGGATTTTTACTTTGCTTCAATGAGCTGTTCTAGAACATTTGTCACATGTCGTCTCTATCTTTTGCACTGGATTACAACTATGAGTCAGTCTCTGCCCGTAAGGCACTCATGGCCTCGTTGGGAAGAGAGCCATGCCAATAAATAATATAACAGTGTGTGATGTGCGAAATGACTGAAGCATGTGCAAGGCTGTGAAATAGTTCAGAGGAGGAAATTCTCACTTTGAGGTTCAGGAAAGTGTCTCAGAGCACCAGTGAATGTCATAGTCACCAGATATGAAAGGATGACTAGGTACACAGCAAGAAGCCAAGGTGGAAAGGACATTCCAGGCAGCAGAAACACCACGTACAAGAGGCTGATGTGCGTGGGAAACAAAGAGGTGCCCGTTGTTCTAATGCAGATGTAAGTCAAGTGTGGAGTCCAGATCATGATCTCAGGTAGGCAGAAGCATCAGTTAGGAGATTTTTTAAATGTTTTAAAATTTTTTTGTAGGGGGGAGCACATGAGGGGGAGGGTCAGAGAGAGGGGTACAGAGGAACTGAAGCAGACTGTAAGCTGACAGGCTGATAGCAGTGAGCCTGATGTGGGGCTTGAACTCACGAACCATGAGATCATGACCTGGGCCGAAGTCTGGTGCTCAACCGACTGAGCCACCCAGATGCCTCAGGAGATTGTTTTATTAGTCTTGCCCTAAGCTAAGTATTAGTACTGAAAAGGAGATTATGTCAAAATTTAAGATAATGGGAAGATGTCATTACCTCAGTGACCTGCTGATAGTTTGGATGTGGGAAAGGAGGTTGGTCAAATGGCTCCTTGATTTCTGGTTTGTGGTTTGGCTGGCTGTTTAAGACTTTCTAACTAATATCCTTGCTTCAACTCTTTCCACTCTTCTGTCTTGCATAGCTGTCTGGCTGATTTTTCCCTTTTGACTTTCTACTTTGTAAAATTTCAATTGAAAGAATAGTGCAGGGGCACCTGGGTAGCTAAGTTGGTTAAGTGTTTGACTTTTGGTTTCAGCTCAGGTCATGACCTCAGGGTTTGTGGGTTTGAGCCCTGCATTGGATTCTGCACTGACAGCACAGACCCTGCTTGGGATTCTCTCTCTCTCCCTCTCTCTCTGTCCCTCCCCCATTTGTGCTCACTTGCTCTCTCCCTCTCTCTCTCAAAATAAATAAATAAACTAAAAAAAAGAAATCACTACATACTTGAAAGAAAGAAAGAAAGAAAGAAAGAAAGAAAGAAAGAAAGAAAGAAGGAAATAGTGTTGTGAACTACACATAGCCTTCATCTGGATTTATCAATTGCTAACATTTTACCATATACTCCCTCCCCTCCCCCCCCACTCCTTTCTCCCTTTGTATCTCTGAGGTGGATTTGTGTTGTGTCAATTCAGCTAATCTGGAACTACATTTTCTAGATTTTGCCCTCTTAAAATTCTGCCACAGTTCATGGGTCTGGCAGAAGACATAAGATACCCAGGTTAGAGATAGAGGACTTTATTCCTCACAGCATAAGCAGGCAGCATGAGCTTCACTTCACGTTCATACAGTTCCTTTTGCACTCACGCCCACAGGGACGACATGGAGGTGGACTCAGGTGGGTGCTACACATGTGATGGGTTTGTGTCACAGCTGAGAGACTTTGAGCTTAGGAAAACTCCCAATCTTTTATAATGGACTGCAAGCAAACCACCCAACTTTTGCCTTGGAAGTTGTCATTACTACATTATTTTCTTACTATATTGTAGAACAAATAAATCTGCCCTCTGTCCCAGAGGAAGACACTATTTCTTTTTTTTTTTTTAATTTTTTTAAGGTTTTTTTTATTTATTTCTAGAGAGAGAGAGTGAGCAGGGGAGGGCCAGAGAGAGAGGGAGTCACAGACTGAAACAGGCTCCAGGCTCTGAGCTGTCAGTCAGCACAGAGCCCGACGCGGGGCTCGAACCCACGAACCGTGAGATCATGACCTAAGCGAAAGTCGGACGCTTAACCGACTAAGCCACCCAGGCGCCCCATAAAATGTATTTATTTTGAAAGAAAGACACACACACACACACACACACACACACACAGTGAGAGAGAGAGAGAGAGAGAGAGAGAGCAGGGGAGAGGCAGAGAGAGAGGGAGAGAGAGAATCCCAAGCAGGCTCCTAGATGTCAGTGCCGAGCCTGACACAGGGCTTGATCCCATGAACTGTAAAATCATGACCTGAGCTGAAATCAAGAGTCAGACCCTTAACTGACTCAGCTACCCAGCTGCACCTTTATCTTCCTTTTGAAAGTATAGCTGTTCACTATACAAATATCTTTTAAAAGATATTCTAAAACAAGGTCTGACACTGCCCTTGCTCTAAAGAAGTACAGAAAAGTGAGAGAACTATGGAGATTGGTTGCCCAACACATAGTTCCAGGGCCATGAAGGATTTTCTTTTTTGCATGAAAAACGAAGTGAAGTAGGCAGAAGTGAAGTAGCAGCCATCTTCATAGACTTGTAATGTCAGTGCAGAGCACCCAGCAGCTGTTACAGTTGTCTGTTGCCTCACCTGCTGGTGTAAACAGAACAGCAACTCTAGCTCCTGACAGGTCTCCTCCGTCAGCTTCTTCACCTCCTGGATGAATAGCTCTTAGGTAAAAAGCACCAGCTGGACTCCTTGCATTACATCCCCACCATTAAAGTTAGAAGCTTGAAGATGATGAAAGGCCTACCTGAGTTCCAATCCATCCTATATCCAGCTCAGCCTCACAAATTTAAGTTTGTTGTTGCCTCCCTCACATCACACCCATCTTCCTTTCCTGAGTACTTGCCCTGAGTACTTACAGGCTCTAGACCCAGTCATAGAAACAACAGTGTTATATAGATCAATCAGGATAGTATAGTACTGGCATAAATTCAATAAACAGATCAGTGGAACAAAATAGCCCCCAAATTGATCCACACTTATAAGATTATTTTTAACAAAGGCATCAAAGCAATCCAATGGGGGAAAGAAAGTCTTGCACAAATAGTGTTGAAATAACAAGATTGCCAAAATTGTTTTGGCTGTCTTAGTTTCTTGCATCTCCACACAAATTTAAAAATCAACTTGTCTGTTTCTCCCAAGAGTCTTCAGAGACTTTGATTCAGATTGCATTGTTTTAGGGGTGCCTGGGTGGCTCAGTCAGTTGAGCGTCTGACTTTGACTCCCGTCATGATCTCACAGTTTGTGAGTTCAAGCCTCGCATTTGGTTCTGTGCTGACAGCTCAGAGTTTGGAGCCTGCTTTGGATTCTGTGTGTGTGTGTGTGTGTGTGTGTGTGTGTGTGTGTGTATGTGTGTCTCTACCCTTCTCCCAGTTGTGCTATTTCTCTCGAAAACAAATAAGTAAACATTTTTTAAAAGATTGCATAGACTTTATTATAGATCAACTTGGGCACAACTAACATGTTAACAGTTTCAGATTTTTCAGTCCATGAATGTATGTTTCTATTATTTAGATCCTTAATTTCCCTCAGTCAAGCTTTATCCTTTTTCAATGAAGATGTCTTGGACACCTTTTGTTAAATTTGTTCCTAATTATGTTATTTTTAAAATTTAATAATTATGTGTTTTTTAAATGCTATTATTATAAATAGCATTTATTTTTTTTTATTTTCCAGTGGTTTGTTGCTAGTATATTAGCTAAATTTATTTATTAATTATAGCACTGTTTTGATATATTCCCTAAGATGTTCTGTGTAAGCAAGCAATCATGTGATCTGTGAATAGAAACAATTTTACCTTTTCCTTTTGAATCTCTATATCTTTTTTTCTGGCCTTGTTGCATTAGCTAAGACCTCCAATACAATAATACTAGCTGTGTTGCATGTGGATATCCTATCTTTATGCCGTCTTAGAGGGAAAGCATTCCTTTGTCCATCAATAAATGTGTTACTAGCTACAGTTTTTGTATGTTTCTACTTAGACTATGAACATTTCTATTCTTAATTTGACGAAAATTTATGTTGTTAATGGTTATTTTATTTTATCAACTTTTTTTCTGTGTTGGTGGACAGGAGACATACAGCTATATACATTTATTTTTTTAAAATTTTTAACGCTTTTTATTTATTTCTGAGAAAGACAGCGTGAGAAGGGGAGGGTCAGAGACAGAGGGAGACACAGCATCTGAAACAGCCTCCAGACTCTGAGCTAGCTGTCAGCACAGAGCCCGACGTGGGACTTGAACCCACGAACAGTGAGATCGTGATCTGAGCCTAAGTCGGCTGCCCAACCGACTGAGCCACCCAGGCACCCCCAGCTATATACATTTATATATCTAGATCTAGATATCTCTCTACATATACATATGTATATATGCACATATATATGTAGCACTATATAGATCAATGGAACAAAACATATATAGCTATATATATAGCTATAGGTACAGGTATATCTGGAACCCCCCTTCTGTACAACTTGTTCCTTTCCAACGCCTTACCCCAGAGATTTTTAGCCAACTCAGAGGCTCCACACTTTCATGTCTGCCTCCTGAGTTCAGCAGGATCTCTATGCTCTGCTCAGACTCAAGCTATCTGCACTATAGTTAGGAATTTTTCCCTAGGCAAAGAGCTGGTCAATCATGAGACTCACCTCATGTGTTTTCTTTCTCTCAGAAACTGTTGTCTATGCAATTAATTGTACACTGTCTGAAAGTTGTTGCTGAATACGTTTAAGGCAGTTTTACACTTGATTATTCCACTATGACCGGCAAAATTTCAAAAATGTTTTCCTCTTCCTAAAGTTTATTTCTGAGAGAGAGAGAAAGAAAAAGAGAGGCAGAGAGAGTCCCAAGCAGGCTCCATACTCTCAGTGCAGAGCTTAGTGTGGGACTCGATCTCGTGAACTGTGAAATCATGACCTGAGCCAAAATCAAAAGTCAGACACCTAGCCAACTGAGACACCCAGATACCCCTTCTTTCTCTTAATTAAGGAATAACAGGATTCTTATTTTTTTAATTTCCAATTTCTCTGTATTTTCCAAATTACTTCAATGCAGTTTTCCCTGTACTCAGGAAAAACCTATGGTTTTAAATATATGTATATTTATTTTGGCACAACTATGATCATTTTGCTTCTACCCTGGGGTGAACACACTGTACTTTGAAGGTCAACATTGGATCCTGGGATCAAGTTGAAAAGATCATTAGCTAGAAGAGCAGTAGAAAACAAACATTACAGTAAGGAATTGGAATATGATGTTTCTCTTATAGTATCATGTCTGCATTCAGGTAAGAATAAGGGTAAAGGCGAAAGGCCAAAAGATATATGCTAAGTGAATTTGTCACTATTCTTTTGGCAAGGAAAAATAGGTTAATGGATATTGGGTAGATAATTTAAAATGTCTGCCATGAGCTCTAACAATTGAGGCCTAAGAAATCCTCTAGTTCAGGGATGCCTGGCTGGCTCAGTTGGTAGATAGAAACAACGACTTTTAATCTTGGGGTTGCGAGTTTGAGCCCTAAGTTGAGTGTAGAGATTACTTAAAAATAAAATCTTAAAAGAAAAGGAAATCATCTAGTTTATACTCATTTTGCAAATAAAACTGAAGCCTGATGAAGTTAATTTGTTTGCCTCAGTAATAATGCTTTTTAATGATAACAAGTTGGAGTAGAAAGAATATGACATTTTTTGAAGTTTATTTTATTGATTTTGAGAGAGAGAGAGCATGCATGTAGGGAAAGGGCAGAGAGAGAATCCCAAGCAGGCTCCACACTGATAGCATGGAGACTCACGTCAGGCTCGAACTCATGAACCGTGAGATCATGACATGAACCAAAATCAAGAGTCCTGACTCTTAAGTGACTGAGCTACCCACATGCCCCAAAAGAATATGACATTTTAGGGGCGCCTGGGTGGCTCAGTCGGTTAAGCGTCCGACTTCGGCTCAGGTCATGATCTCACGGTTCGTGGGTTCGAGCCCCACGTCGGGCTCTGTGCTGACAGCTGGCTCAGAGCCTGGAGCCTGTCTTCGGATTCTGTGACTCCTTCTCTCTCTGACCCTCCCCTGCTCACGCTGTCTCTATCTCTCTCTCAAATATAAATAAAACATTAAAAAAAATTTAAAAAAAAAGAATATGACATTTTAAGATTTGTTTTTACTTCTAGAGTCATATTCTAGTCACTTCAGGGCAAGTTATTTAACCTTTCTGAGTCTCAACTCTCTTCATCTCTAAAATGATAGTAATCTTACCTACTTCAGCTGATTGTTGTGAAGATTAAATGTATAAGCTTATAGCTAATCCCAAATAAATGGCTGGTACTCAGTAAATATTATCATCCTATTCTTCCAGTTATTTGTGGAATAATGACACTGTCTACAATAATTCATTTAGAGACTGAAAAAATAAATTCATAAAACTTAAGTAACAAATACTGAAATGATATGGTTGTTATAGAACAATGAGGCTACAAACATTTTAAAGAGTAGGTAGGACAAAGAAATAAGCATATTTTAATTTATATATGTTGATAATACCTGTGATTTTATGTAGCTACTTGATTGAGTTTTGAGGTGCCCAGATATTTGGTAAAATATTATTTTGGGTTTATCTGTGAAGGTGTTTCTTATGAGATTAGCATTTGAATCAATAGACTAAGTACATTCCCACACAAATGTGGGTGGGTCTCATCCAATCAGCTGAAGGACTTGAAAAAAACAAAAAGGTTAAATTTCTCTCAAGTAAAAAAGAATTTTTTATGCCTGCAGACTCAAACTGAAACATCAATTCTTCCTAGGTCTCAAGCCAGCCAGCCTTTGAATTGGAAATGAAAACTGGTTCTCTTGGGTCTCAGGCCTTTGAACTTGGACTGTAACTGTACCATTGGCTCTCTTTAGTCTCCAGATTGCTAACTCACCCTGCATATCTTGGATCTTGTCAGCCCCTGTAATTGCATGAGCAAACGGCTTATAATAAATCTCTTTATAATTAGAAATATGTAGGGGCGCCTGAGTGCCTCAATTGGTTAGGCACCTGACTCAGGTCATGATCTCATGGTTCGTGGGTTCAAGCCCTGTGTCAGACTGTGCTGACAGCTCAGAGCCTGGAGCCTGCTTTGGATTCTGTGTCTCCTTCTATCTCTGCCCTTCCCCTGCTCATACTCTGTCTCTGTCTCTCAAAAATAAATAAACATTAACAAAAATTTTTAAATAGAAATATATAGAAACAGAATTCTTAGGGTATGTATGTATATAGATACATATAAATATAGACACATCTGTATATCTGTATCTGTATATCTAGAGAACCCTAATAAAATACCATAGATATACCCATGCACACACTTATTCCTTGCATTTTCATAATAGTCAGTAAGTGAGAATCCATTTCAGGGAATGCTTATCCAACCACAGAAAGTCGGAAAATGCTGGACAACAGCTAACTTCTCACAACTGATAAGTCTCTCGGGGAATATATCTGCTTCTCTGAGAACACAGCTCTTCTCCCAAAGAACATGGTCAGTTCTAGGAGAAATAGAGGTGACTTAGGAGCAGCAGAACCAAGGAAGACATGTCAATCAAATCACTCCTGAAAGGGTTACCTTGAGCGATAGAAAGTTATCTTTTTGTAACATTTCCTTTCATGGGGCCCTCAAGCAACTAGTTTTTGCAATTCTTTATTTGTGGCTTGGCAGTATCATGAATCATATTTTGTGATCTGTTTCCTCACCAGTTGGTGACTGATGGCAGCTAAATGGAGAATGCACTATGTAGAATACATTTTTCTAATCCGTTTACTTATTTGGACTAAGTGCTATCATCAACTCATTAAATAAATGTTTTATGATCCTGACTTTTAAGTCCCTAAAATAAAAATGATAATATTTTCAATATATTTAATAAATAGGAGAACTACAAAAAGTAAAAGCAGTCGTTTAGTTTTCAGAATGGAAATGGTGCAAATATAAAACATTACTGCAAACACTAGAAGGCACTATTTCTCTACTGAGGCAGAAAATGAACATACCGCAAATTTCTCATATTCTCAATTCCTCTTCCTCAGTAGCTATTCAAGAACAAAAAGTGCAGTTTAACAAATTTAGAAATATACATTTCTACAGTGTACTAAGCAGTGTGAAAAATAAAGGGAGGGGGGAGCAGAACTGCCAAGATAAAGGACACAATGAAAAATGTAAATTCAATAAAAAGAAGACAGAAACAAAAACCTGCAAAAAGTGATAAAGGAAAAAAAGGGATAATGAGAAGAAAATGAGGTCAAAGCAAGTTTCTTTTGTACGACATAATATATGGGAACTATTTGCCATGTCATAGCTCTCCATCATGTTACTTTGAAAAATTCTAATTATAATAATCAGTGGCTCTGTAGGTCTGCACTGGCTCCTCTACCCAATCTCAGCCATTCTTTTTCTCTCAACTGTACCTTACAAGAAAGAAACTTGAAATGCATCAGAATCCATAATGAAGGAGGACAAGGGGGAGGGGTTTGGAGTTACCATGGAAATGCAAATACTGTTTGATAGTACTGGTTGATAGGAAGGAGGGTAGACAAATGTCCTGCTTATCCTTCTCTAATTGATTATGTCTGAATACTTAGTTGAGACTTTCAAAGGACTTGAAGGGAATCTGAATGATGGAGAACTAGACTGGCCTGGACTATTTGGTTAGAAGTTTCTTTCTTTTCTTTCTTTTTTTTTTTGTTTAAAGTCAGCTCTATATCCAACATGGGGCTCAAACTCACAACCTGGGTCAACATGCTCTGCTGAGCTCTACTGAACCAGTCAAGTGCCCCTAGAGGCTTCTTTTTCTTGAAATCTTGGGACTTTAGGTTCCACAAAAGCTGAGATTCAATTGTTGTTACTGTCAATTTTGTTTTCTTTTTCTTTCTCTGAAAAAAATACCTTCTGAACCTTTTAATTCTTGGCAATTAAAGAATAACCAGGAGGAGGTGGCATAGAGCTGGCTGCTTAGGATCTGATCTAGTTTTAAAGACGGATCTTGAGGTTGACATCTATCAGTCTATCTTTACTTTGATTTAGGGAAAGAAACAGGAATTAAAGATCACATATTTGTCCAAATCACATATTATACACTTAAGAACCGAGGCAATCATGGCTCAAGACTCTGAGGAAATTTTATTAATTTTGCTTTGAGGAAATTTAGGAAATCAAAGAGGCTTATTTAGCAAATTGAGGTTTAGACTGGAGGTTAGAACACCTGGCCAAACAATTTCCCAATAATCAATCTTCTATCAAGCTATGAACTCTCAGAAGGTCATGTTTTACATCTTTATTGTCTTTGTAACCACAATGCCTGGCATATAGCAGGTACTCAATAAATAGTAGTTGAATGAATAAACATGAAAACATTCTCCTGGAGTTATATATTTAGGCTATCAACTTTTTGTTTTTCTCTGATTTTTAAAAGTTTATTTATGTAATCTGTACACCCAACATGGTACTTGAACTCATGACCCAATATCAAGAGTCATATGCTGGTTCCATTGAGCCAGCCAGGCACCTCTTCCCTGATCTTTTTTCAATCCTTGTTTTCATTGGATGGCATGCTAATGATGGAAAGTATCAACAGTTGCCTTCTTACCTCTTATCAAGAAGAGTGTCTGAATCTAAAGAACACAACTGAGGATGGTGCCAATCTCTGAGTCAGAGAGAGGGGAGGACTTTAAAAGCCAGTAAATAATTTTGTAATGATCTCAAGCTCCTTAGAGGAGTAAGAAAGAAACCATTGGGAACTTGTTAACACAATGGGGAGTTTGTTGTTGTTGTTGTTGTTGTTGTTTTTAATAATAACACTTTTTTTTGAGAGAGAGAGAGAGAGCGGGCACAAGTAAGTGAGGGCAGAGAAACCTAGGAGGGGCAGAGAGAGAGAGAAAGAGAGAGAGAGAAAGTGTGGCTCATCTGAAGCAGGGCTTGTGTTTACCCAAAGTGGGGCTTTTGCTCACCAGAAATGGGGCTCATGCTCACCCGATGTGGGCCTCAAACTCACCTGATGTGAGACTCAAACTCACAAACTGTGAGATCATGATCTGAGCCAAAGTCATATGCTTAACCACTGACCCACCCAGGCGCCTAACACAATGTGGACTCTTGATGATAGATGATACATTCTTTCTTCGATATGAATTTAGACTTTGATATCTTCAGGAAAAATCACTAATGCAAGTCCTTGGGAGATATACTTATCTTATAAGCATAAGATATAAGATATACTTATCTTATAAATGACCAAGGGACTGGCAGTGTTGTTGCTCACCTAGCTGAAGTTCAGAAAATTACTTGAGACCAGAGTCAATAAGACTAGGTACCCCATTGGTGAAAAATCCTTGCCCAACAGAAGCAGGTAAGTAGTGATATGCAACACTGTCAGCCTTCTTAGAGTGACTTGTGCTGACTTCTTTCTACTCTTACAGTCTCTTTTAAAAATAATAAGGTCTTGACTGAGGCAGATGGAAAGAGAAAGGTCCAGGGAAAGAAATATTTTCCTAGGGAAGGAGCAGGAACAGGTTTTTTCCCAAGAATAGTGTGGGGTTGTAGGACTATCTTGAAGAAGAGGTGTGTGGGGAAGAGGCAGGGCAAGAGGCTGGACTGTCCTGTTAGGAAGGAAGGGGAGGGCTCCATGAAGTGTCCATCCAAATGAAGTCTTTGGGTGCTTTTCCTTCTGGAATGCAAAGGAAAGCTCAAGTTAGTTGATATGTTAACTTTTGTCTCTTGTATATTATAGTTTCCTTTGTAAATAATTATTTTTCTATTCCAGCAGAGTCTGTTGTCTTAATCTGTATTGGTAAGGAGGAAAGGGCTCTTCCACCATTGTTCTTTTAAGCACTCCAGGAGAGAGTATAATCCCAACAGGTGGATTCTAGCTGTTAGCTTATTAAGGCCTTGGTTTTTTGCCACATGGACCTCTTTGCATGAGATGGCAACTAGCTTCCCCATGATGGATGATCCAAGAAAGACCAACACAGAAACTAGACTTTATGGCCTAACCTTGGAGTGACATATCATCACTTCTACCATATTCTAATGTTCACATAAACCAATGCTGATACAGTGTGGGAGGGCACCACAGAAGGAAATAAGTACCCAGAGACAGGAAGGATCACTGAGAGCTATCTCAGAATTTGGCTCCCACAGGTGAAATTCCTAAATGTATTTGATCACAAAACCCTTTCTTTGATATTTCCCCGGGACTATTGTTCAATGGAACACATTTTAGAAAATACTGTTATAGGTAATGGAAATCCATTGGAATTTCTGCGAAGTTATGGCATCAATCTATGTTTTATTTTTTGAAAATAAAACTACTACCATCTCTACTTTAAAAGATACTGGCAGAAAGAAACATGTTGAATGAATTGAAAAAAGGGGAAAGATTAAAACTTGGGAAACTCCAGTTAGGAAGTGTTATAATATTGTAGGTCAGAGGTAATGGCCATGTAGATAAAAAGAAGGAGCTAAGGTGAGATAGACTGTGGAGGCAGAAACTACAGAACAATGTGTGGTTGTGAAAGAGAGAGGAATCCCAAATGACTGATTTCTAGCTTATGTGATCATGTCCATGATGAGCCTGTTAACCAACAGTGGGAATACAGAATGAGGAGTAGGTTTGGGAGAAAATTTGATGAATTCAGTTCTAGATATCTCGGAATGTGATGCTAGCAAGGGACCTATTTAGATGAATATGTCAATTAGAATTATTCTGGCTGCAAGTGACATAAAACCTTACTCAAATAAGCTGGAACAATAAGGACAATATTTAGTTCACAAATCAGAAATCCAGAGGTAGAATGGGCTTCAGGGTTGACCTAAAGTTTCTCCAGTTCCATTTCCCTTTTCTTGCCTCTGTTGTTTTCCTTGTATCAGCCTCTTAGACTGGTTTTTAAGATTGCTGCAACTTTTCTGCCTCATACTTGCACAAGACTTAAAGAGTTTGGGAGCGCCTGGGTGGCTTAGTCGGTTGAGCGTCCGACTTTCGCTTAGGTCATGATCTCGCTGTTCGTGGGTTCGAGCCCTGCGTTGGGCTCTGTGCTGACTGCCAGCTCAGAACCTGAAATCTATTTCTCTCTCTGACCCTCCCCTGCTCACGCTGTCTCTCTCTCTCCTAGAAAAAAAATTTTTTTTAAAAGAAAAAAAAAAGACTTAAAGAGTTTGGGGCAGGTTATCCCCAAATACACCACTTTGACATCTTGATTATTTTGAATTAAAGTTACTTAAGAAATGACCAGTACAAGAAAGATACTCTGATCCTCTGTCCCCTAAAGACAGAAAACAAATTCCCCATGTAAAGCATACTCTCCTTGCATTTGGAGGGTAGAAGGCGTATCTTGTTGCCTGAAATAAGATATTTTGGGCTAAGAAGGTTATAGAAACAAACCTAGTTATTCCTTCATGAATTTGCTACTCAGAGCCCACACTTCATTGTCTTGACAATTCTTCACAAATTTATTATCTGTGTCTAAAAGGTATAAAAACTGGGGTGCTTGGGTGGTTCCATTGGTTGAGCATCGATTTTGGCCCAGGTTGTGATCTTGCAACTTGTGGGTTTGAGCCCCGCATCAGGCTTGCTGCCATCAGCGTGGAACCCGCTTTGAATCCTCTGTTTCCTGCCCTTTCTGCCCCTCCCTCACTTATGATCTCTCTCTCTCTCAAAAATAAAATAAGCATTAAAAATATATAAAATAGGGGCACCTGAGTAGTTCAATTGAGTCCAACTTCTGCTCAGGTCATGATCTCACAGTTTGTGAGTTCTAGCCTCACGTCAGGCTCAGTGCTGACAGCTTGGAGCTTAGATCCTCCTTCAGGATGTGTGTCTCCCTCTCTCTGCCCCTCACCCACTCACACTCTCTCTCTCTCTCTCAAAAATAAATAAAAACATTTAAAAATAAAAAGAAAAGGTATAAAACCTGCCCGCTTTGGTCACTTCTTTGAGTCTTATATATTTGTGAACTCCTGTAAGTATGAAATTAATTTTTTCTCTTACTAATATGTCTTATGTCAATTTCATTATTGGACCAGCCAAAGAACTGAGATAAGGAAAAAAAAAAAAAAACTTTCCTGCCTTACACTATTTGGGGAAAAAAGAGGGCATCTCTCCATGTGACTCTGTTTCTTCACCTGTCAATGCCTAGATTGAATTTCATGCCCAGCTCTAAATCAATCCCTGAGATGAAAAAGAATGCTTTGTGCTCATTTAAATCAATAACTAGCAAGGGGGTTGGATAGGATTCTTAGCCCAATGAAGCCTACCTCTGGACCTGGGGTATGATGCGTGAAGAGAAGATAACCACAAAGTCCACTGGAATGAATCCAGCAGGCACTTGGAAATGTGATTCTACGGCACAAAGAGGTACAGATTTGGGAGTCATTTGCATTGACGTTAATTTGAAGACTTGGAAGAATTGAGATCATTTAGGGTGACTGTGTATAGTGAGAAGAACAAGAGAACACTTAGGGGGAGTCACATTAAAGGATCAATGCTAAGTGATGGGAGCCAGCAAAAGAAAGTGAGGGGTGGCCAGAGAGGCAGGTATTAGTGGAACCAGGGTAGTAACAGCTTCTCTGTAGCCATGGGATGAATGTTTTGAAAGTTCACTTTTTATTTATTTTTCTTACCTCTCCCACTCACTGTAGTTCTTCATAAGCAAACACCCTGTCATCTATTTCCTTTCTCTTTCACAATGCCCATCAGAGTCTTATAAATGGCAACTGCTCAGTAATTATCTGCTGATTGATTATGGTAGGATATTTGGCTAATAAAGCACATTGTAAGAATGTATACAGAAAAGTGTAACCAAAAGCAAGAACACTTAAAGAACTATGGATCTTAATTATATTCAAGTGTTGGTGTCGCATTTAGCAAAAAAATCCTTTTTTAAAAAGTTTTTTTATTTTGAGAGAGAGAGAGCAAGTACGAGGAGGAAGGGGCAGAAAGAAAGGGAGAGAGAGGGAGTCCAAAGGAGGTTCCTGGCTGTTAGCACAGAGTCCAAGGCAAGTCTTGATCTAACAAACTGTGAGATCATGACCTGAGATGACATCAAGAGTCCGATGCTTAACCGATTTAGCCACCCAGGTGCCACAACAAAAAAATTTTTAAACTGAAAGCTATTTTTGTCCTAGGATAACCACTAGAAATGTTTCCTGAGTACACTGGTGACTTCAGAAATGTTGCTTGAAGCATATTTACTATTAATGTAACAAAAAGAGTTAAAATGTAAAATTTCAATTAAAAGTATTAGATGCCCATCTGTTGCCTTTGAAAAAGTCTGCCTTACATTATGTCAATTTAGTGGTTCTCTTGTTACTTTTTTCCTCTTAGAATATGAGTTTAAATGTGTACTTTTTTGATATAAGAAAGAAAACCAAAGAATCACCTCTTAGATAGCTCAGTCTCTGTTTCACAAATTTTTGTTTTGCATTATTTTGTATTTTGCAGCATCTTCTCAAAATTTGTATAGGCAGGGACTGTTTTGCTTTGTTGAAGAGAAGTGGGTATTTGTTAAAATCCTCAGCATACTAGGAAGTAGAAGGTAAGGACTTTTTGATTGGTTGGTTCTTTTATTTTTTATTTTTTTGGTTGGTTCTTTTATTAAGATTTAGTGTATTAGTGCAATGCACAGCTTACAGTTAACACTGGATGATGATGATGAAGAAGAAGAAGAAGAAGAAGAAGAAGAAGAAGAAGAAGAAGAAGAAATAAAAGAATGAATGAATGAAGAATAAAAGAAAATACTTTGTAAAAGTGGAAATTTAACTGATGTTGTGATTCATAGAAATTATACATATTGTATAGAAGAAGAGACAGTATGAATCCTGCATAAGAAGTAATCATTTTTGGTGATTAAAGTCTAGTGAGCTGCTTTTTTCTTTTCAGATAATCTTCCTCCATTGCTGCCACTAGTCCCTCTGCACAGTTCATTAAACGACAGTCTAAAGTCAGAAGGCTGGAGTAACTTTATAGTCCTCAGTTTCCTCATCTGTGAAAAGGTAATAATAATAATGCTATCTATTGCATTATTGTGGATTGCATATTATACCTAACACACAGCACAAAAGCTGGCACATCAAAAATACTCACCTATTGCTGGGCTAGTGACCAGGTTTTATTTTATTTTATCTATTTTTAAATTTTTTTTATTTTTTTTTACTTTTTTTAATGTTTTATTTATTTATGAAAGAGAGAGAGAGAGAGGCAGTGTGAGCAGGAGATGGTCAGAGAGAGAGGGAGACAAAGAATCCAAAGCAGTTTCCAGGCTCTGAGCTAGCTGTCAGCACAGAGGCCAATGCAGGGCTCAAACCCATGAACCATGAGATCATGACTTGACCTGAAGTCGGATGCTTAGCCGACTGAGCCACCCAGGCACCCCTATCAGGTTTTATTTTGACTGTGCTTGATGATCTATCTACTCTTTTTACAAGTAATTGGTGGACAGAGTCATCCACAATTTAATGACAGTTGCCGCTTATGTGATTTCCAGTATTTGGGTGGAGAACTATTTATCAAAGCCAAGGACTATGTGTTCTTTTTCTGTGTCATGTTTATTCAGTCATTAAACAACCACAGTGTCTGTCTTATATAACTCAGTAGTCCTATGATTTAATTGTTGAAAATGATATCAGGTCCTAAATTATGTTTGAAAGTAGGGTCAGTCTTCCAATAGAAAGAGCAGGCCTCCACCCATATAGATCATTCTGTTTGGGAAAACTTTGTCCTAGATTTTGTCCCTGGTTCAGATACAAATACCTTGGATTCAATATTTTGAGAGTAAGATTTCTTGCTTTCTCACTGTACTTTCAAAATATTGTCAAATGCTGTCTCCTTTTCATTCTTATCTCCTGGATCTAACCTGATCTTATGTTCACTCAAAACTTTTACCCTAGCCCTAAACAACTTATATTAAGAATTGAAATTTTTTCACGAGAGGGTTTCCAAATTCTTCCCATTTCAATTCATGTGGGATACTACAAAGTATATCACCAAACATACCAATTTATTCATTAATAACTCTCCATAAATTTTTCCATGGTCTCATTTTAGACATTAACCATGGTGCCTTTAGCTTGGAGTTAGGGGAAACTTCAGGATTGTATGTTTAAATACCGTAAAATCATTTTCTGGAATCTGATCATACTCTTGGCCAACCACAATGTGATGTAATAGTAGCTGAAAGTTTAGTCAAGTATTTTAATTTCAAATAAATGGCTATGTGTTGAGGATGGTTCTAATTGGAACTGGAACAGCCAGTTTGACCCCCTCTTAAGTAGTAGGATTTTTCAGTCAAAATATTTGGCTTATTATGTTTCCCCTAAATTAGGTAATATTGCATCTTTTTTTCATCCTTTGTTTCCTTTCTTATCTTTTATTTTATTATTTATTTTGAAAGTCCATCTATTTATTTTGAGAGAGAGACAGGGGAGAGAGAAAGAAGTGCACAGAAGCATGGAGCTTGCTTCGGGACTGAACCCACTCCACGAATGGTGAGACCATGACCTGAGCCAAAATCAAGAATCAGACCCTTAACCGATGCGAGCCAGGCGTCCCTGATTTCTTATCCCTGATGATAGCCTAAATGGCATGCCCTTACTTTCTTAGAACATCTTTTGGGGAACGCCTAGAAGGCTCAGTTGGTTGAGTGGCTGACTCTTGGTTTCGCTCAGGTCATGATCTCACTATTGTGAGACTGAGCCCTGAGTCGGGCTCCACGCTGAGCATGAAGTCTGTTTAAGATTCCCTCTCTCGGTGTGCCTGGGTGGCTCAGTTCGTTGGGCATCTGACTTCAGCTCAGGTCATGATCTTACCATTAGCGGATTTGAGCCCCGCATCGGGCTCTGTGCTGACAGCTAGCTCAGAGCCTGGAGTCTGCTTCAGATTCTGTACCTCCCTCCCTCGACCCTCCTCTGCTCATGCTGTTTCTGTCTCTCCAAAATAAATAAAGTATTAATACCTATACATGCACTAATAGTAACAAACAGCATTTTATTGCTCAAGAAGACTCACAAGTTTCAAAATGACAGTGTTTACAAATTTATAGTTTATTTTTAAAAAAGATTAAAATAAAGGATTGCATTAAAATAAGGATTGCATCACAACAAAGTCTCCTTCACTGTCAGGAGTCCAGAGAGGCCAGGATAGGCTGCTTTGTTTGCCCTCCATGAAGCTTGAGGCCAGATGAGGTTTCTCTCTCAGATCAGGAAACATTGATGTGTGCACAGAATATCATGGAAGCAAAAGGTCCAAAATGTAATCTTAAGTAAAGTTTCTTACATTCTACTAGTCATGTAGGCATATTCCTGCTAAATAACCAGTCTCAATAGCAGAGCTGAGACTAGCTATAAAGCACTGATATTAGTAACCACTGTTGACAAAGTGGTACAAATCTTAACTACACCAACGCTCCTCAGACCCATGGTTACAAAACAACACTATTAATCAATATGTTTTATGCCTTGACCAGAGGGTCAGTTCTATGCAGGAACTTTAGCAAAACAGTTCAGGCTCATTTCTGGCCTATTGGAATCAACTGTCACATTAGAGTACACTCCTCTAATCTTTGGTCAAGACCTTTTTACAACAAAACAATTGCCCTTATTTTCATAGAAATTAACTTGCCTTACAATGGAAAGGCATATACAGTTTCTAAATATTTGCAATAACCAGTGAGGAAGTGGTAGGGATTCAAGCAGAGACTAAACTACTAAATAATATCAGCATAAATGTTCTCATCTCTTTATACTGACTTTATATTTTTTCTACTTCCCTAATCTAGAACTATCTGAACTTTAAACTATACATCTGCTGAATGATTAAGAACCATGATCAATCTATCATTAATTAAGTGTACCTCTTCCTTAGGCCGATTCTCTTCTGTAGGGATAATGTCCTGTGAAACAAAAACCAAAAGACCTAGCCACATTAGTAGTTTTTTAATATAGTCATAGTTAGAACTCTCCACTTTTTTCATTCATTTTGAGAACGTAGACCGCTTCTGGAAGTTTGTTTGGTGTTTTTTTAGCTCCGTTTCCTGGCTCTCCAAAGGAGAGAAGGTTTTGGCAGGGTCCTTCAGCTAAGACAGAACATTATTTTCTCTAAGCCTCACTAGAATTGTTACATTTTCCCTTTTGTAGAAGGCATTTATTGGCTCCTTTCCCCTCAGCAGTAATTTTACCTTTTTTTCCATTAATCATTAATTTTTTTTTTTTTTATTTCTAGGAGAGAGAGAGACAGCGTGAGCAGGGGAGGGTCAGAGAGAGAGGGAGTCACAGACTGAAACAGGCTCCGGGCTCTGAGCTGGCAGTCAGCCCAGAGCCCGACGCGGGGCTCGAACCCACGAACCGCGAGATCATGACCTAAGCGAAAGTCGGACGCTTAACCGACTAAGCCACCCAGGCGCCCCTCATTAATCATTAATTTTAATACAAACCTCTCCTCCTGAAGATCCCTCTGTCCCAGCCACTGGGTTAGTCCATGTATCTGATAACAAGATGAGTTGTGTTTGGATTTGCCTTTCAGTCCGTTCCAAATGTAGGGGATCAGACTGAGTAGGTAGAGAAAATGGGAATATCCTGTCTGCTAGGCAGCAAAACATTTGCAGGGTTAGTCCCAACTTGGCAAAGTGGGGGAAGGGGATAGTCTATTCCATAAATCTCACTGAAATTCTTGCATTAGGTTTAAATTAGTAGACACTGTCTTGTTTTAGATCATTGGCCTTGGGAACCCTTAATTTTTATATCCAGTCCAGGAAGGACCAGTCCAGTACATTTGTTATGGACTGATTGTGTCCAACCCCACCCTCCAAATTTATGTTAAAACCTTCCTCTGGGGCACCTGGGTGGCTCAGTCAGTTAAGCCTCTGACTCTTGATCTCACCTTAGGTCTTGATACCAGGGTTGTGAGTTGGAGCCCCTCATTGGGATCCATGCTGGGCTTGGAACCTACTTAAAAACAAAAACAAAACACTCTTCCTTCGATGTAATGGTACTGGGAGGTGGGGTCTTTGGGAAGTGACTAGGATTAGATGAGGGCTCTTCCCTCATAAATGCGAGTAGTGCTCCTATAAAAATCAAGAGGGAGATTGTTGCTATCTGCTCTGTGCCTTGTGAGGATGCAATGGTTTGTAAACTGGAAGAGGGCCCTCATTAGAACTCAGCCATGCTGACACTGTCATCTCTGACTTTGAGCCTCTAGAACTATGAGAAATACATTTCTGTTGTACATAAACCACTCAGTGTATGGTATTTTGTTATAACAGCACAAAGATAGCATTAAAAAAGAAAATTGTCATAAACTATGTAAGACTTGTCTTTATGTTTCTCTATTATTCCCCCACTCTCTTTTCCCTACTTCCGCTATAAAAGCATAACAATTTGTCTAATGGAGACCCAACTTCAGTCTCCCACATGTTAAGATGCAAAGCACAAGTAGAGGTTTGTAGATAAATTCTTCAATCCATTGTAACCCCTGCATCTTTTAAAGTAGTTGTTATATTTAGTCCAATCTTAATTGTCTATTAATCTACTCCTTAAGACAGATAAAGAATATGATAAGCCCAGTCCATTGAATGTGATGCTTCTTTGCCCATTGTTGTACCCTGTGGGCAAAGAAGTGAGTACTTTGATCTGAAGAAATGTAACTAAGAGGGCCAAACTGGTGCAATATTCTTGTACTAGCTTTTTGGTAGGTTTTTTTTTTTTATTTTTTTTGTTTTTTTTTTTTTTTTTTTTTTTTTTTTTTTTTTTTAGAGAGACAGAATGTGGGTGGGGAAGGGGCAGAGGGAAAAGGAGACATAGAATCCAAAGCAGGCTCCAGGCTCTGAGTTGTCAGCACAGATGCGCTTGAACCTGTGAGCCATGAGATCATGACCTGAGCCGAAGTTGGATGCTTAACCGACTCAGTCACCCAGGCACCCCAACTTTTTGGTAGTTTTAAAAACAATGGCCTCGGGGCACCCGAGCTTCCGACTTTGGCTCAGGTCATGATCTCACGGTTTGTGGGTTTGAGCCCCGCCTCAGGCTCTGTGCTAACAGCTAGCTCAGAGCCTGGAGCCTGCTTCAGATTCTGTATCTCCCTCCCTCTCTGATCCTCCCTTGCTCATGCTGTCTCTCTCTCTCATGAATAAATAAAACATTTAAAAAAATGAAAAACAATGGCCTCAGTCACTAGGCATGCAAAACCAAATCCAGAATATGTGCCAAGATTCTGTCAATATCTGTCTAAGTTCTCCTGGAGCAATAGATAAAGTGTCAATATTATCTACTAGCCAGCTATGCACTGGACTTTCTCCCCTGGGAATACTTCCAAAGGCTAATTGTAAACAGAATTGTTATTAACAATTTGAGTTTCAATGAAGGCCCCTGGCGCATTTTGTCATGTGGTCCATTGCTGCATGTCTTGAGTTCCCTAATAACTCATTTCATGGACCCAGGTTGCCACTTTCAGAGATCAAAGTTGTTGATCCCTTGCATAAAGTGTCTTTGGTGAGCAGCAGCATGTGTCACTTTTGTTTGCCTTTGGAATTTACATAAAGATTTTCAAAGAGCGGTACCCCTTTTATCATCCAACTATTTCTGGCCCACTTTCTAGACCAAATTGCAAATCCACTGGTAAGAGCCCAAGAGTCAGTATACACTCAAAGAGTAGTTCTTCTTGTATCTAATTCTATCAGGAATTCTACCAGGAATACCACATAAATCAACCCCCTGACCCCACTTGCTCTTTTCTTCTTTCACAAGAATTTTGCCATTTACTGGACACTGGTGGACCACTGCTTTCCATGATCCTGTATTCTGGAACTGCTACCAGTGAACCAGGCTGACTGCCTGATATCCTTGAAAATCAGTCTGTTGAAATGAAGGACCCAATTCTGCAATAGCAGTAGGTAAGGCCTGGTTTAAGTAGCTCTAAAGGTTCTCATTTTGCATCTCCAATTAGTGCCGGTCAAAGAGACAATTAATATATTATTCCTTTTTATTTATTTACTTTAAAAAATAGTTTTAATTCATTTTTGAGAAAGAAAGAGAGAGGTAGAGACAGAGCATGAGACAGAGAGAGAGTGAGACACAGAATCTGAAGCAGGCTCCAGGCTCTGAGCTGTCAGCACAGAGCCCGTTGCGGGGCTTGAATTCACGAACCACAAGATCATGACCTGAGTCGAAGTCAGATGTTTAACTGACTGAGCCACCAGGTGCCCCTCTCTTTTTTAAAAATATTTTTATTGTTTATTCATATTGCTTTTTAAATTTTACCCATAAGGGAGAGAAATCTCTGTTAAAAATTCTATCTATGCCAATTATACATTAATGTAAAAAAAAGATAGCTCTACAACATACATTTTTTAAATCATACATTCTAAATTTTAACCATATTTTATTTTTATCCCTTTTATAGTAGCATTCCATACCCCTTAAATTAATTCTATCACCTTAAGAGGCTGTTTAGAAAGCCTAACCAGTATTGTACATTGTACTGCTGTATTCAATAGACCTAAAAGTTTATTTATTTATTTTTTACCTCTAGGCCATTTTATCCAGTCTTGGTGTTCATCTGATATACTAAAACAGAACATGGGGGAAGATCCAAGTGATATCCTTGAGATGAATATTATGAGAAATAACAGCTCACACAAAAAGTGATTGGATAAAATACCCTCCAGATGAACATTTTTGAATTAGGGGTGAAGGTTGCATAGGCCAGTTGACTTTTCATTAATTATACACTTAAATATCTTACTGACAGGGAGCATTCTCAAAGATTATAAGTGTGTTAATGGTGTAACAGGATTTGATTAGAGAAACAGTACCACTGGAAATGATACAGGATTTTGTCATAGGAATTTGACTTTACACAACTGTGGACTCTGGTTAAATAGTTTATATATGGCTTTTGCTTCTGTGTCTGGTGCTGGGTCCTAGGATCCTAGGCAGTACAGATGGAAAAAATGGACATGAAGGATGGAAGGGTAGGGGCACCTGGGTAGCTTAGTCGGTTGGGCGTCTGACTTCAGCTCAGGTCATGATCTCGCAGTCTGTGAGTTCGAGCCCTGCGTCGGGCTCTGTGCTGACAGCTCAGAGCCTGGAGCCTGATTCAGATTCTGTGTCTCCTCTCTCTGCCCCTCCCCTGTTCATGCTCTGTCTCTCAAAAATAAATAAACGTTTTTTAAAAAAGTAGAGTAGGACAAAGATAATCTGGAACCCATGAAGACGAGCTGGAACCTGCTTTGGTCCCTTACTACCTCTAAGCCTCCAACCTCAGCGATGCAGGTAACTTGCAAGAGAAGCTAGTAAGTATCCTTCATTATGAAGCTAAATGTGCAGTTGACCTAGAAGTCAGAGGTGGAGAAGCTAAAGGAGGAGACCCAGCAGGAGACAAAGTTGCTTTGGACCCAGCTCTGCACCACACCTCCAAAGTGAGCCAACAAATTAGAGCCCATAGGTGTGAACTGCAACAGTAGGTGGTAACTGCACTGATCCTTTGAGTGTAAAAAGAAGATGATAATGTGTGAGTTCTATGACTATATGAGAGTTAATTATATCTCAATAATTTTTTTTAAAAATGGCTGCATTTTCACCTCTGTTTTCCAAATCTCACCCAAAATGTCTCTTGTGGCCCTGGCTAAACTGTAGTATGTAATGAAGAAAATTTCTGGGAATCACTTTTGCTCAGCTAAGTTAACACAGTACAAATCCACCACAAACGTTTTCTGTTAACTTATGTAAATTTTGTTTAAAAAGGTAAACTTTGAAGCTAGGTGGAGAATCCATGCTCTAGTTCTAATGAATCACCACTGGATATAAGTAAAAGCTTCTACCAATACTTTTGCAGTTTAAAAAATGGTATGTTTATACAAGAAAATATAGGACTAAATAATATTGAAAAGTGTTGCATTTTTTTATCCCTAAAGAATAATATGAAATATAACTGTATTAGGAAAAATGATTTTTTTAAAGTTTACTTATTTTGAGAGAGACAGAAATAGTGTGAGTGGGGGAGGGGCACAGAGAGAGAGGGAGAGAGAAAATCCTAAGCATGCTCCACACTGTCAGCACAGAGCCTGACATGGGGCTCAAACTCACGAGACTATGAGATGATGACCTGAGCTGAAACCAAGAGTCAGATGCTTAACTGACTGAGCCACCCAGGTGACCTAAGATATATGATTTTTTAAAAAGTAAGTATAGCGTATTTCCTGGACATCTCTCAGGTGTCAGAGCAGATTAAAACTATGACTATTCATACTCAGGTCATGAGATGACAGACAGCCCTGGTAAACATTAAATAAGTATGATGATACTGAGTTTAGAAATTAAGTGATGCGGGAGCACCTGGGTGGCTCAGTCGGTTGAGTGTCTGTCTCTTGGTTTCAGCTCATGGTTAGTGAGTTTGAGCCCCGCATGGGGCTCCACGCACTGATGGCATGGAACCTGCTTCGGATTCTCTCTCCTTCTCTCCCTGCCCCTCCCCTGCTCACTCACTCTGTCTCGCTCTCAAAATAAATAAATAAAACAAAACAAAAAAGGAATTAAGTGATGCATGAGTTTTGCAGACGTATTGCTCAATCAGAGATGGAATTTATTAAAAAGATGGGGGAAAATAGTCTTTTCAACAAAAGGTCCTGGGACAAATGGGTGTCTGCATGCGAATGAGTGAACTTGGACCCTCAACTCATAATATATAAAAACTAATTGAAAATAGATCATAGCCCTAAGAACTAAAGCAATAAAACGCATAGAAGAAAAAATAGAGGTAAATCTTTATGACCTCAGATTAGGCAATAGTTTCTTAGGTATGACACCAAAACACAAGTGACAAAAGTAAAAATACATAAACTGGACTTTATCAAATTAAAAACTTTGAAGCGTTTCACTTCAAAGGACAAAGAAGTAAGTGTTGCTTCAAAGGACACTATCAACAACATGAAAGGATAACCCTCTGAAAAGAAGAAAATATTTACAAATCATATAGCTGATAAGGGAGTTGTATGTGAAATATACAAAAATGCTTACAAATCAACAATAAAAAGACAATTCAATTAAAAAATGTGTAAAAGAGGAGTGCCTGCCTGGGTAGCTCAGTTGGTTAAGCGTCTGACTCCTAATTTCAGCTCAGGTCATGATCTAGCAGTTCATGAGTTCGAGCCCCATATCAGGTTCTTTGATGACAGTGTGGAGCCTGTTTGGGACTCTCTCTTTCTCTCTCTCTGCCCCTCCCATGCTCTCTCTCTCTCTCTCACTCTCAAAATAAAGAAATAAAATGAACTTTAAAAAATGGGTGAAAGATATGAAGAGACATTTCTCCAAGGGAGACATGCAAATTGCCCATAAGTACATGTAAAGGTGCCCCACATAATTAGCTATTAGGGAAATGCAAGTCAAAATCACATTGAGATACCACTTCATATCCAATAAGGTGGCCAAAAAACAAAAGACAATACAAGTTGGTAGAATGATGGTACAAGAATGTAGAAAGTATGTGGAATGCATAGAACTCTCATACATTGCTGGTAAGATTGTAAAATGGTATAGTCACGTTGGAAGACATTTTGATAGTTATTCAAAATGCTGAGCCTAAAATTAGCCTAAAATTGCCCCAGCAATTTAATTGCTAAGCCAGAATAGGCAAATCCAGAGAAACAGAAAGTATATTAGTGGTTTCCTGGGGCAGGAAGAAGGAGGTGCATGGAAAGTGATTCTTAATGCATATGTGGTTTCTTTTTTTTTTTTGAAAAATTTTTTAATGTTTTATTTATTTCTAGGAGAGAGAGACAGCATGAGCCACCATGGTGCCCCACATATGTGGTTTCTTGTTTGGAATGATTAAATGTTCTGAAGGTAGATAGTCGTAGTGATTGTACAAATCTATGAATATATTAAAAACTATAAATTTTGCACTTTATGCATTAATGTTTTATATACTTTCATAAAATTTGGTCATTATAGGGGCACCTGGGTGGCTCAGTCAGTTAAGCATCCAACTTTAGCTCAAGTCATGATCTCATGGTTTGTGGGTTCGAGCCCTGTGTCAGGCTCTGTGCTGACAGCTAGCTTAGAGCCTGGAGCCTGTTTCAGACTCTGTATCTCCCTCTCTCTCTGACCCTCCCCTGCTCATGCTGTCTCTCTCTCTCTCTCTCTCTCTCAGAAATAAATAAAACATAAAAATTAAAAAAATTTGGTCGTTATATATCAAACTTCCTTCAAGTGGGGCACCTTTGTGTGAATGGCACTATGAATGCCTAAGAAATATCTATTTCGTATGGCAAAAAGGGCATTTGGACAGTGTTGTGATGGTAAACAACTGACTGGAGGGAGCGGGAGTAGCCCTTGATTTGTAGCATTTGCCAATGTCCATAGTGTAAATATTCCTACTGTGTCAACTTCAAGCTACTAGTGTGACATCACTGAACTCGAAGCTGGGAAGAGATAGGCACAATTGATTCTCATCGGAAAGGAGCAAGTATGAAGTGGCTCTGGCAATCACTAAATATTGATAATGTAAGTTTCATAGGTACAGGGAAAGAATAGTAGATATAGAATCAGAAATACAGGGCACCTTGGTGGCTCAGTCAGTTAAGCGTCTGACTTTGGCTCAGGTCACGATCTCATGGTTCTTGGGCTCTGTGTTGACAGTGTGGAGACTGCTTGGGATTCTTTCTCTCTCCCCCTCTCTCTCTGCCCCTCCCCTGCTTGCATATTCTCTCTCTCTCAAAATAAATAAATAAACTTTATATATAAAAAAAGAATCGGAAATACACTGTTGCAACATGGAAGACTGTTGGGAACTTCTCAAACTTCTGATTTAGACACCGATCTTTAGACACAATGTAATATATTGAACTCTTGCTTATTAGGATGATCAACAATGAACTCTTCACAGAAGAGTGAAAAGCAAAGTTAAATAAATTTTAAAAGACCACGCATTGCTATGAAAAACACCTAACAAATAAACATGTTTTTGAGGAAATATAAGTTATGGATCAATTTTTACAAAAGGAAAGGGAAAAATATAGTAAACAATAACAATGACTTAGTTTCAAAAATTATCAATACATGGTTAATCTGTACTGATAATGGTTCATCTTTTTTCATCTATCCTACTATCCATTTTCCTCCTCCTGATTATTTTGCAAATTCCAGATATCATACTTCATCCATAATATTTTATTATGTGTCTCTAAAAGAGCTCTATTTTTTTAAGATTTTATTTTTAAGTAATCTCTACACCCAATGTGGGCCTCAAATTTACAACCCTGAGATCAAGAGTCACATGCTCCACTGACTGAGCCAGCCAGGCACCCCAAAGAACTCTATATTTAACATAGCTACAGTAGCCTTACTGTATAGAAAATATTAATAGAAATTTCTTAACATGGGGCGCCTGGGTGGCTTAGTCTGTTAAGCCTCCGACTTTCGCTTAGGTCATGATCTCACGGTTCGTGGGTTCGAGCCCCGCGTCGGGCTCTGTGCTGACTGCCAGCTCAGAGCCTGGAGCCCATTTCAGAGTCTGTGTCTCCCTCTCTCTCTGACTCTCCCCTGCTCACGCTGTCTCTCTCTCTCTCTCCTAGAAATAAATAAAAAAAAATTAAAAAAAAAAAGAAATTTCTTAACATCATAAAAAGTCCAGTTAGTGTTCAAGATTTCCTGATTGTCTTATATTTTTTGACAGTTTTTTCAAATAAAGATTAAAATAAAGTATATAAACTGTGATTTGTTCCACGGATTTTTACGTGGATTTTTTTACAAAGGCTTTTTGTGCTCAAAGAATTTTGAAAAAAAATTTTTGTACTAAAAATCTCAAATCAATATGCAAGAGAATATTGGCTTCCATGATATAACACATTGCCACATCCACTACCCCTACTACCAGAAGTTTTTCAGTCAAATCCTAAGCCTCTTATCATTTCATCTATAAATCATCACATGTATTTGTAAAATATAAAAAAATCTTAAAGTTTAACAAAAACCACAATTGTCATGTCATAAAAAATATCAATATTTCTTTGATATTATTAAATATCCAGTTAGTGTTCATATTTTTCCAACTTTCTCCAAATTTTTTAGCAGTTGGTTTATCCAAGTCAAGATCCAAATAAGGTTTACATATTAAATTAGCTTGTTGTCTCTTATAGGTCTTTTCCATCTTTTTTTTTTTTTTTAAAGAGCATGATAGTTTGTCCTGTAGAGTTTTGTATATTTTAGATTTTGCTGTTTATATCCTTGTGATATTATTATATTTGATCTGATTTAGTTTAGTTTATCCCTCCCCCCAAATACTTGAGATAATGACATCTGCTCCTATTTCTTCTCAACAAGAGGCACGAATGTCTGGCTATTTCTCTTTTTCTGATATTAAGATTAATCAGTGGGTTCAGGTTAATTAATTAGATGGTCAGTTTAAGTTTTCTTTTTTTAAATCTTTATTTATTTCAGAGAGAGAGAGAAAGAGAGAGAGAGCATGTGCATGAGCAGGGGAAGGGCAGAGAGAGGGAGACAGAGAATCCCAAGCTGGCTTTGCACTGTCAGCACAGAGCCTGATGCAGGGCTTGAACTCATGACCTGTGAGATCATGACGAGTTGAAATCAAGGATCAGAAGATTAACCAACTGAGCCACCCAGGTGTGCTAGTCAGCTTAAGCCTTCTATCAGCTTTTTAGGAAGGGTGTTAACAACCATTGATAATCACTGCCTACAACCATTATTTCACTGAAGGTTGCGAAAGGGTAATATTCTAAAACAATCATTTCTTTTATTTTTTAGCTGAAATTATCCTATAGAGAAATTCTTTCTCTTACCAGTGATTTAAGGACAGGATAAATGTTTGATTCTTTCCAGTTACTTAATATTTTCATGATGGGCTAATTCCCTGGCATCTTTCAAAGGCAACCAAAGAAATTAAAACCTTTTTTAAAACTTATTATTAGGAGCGCATGAACTTTAATACATTTGACATGTTGTAATCCAAATTATTTAGCTTTTTGATCTCAAATTGATAAATCTGTGGGTCACTGGTCAAGTTGGATCCTAAGCCTTCCTTTCTTCCTTCCTTTTTTCTTCCTTCCTTCCTTCCTTCCTTCCTTCCTTCCTTCCTCTTTCTTTCTTTCTTTTTTTCTTTCTTTCTTTCTTTCTTTCTTTCTTTCTTTCTTTCTTTCTTTCTTTCTGAGAGCAAGTGAACAGGGGAGAGGGGAAGAGGGAGAGATGGAGAGAAACTGAGGCAGGCTCCACACTTAGCACAGAGTTTGACATAGGGCTTGATCCCATGTCCCTAGGATCATGACCTGAGCCAAAATCAAGAGTTAGACACTCAACTGATTGAACCACCCTGGTGCCCCACTCATAAGTTCTTTTGATATGATTTTTGATAGTTTTGGTGTAGTAAGATGTTCATGCTCATCTTGCACATTTCCTGCTCCAAATTTGCAAGGAGCCCTGGTTTCTGTTAGTGGGAAATGGTTTTCAGAGACCATAATCTAGGTGTTTGGGTTGCTCATTGCCACTGAATTGGTTATTGCTTCTAAGCCTTTTCAGTGATCCACAGATTTTTTAATGTGCAATGGAGAGAAAATCTGAGCAATAAGATTTATTCTGAGTGGAATGGGTGGAAATTAGAGATATGTCATCTTTCTACCACATAGCTTCATTTGGCTCTTTAAAAATGATGAAATCTTTAAAAAATCATAATTAACATTAATGCTTTAGATTTATTTGGATTTTAAAAATGAATTTGAAATTATGAAATTACTTAGTTGACCCTTAATATTTTTTAAATGCTTATTTATTTTTGAGAGAGAACAAGCAAGTGGGGGAGGGGCAGAGAGAGAGGGAGACAGAAGATCTGAAACAGGGTCTGTGCTAATAGCAGGGAGCCCAATGTGGGGCTCGAATTCACAAGCCATGAGATCATGACCTGGGATGAAGTCAGATGCTTAACTGACTGAGCCACCTAGGAAACCCTGACCTTTAATATATTAAGCCACTTCCGGGGCGCCTGGGTGGCTTAGTCGGTTAAGCGTCCGACTTTCACTCAGGTCATGATCTCGCGGCTCGTGAGTTCGAGCCCCGCATCGGGCTCTGTGCTGACTGCCAGCTCAGAGCCTGGAACCTGTTTCAGAGTCTGTGACTCCCTCTCTCTCTGACCCTCCCCTGCTCATGCTGTCTCTCTCTCTCATAGAAATAAATAAAAAAAAACATTAAAAAAAATTTAATATATTAAGCCACTTCCAATAAACTTTGTGGATAGCAATTTTTCTATTAAAACATTTTTAAGTTATTATGGAAACAAGCTGTTCTACTGTTAAGTCTCAGTCCACTTCCTAGTCTCAGGCTAGTTAACTATGCTCTCCTTTCCCTATTTTTTTTTTTTTTTTTTGCATTCCCCAGTGATTCATTTGGCTGTAATTTTCTCTTTAAAGGCCTTCCTCCAAGCACTGAATGGAAAGAAGAATGAGAGAGTTTTTCGGAAATATTTTATATCTTGCTCTGGGTAGCAGTTATGTGAGTGTTTACATATGTAAAAATTCAAATTGTATACTTAGGATTTTTTTAACATTTATTTATTTTTGAGAGAGAGAAAGAGAGAGAGAGAGAGAGAGAGAGAGAGAGAGAGACAGAGCACAAATGGGGGAAAGGCAGAAAGAGAAGGAGACACAGAATCCGAAGCAGGCTCCAAGCTCGGAGCAAGCTGTCAGCATAGAGCTTGATGACGTGAGGCTCAAATCCATGAACCAGGAGAGCATGACCTGAGCAAAAGTCAGATGTTCAACTGACTGAGCCATCCAGGTGCCCCTACTTAGGATTTTTAATATGGACTCCCAGTTATCCTGCACCAGCACTCCACACAGTGATTTGCTTTTAGAAAGTACTCAGTTTATTTGAACTGAACCGTGATGCAGTTCAAGTCTCAGCAGAAGGACTTGACCTTCTATAAGTGCTTGATAGGGGTTTGTTATTATTGATAGTGATGACTACTTGTATATTCAGAACCTTTTTCTGGTCCAAATAAACATTTTGCCTAGAAGTTAGGTACATAATAATTAACTAAAATTACAGTTATTCCAAATGAGTAGTTACTCATTTTGTTCTTGAAGTTTTTTGTTTTTTAGGGATCTTCAATAAATAATTTAATAGAGAGGTAAATACGTAACCACTTTTGCCAACTACAGTCATGTCATAATGACAATTAAATTTTATGTTAAGCATTATTCAATATCATAGAACAATGACATTTTTCCTGAGATTTTTACCTCAAAATGGAAGATTTGGTAAGGAAATGGAACATATCTTCTCTTACAATGGGTCAGGTTCCCAACTTTGGTGTTATCATCAATATATTGGTTGCAGATAGGGGTGCCTAGGTAGCTCAGTCAGGCCTCCAACTTCAGCTCAAGTCATGATCTCAGTTCATGGGTTCGAGCCCCACGTCAGGCTCTGTGTTGACTGCCAGCTCAGAGCCTGGAGCCTGTTTCAGATTCTGTATCTCCCCCTCTCTCTGACCCTCCCCTGATCATGCTGTCTCTCTCTCTCTCAGAAATAAATAAAAAATATTATTAAAAAAATATATTGGTTGCAGATAACTATGCCGTAATGTTTCTCACTTACTTTCTACCCATTCACTTGTCTTTTTTAAAAACTTTATTTATTTATTTTTGGGAGAGAGAAAGAGAGCATTGGGGAGGGACAGAAAGAGATGGAGAGAGAAAATTCTAAGCAGGCTCCATACTGTCAGTAGAGAGCCTGACTTGAGTCTCAGTCCCACAAACTGTGAGATCATGACCTGAGCTGAAATCAAGAATTGGACACTTGACCAACTGAGTCACCCAGGCACTCCACCACTTCTTTAAGTGAGCTTACCCATACCTGCTGCTCCAAGAGTTTGCTCACACATAATATTGCTCTTCAGTTCCTAGCCAATTGGACCAGGAGTAGACTAAATTAGATTAATTGGTTCTTCTCTCTTCAGAATTTGGAATTAGAGTTCCTTCTTTTTAAAAAAAATTTTTTTTAATGTTTTATTTATTTCTGAGAGAGAGAGACAGCATGAACAGGGGAGAGTCAGAGAGAGAGGGAGACACAGAATCCAAAACAGGCTTCAGGCTCTGAACTAGCTGTCAGCACAGAGCCTGACGCAGGACTCAAACCCACAAACCATGAGATCATGACCTGAGCCAAAGTCAGATGCTTAACTGAGTGAGCCACCCAGGTGCCCCTGGAATTAGAGTTTCTTTAGATTGCTTGAGCTGGAGATAATATATAGCCTGTGTGGGTATCCATTGCATGTACATTTGTGCAGGTGTGATGGGGCAGTTATCTAGGGCCCTGCTATACCATGTGGTAAAACTTGACTCTTGGGAAACTTGCCATTCTGAACATAGAAATGTAGATTGCCCCTCTACTCAGCTGACACCCCCTTCTCTCAGCTTTACCCACTTTCTCACATCTTATTTTAATTTGTAAAATTTTATTTATGTATTTATTTGTAAGTAAGCTCTACACCCTATGTGGGACTTAAACTCATGACCCTGAGATCAAGACATGCATGTCCTACTGACTGAGCCAGCCAGACACCCCTCTCATGTCTCTTTTTCTTTTTAAAAAATGTTTATTTATTTAATTTATAGAGAGAGTGCAAGTAGGAGAGGGGCAGAGAGAGAGAGGGAGAGGGAGAGAATCCCAAGCAGACTCCATCCCAATGGGGGGCTTCATCACACAACCATGAGATCACGACCTGACCAAGAGTCAGATGCTCAACCAACTGAACCACTCAGGTGCCCCTCATGTCTCTTTTTCTATTCCCTAGCAGTATCAGGTGAATGGCTTAGCAAGTTTTAGACCAGAGGCAATCTCTGATTCTCAACTTACTGAAGCATGTAATGGTTCAGAGGGTTCAAGCACCCCTACTTTATGATTCTTTTGGTAATTCCCTTCCTGGTCTTGAGGAAGGGGGAAATTCTTTATTCCCCCTCACAATGTAAGGAGAGAGAATACCTTCTCTTTAAAATACTGTATTCCCTGCAAAAGACAACTTTCATAGTTTCTGCTTTCCTTTATATGAGGAAGGGGATAATGGTGGTGGTAGTGCTAATTTTCTCCACTGGTCCTTCTCACTAGACCAAATGGGGGAGGGATAGACTCCAAAAGCTGACGCTTCTTCAAACACAGAATGGGGTATGGAAGGATAGTCTTTTTTTTTTTTTTTTAAGTAATCCCTACACCCAATGTGGGGCTTGAACTCATGACCTGGAGATCAAGAGTCACATGCTCCCCTGACCTGCCAAGTGTCCCAGGGAACGGTAGTCTTTAGTACCATGTATTCTTCACTGTGGGCTCAAAAACAGGATCTTATTTCACCTAAAATGAAATAACCCCTGACACAATGAATTGAGTTGGACTCCTTCTAAATTCTGTTTCATACAATCAGAAGCATAAGTGCAACATTTGTGGTAGAGACTTGTAAATACGTGTATAAGACTAATTTTACAAATTATTCAGAATTGGTGGTTTTTTGGGGGCACCTGGGTGGCTCCATTGGTTAAGCATCTGACTCTTGATTTCAGCTCATGATCTCTCAGTTCATTGGTTCAATCCCCACATCAGGCTCCCTGCTGACAGTGTGGAGCCTGCTTGGGATTCTTTCTCTTCCTCTCTCTCTGCTCCTCCCTTGCTTGTTCTCTCACTCTTTTTCTCTCTCTCTCTCAAGAATAAATAAATTTAAAAAAGAATTAATTGGTTTTTTAATAGTCTGGTTCATTGCATAGCATTTTAATATATATTGTGTCATTTAATTAAATGCCTGGGATGTTGCTGACCCATAATCCTATACGATTGAAACTATGAACATTCCAGAGCATCCTTGATATCCCAGTTTACTTTCCAATGATCTTTTCTCCTCAAGGGCACACAGCTTCCTTCCCAGAGCCACAGGATTTCTAGTCATAGCTGATACTAGATTAAAGCCTAGTTCAGGAAAGGAACATCTTTTCACCTTGTTAGTCTCCCATTAGTTTAACATTTAGATTCTCTTTAACAATTTCATTTGGAACTCACTTTATGATTTTTGTACTATCTGTATATCTACCTTTATTTATCTTTGTTACATATAGGAAGACTGCATTTTAAAATTTAAAGTGCATAGAATAGTGGTGATTTTCACTAGTAAGGGAAAGTTAAATAGGGGGCCATGGAAGGGACCCCATGGAATTCCTGCACTTCTTGACCCTTCCCTGATTCTGTTTCCTCCTCTTTATAATTTTTGCAGCCTTTGCTAGTGTGCCATTTTGGAATATGGCTGAAGCTAAAAGTCTGTGGACTTAGTCAGACAAAGAGATAATAGCCAGGAATAGAAAGAGGCACTTAAAAT
Organism: Hyaena hyaena; assembly: GCF_003009895.1. Lineage (NCBI taxonomy): Eukaryota > Metazoa > Chordata > Mammalia > Carnivora > Hyaenidae > Hyaena > Hyaena hyaena. The sequence continues at coordinate 2,976,355 of NW_024080656.1, read as the reverse complement.
CCTTCTGTAATGCTTGGAGTCCCTTCAAGATTTATAATTCTATGTATCACATTAGGAGAAAGAACATCCCAATAACAGAAGATGCTATCTTTTAACATTTAGAGAGGCTGAAATACTTCTGTGACTGAAATACTTAACTCCAGTTATGTGGAGACAGGGGAATAAAAGCAGACATAGCTTAATAACATCAAAACTCAATAATTTCAGGGCGCCTGGGTGGCTCAGTCAGTTAAGCATCTGACTTCGGCTCAGGTCATGATCTCATGGTTTGTGGGTTTGAGCCCCGCTTCAGGCTCTGTACTGACAGCCAGCTCAGAGCCTGGAGCCTGTTTCAGACTCTGTATCTCCCTCTCTCTCTGACCCTCCCCTGCTCACGTTGTCTCTCTCTCTCAGAAATAAATAAAACATTAAAAAAATAAACTCAATAATCTCTAGTTTGCTTTTTTAAAAATTTTTTATTTTGAGAGAGAGAGAGGAGAGGGAGAGAGAGAATCCCAAGCAGGCTCTGATCTGTCAACTTGGAGCCTGACATGAAGCTTGATCTCACAAATCATGAGATCATGATCTGAGTTGAAATCAAGAGTCAGATGCTCAACTGAGTGAACCACCCAGGTGCTCTTCTAGCTTTATTTATGTGTGTGTGTTTAATGTGTTCCAGAGAATGAAATAAGTAATATCTTCTGTTTGTTTTTTTTTTTAGATTTTATTTTTAAGTAATCTCGACACCCAATGTGTAACTTGAACCTACAACCCCAGGATCAAGAATTTCATGCTCTACCAACTAAGCCAGCCAGGTGCCCCTAAGTAATATCTCCTAAAAGGAAGAAATGTGAGGGGATTCTCCTCCCCCCCCCCGCCCCTTCCTCACTTGTGTGCATGCTCTCTTTCTCTCTCTCTCAAAATAAAAACTGAAAAAAAAAGGAAGAAATATGAAAGGGCAAAGGGCAACCATACTGAAGCTATCACACTACTTCTCTACACTTATTAAACATTATCCACACTTACTTAAGCATAATCTGCAAGATCAGAGGACACATAGTTTGCCTTTTATTTTCTTCATGCTAAATGTCTTTCTTCTTCAAATTACTACTCAAGAAATTTTGATATTTTTCTTCATCAAGTCCCCTTCTTCGTATCTATTACATGAAAATTTGAAAAATCATTCTAGAAATTTTACGTTAATTTTATTACTTTCTAAAAAATTAGTAAATAGACTATTATCTATTAATTATTATATAGAAAAAATGAACATCCAAAATCTTGTTTGATTCCCTTTGCTTTTTTTTTTTTTTTTTTGAGAGAGGCAGTGACAGAGCATGTATGCACACAAGCAGGGGAGGGGCAGAGGGAGAGAGAGGCTCTTAAGCAGGCTCCACGCCCAGCACAGAGCCCAATGAGGGTGCTCGATACCACCATCTGAGCTGAAAGCAAGTCAGATGCTTAACCGACTGAGCCACCCAGGCACTTCTCCCTTTGCAGTTTTAAATTATGAAGATACAATTCATGTTCTCTATCTGAGGAAATAGCATGATAGTTATGAAACAGCAAACTCTCCGAAATATGAGTAATTTGATTTATTCTGATGACTATAAAAGTGAATATACTTTCTAAAGATCTAATTCTCTTGAATTTAAGTTGTATAAAACTATCTTCAACCGGCTAACATGAAGGTTTTACACTGGATAATAAAACAGCCCTAATGTGAATTTGCAGTGCCTCATTAACTTTCAAAAAACTGTAGAGGCATTGTTGACCAAAATTAATCCCAAGTAAATTAAGAGTTTACATATAAAAATTAATTGAGAATTTAGAAGAAATTAGAACATTCCTTAAATGTTTGGATCTGTATTTTTCTCCATAGGCCACAGGATTTTCATATTCATAAATGTACCCCTAGTGCCCAACACACAGTATGCATTCAACAAAACCTGCTAAACTGAAGATGACCCAGGCTTAAAAGAAAAAGGAACTTTAAAAGGAAAATAGGAAATATTTTACTAAATGAAAAAAATTTAATTTCAGCACATTAAAAAATTTAATTATAGTCACTAAAGAGAAGACTGCAAACTGTAAAAGCATTGGAAGCAAATATAGTAGAGACTAGAGATCTTTCTTAAGTATATCATACAAATTATTAAAACATAAGAATATAAACCTTTCTGAGCTTCAAATTATCTTAGGCATTTTAGCAGGTTGTAAACTGTTTTAATAGGTGCAAAACTTTTTTTTAAAGGTTTATTTATGTTTGAAAGAGACAGAGCAGGAGTGGGGGAGGGGCAGAGAGAGGGAAACAATCCGAAGCAGGCTCCAGGTTCTGAGCTGTCAGCACAGAGCCCGACGCGGGGCTGGAACCCACAAACTGCGAGATCATGACCTGAGCTGAAGTCTGCCACTTAACCGACTGAGCCACCCAGGCGCCCCAATAGGTGCAAAACTTTTAAATTTGAGATAAGGGGTGCCTGGGTGGCTTAGTCGGTTGAGCGTCTGACTTTCGCTTAGGTCATGATCTCACAGTTTGTGGGTTCGAGCCCCGCGTCGGGCTCTGTGCTGACAGCTAGCTCAGAGCCTGGAGCCTCTTTCAGGGTCTGTGACTCCCTCTCTCACTGACCCTCCCCTGCTCACGCTGTCTCTCTTTCTCTCTCCTAGAAATAAATAAAACATTAAAAGAAAAAAAACCTGAGATAAAACATCAATCTCAAACACCGTTTGGAATGAACGGATTAATCTTAAGAACAAAGCCCAATACCGTCAGAATATTAATATTAAAAAACACAGTAGGTGCCTGAGTGGCTCAGTCAGTTAAGTGTCTGACTTCTATTCAGGTCGTGATCTCACGGTTTGTGAGTGAGAGCCCCACGTAGGGCTCTGTGCGGACAGCTCAGAGCCTGGAGCCTGCTTTGGATTCTGTGTCTCCCTCTCTCTCTGCCCCTCCTCTGCTGTGCTCTCTCTCTCTGTCTCTCCAACGTAAATAAATAAACATTTAAAAAAAAACTGACAGTAATTCTTTTTTTAGTGTTCATTTTGAGAGAAAGAGAGAGCACAAGCAGGGGAGAGGCAGGGGGAGAGCGAGAGCGAGAGCGAATCCCGAGCAGATACAGGGCTCAAACCCATAAATCATGAGATCATGACTTGAGCTGCAATTGAGAGTCAGAAGCTTAACTGACTTAGTAACCCAGGTGCCCCAAAACATGGTAATTCTTAATATGCTTAGTTTAGACTGTAGTTCAGCTGCTGATATATTTTTAAAATATCAAACGTGATATGATCAGGAATGATCTAATTTCCTAACATAACCATCTTTATTTTTTAATATCCCCCTTTTTAGTGTTAATATTCTTTACTCAGGTATAATCATAATGTACATGTTGTGTCATTTCCCCCCATAACAATAGGTTCATAAGCATTTTTCCATAGGCTATATGGTAGCCAAAATTAAAAAATTAATGAGGGGTGCCCAGATGGCTTAGTTGGTTAAGCATCTGATTCTTGATTTTGGCTCAGGTCACAATCTCATGGTTCAAGAGATCAAGTCCTGTGTCAGGCTCTGCACTGACAGTGTGAAGCCTGCTTAAGATTATCTCTCTCCCTCTCTCTCTGCCTCTATCTCACTCATGCTCTCTCTCTCTCTCAAAATAAATAAATAAACTTAAAAAAATTAGTGAATTCAACACTGTACTGGAAGTCCTAGCTAAAGCCATTAGGTTAGAAAAGTAAATAAAGTCATCCAAATTGGAAAGGAAGTAAAATTATCTCTGTTTGCAGATGATATTATCTTCGTGACAATGGATTTGGCAATATTTCTTGGATATGACACCAACAGCACAGGCATTTAAAAGAAAAAAATAGATAAGTTGGACTTTATCAACATTTAAAACTTTTGTGTAAAGGACACAGTCAATAGAGTGGAAAGACAACCCATGGTATGAAAGAAAATATTTCCAAATTATGTATCTAATAAGGGATTAATATCCAGAATATATAAAGAACTTCTACAACTCAGTAACAACAAAGAAGTTACCACATAATTTAAAAATGGGCAAAGTACTTGAATAGACATTTCTGTAAAGAAGGTATATACAAATTGCCAATAAGCACATGAAAAGATTTTCAACATCCCTGTCAGGACAATGCATATCAAAGCCATAATGATATACTACCTCACACCCATTAGGATGGCTAATATGGAAGGGAAAAAAAAGAAACTGACAAGTGTTGGTGAGGATGTAGAGAAACTGGAACCCTTATATGCTGCTGGTAGGAATGTAAAAGTGTATAGCTATTGTGGAAAACAGTATGATGGCTCCTCAAAAAATTAAACAGAATAACCATATGATCCAGCAATTTAAGTTTGGGTATATGTCTGAAAGAATTGAAAGCAGTGACTTAAATAGACATTCATACTCCCATGTTCATAGCAGTTTTACAATAAGCCAAAAGATGGAAGCAACCCAAGTTTGTTGTCACTGTTGTTGTTTTTGCTTTTTTAGGGAGAGAGAAACCACAAGCAAGGGAGAGAAGTATTGGGAGAGAGACAGAGAATCCCAAGCATGCTCCATACTCATCACGGACTCTGATGTGGGGCTTGGTCCCATGAGCCTGGGATTAATTTCGGTCCCAAGACGAAATTAAGAGTCAGATACCTGACTCACTGAGCCACCCAGATGCCCCTAGAAGCAACCCTAGTTTTTGTCAATAGATGAATGAATAAATAAAATGTGGTATATACATACAATGGAATATTATTCAGCCTTAAAAAGGAAAGGAATTCTGCTATATGCTGCAGCATGGATGACCTTAATTATGCTAAGTGAAAGAAGTCAGTCACAAAAGGACAAACATTATATGATTCATTTATTTTAAGTTTTACTTAAGTAATCTCTACACCTGATATGGGGCTCGAACTTACAACCCTGATATCAAGAGTCACATGCTCTTCTGACCGAGCCAGTCAGCAGCTAACCCGTATGATTCATTTACATGAAGTACCAAGAGTAGTCAAATTTACAGAGATAGGAAGTAGAATGATAGCCAGGGACTGGGAGAAGGGAGAATGGAGAATTAGTGTTAACAATACAGAATTTTAATTGGGAAAGATGAAAAAGTTCTGGAGATTGATGTTGGTGATAGTTGCACAACATGAATGTATTTAATGCCATAGAACTGTGTAAACAAAATGGTTAAAATGGTAAATTTCAGGTTATATACGTGTAACCACTCTTTATGGATTAAATTAGGTCTCCTCAGATTCATGTGTTGAAGCCCTAACACCCAATGTGACTCTATTTGGAGACAGAGCCTATAAGAAGTAACTAAAGGTAAATGAGGTCATAAGAGTGAGCCCTAATTCAATAGCATTAGCATCCTTATAAGAAGAGATACCAGGAGGGCCTGTTCACAGAAGAAAGGCCATGTGAGGGACAGTCAGATGGTGGCCATTTGTAAGTCAGGAAGAGAGGTCTCACCAGAAACCAAACCTGTGGGTACCTTGATCTTGGATTTCCTACTACCAGAACTTTGAGAAAATAAATTTCCGTTGTTTGAGCCATTCAGTTTGTGGTATTCTGCTACAGTAGTCTGTGCAGACTAATACAACTGCAAAAAAGAAAAGTGAAAAAAATTAGTAATGCTTTTCATTGTAAAAATAATGTATGGCTATGTAAAAATTCAAACCATACCAAAGGGTAAAAAGTCATAAGGAATTCTCTCACCACTTCCTCATCTCCACCCACCTTCTAACCCTAGTAATCAATGTCAATAGTTTTAGGAATATCTTCCAGAATGCTTTTATGAATATATAAAGCATATATTATTTACAAACACTTTGTTCCTCTAGATCAAAGTAGGATCTGGTTCAGAAAGGGAAGAAATTTTCAAGTTTGTTAAGCCCAAACATATAATTTAACATATTTATCCATTCTATTATCATTATGTGTGTGGATTATTTTTAGATTTTTTCTCCATCTTATACAATGTGATTAACTTTCTTAAAATCTTTCTATTTTAAATTATTTCTATCCTCAATTTCTTAGATCATAACATACAATGTAACAAAGTTATTCTTTCCATTACCATTGTTCATATAAGTTATTCCTATACTTTTATTTTATTTTATTTTATTAAAAAATTTTTTTTGGTTTTATTTAATTTTGAGACAGAGAGAGACAGAGCACTAGTTGGGGAGGGGCAGAGAGAGTGGGAGACACCGAATCTGAAACAGTCTCCAGGCTCTGAGCTGTCAGCACAGAACCTGATGCGGGGCTCAAACCCACGAACCATGAGATTATGACCTAAGCCGAAGCTGGACGCTTAAATGACTGAGCCACCCAGGTGCCCCATATATTTTTATTTTATTAATATCTTCATAATATTATTAACTTTTAAATTATTTAAGTTCCTAACAGTGAAATTGAGCCAATTGATGTGAAATTTTTATAGAACTTCATATATATTGCCAAACTGATTTCCAAAAAGCTAACTGCCAACTTAAATTTCTATTAGTAGTATTAACAGCACCAATATTAGGTACTCCTATTTAAAAATATCTGCAGGATATCCAACTGGCTTGGTCAGTGGAACATGGATCTCAGGGTTGTGAGTTTGAGTCCCATATTGGGTGTAGGAATTACTTAGAAATAAAAAAATCTTTTTTAAAATAGTTTATTGTCAAGTTGGTTTCCATATAACACCCAGTGCTCATCCCCACAAGTGCCCTCCCCCATGCCCATCACCTCCCTTCCTGTCTCCCCCACCCCCATCAGCCCTGTTTGTTCTCAGCATTCAAGAATCTCTCATGGTTTGCCTCCCTCCCTCTCCCCCACTATTACCCCCATTCTTGTCCCCCACAGTCCTCCGTTAAGTTCCTCCTAATCCTCCTATACATGCAAACATATGGTATTTGTCCTTCTCTGCCTTAGTTTGCTCAGTATAATACCCTCAAGTTCCATCCATGTTGCTACACATGGCCAGATTTCATTCTTTCTCATTGCCATGTAGTATTCCATGGTATAGATAAACCACATCTTCTTGATCTATTTTTCTTTTGATGGACACTTAGTCTCTTTCCATGTTTTGGCTATTGTTGAGAGTGCTGCTATGAACATTGGGGTACATGTACCCCTATGCATCAGCACTCCTGTATCCCTTGGGTAAACTTCTAGCAGCGTTATTGCTGGGTTATAGGGGAGTTGTATTGTTAATTTTTTGAGGAGCCTCCACACTGTTTTCCAGAGGGGCTGCACGGGTTTACATTCCCACCAACAGTGTAGGAGGGTGCCTGTTTCTCCACATTCTCACCAGCATCTAGAGTCCTCTGATTTGCTCATTTTAGCCACTCTGACTGGCGTGAGGTGGTATCTCAGTGTGGTTTTGATTTGTAAGAAATAAAAAATCTTTTTAAAAAGTCTCATAAAGTAGTTAAAAAAGTAAACCTTACTTTTATTTGCATTTTTGATGAGATTAAAGATTTTCAAATATTATTTGTATCTCCATTTTGTGTGTAAGCCATCAGTTCATACTCTATACCTACATGAGTATTGGTGGCAGTAATGTCTTCTTGATTTGTGTGAGTCCTTCATATATTATCGTGTTACTCCTTTATCAATATTTACTCCCAATATTTTCCAAATGGCGTGTCTTTTTTTAAAAAAGAGTATTTTTTTAATGTTTATTTCTGAGAGAGAGAGAGAGTGCTAGTAGTGGAGGGGCAGAGAGAGAGGGAGACACAGAATTCAAAGCAGGTCCAAGCTCTGAGCTGTCAGCACAGAGCCTGACATGGGGTTCGAACCCACAAACTATGAAATCATAACCTGGGCCAAAGTCGGACACTCAACTGACTGAGCCACCCAGGCACCCCTCAAATGGTGTGTCTTTTATGGGTCCATTAAATAAATATTTATTCAGTATCTACTGTGTCCCAGGTACTGTGGTGGGAAGTCTATGTTATTCTTCAAATTACTTTATATACAGAATTATGCACACACTTTTTCTGTTTTTCTATTGTTGTAAGTTTAGAAAGGTTGAACTTTATGATTGGGCAAAAAACTATATAAGATTCCATATCACTGTCTGTGGGTAAAGCTGGCCCTTTCTATCTCTCATGAGATTGTGAGCAGATGCTGGGCAGGGATGGAGTCATCCAATGCTTGACTGGGGTTACAAGATCAGCCCAAAGTAGCTCACTCACATGGCTGATAAGTTGGTGTGCCTGCTGGTGAAGGCTTTTTTCCCTCTCCACATGTTCCCTTCATAGAGCTGCTTGAATGGAGTGGTGTGTAGACTAACTTCCCCTATGGCACGCAAACCAAGAGAATGAGGTGGAAAGGGGCAATCAGTGCCTTTATGACCTAGCGTCAGAAGTCACACACCTTCAGCTGTATTCTATGGGTCAGATTAGCCCTGAATCAAAGGGCTGTAGGAGGACTATATTTACAGAGGTGAGAATCTTTGGAGTTACCTCGGAAGCTACCTACCAAGGATTCTAACATCTTGATTTTTCTGTAATTTACTTTATTAAAGCAAGTATTGATAATTTTGCAACAACCCGTATGATTCTAGTTGTGACATACTGCTTTTTAAAACACAGCTGTGTTCTCAAATACGTCTGTGTACAGGAGTGCACTCAAGCATATAAGACTTTTTTTTAATGTTTATTTTTGAGAGGGAGATGGAGAGAGGGAGAGACAGTATGAGCAGGGGAGGGGCAGAGAGAGAGGGAGACACAAAATCTGAAGAAGGCTCCAGGCTGTCAGCACAAAGACTGTTGCAGGTCTCAAACCTACAAGCCGTGAGATCATGACCTTAGCCGAAATCGGAAGCTTAACCGACTGAGCTAGTCAGGCGCCCCAAGACTTTGTTTCACAAATTCAAGATCCTCTGCTATAGTGTAAATATGAACTTAATTAGGGCCTTAGATTCCACCTCAAGCTCTCTTAAATTTGAGTCGAGTTCAAGATGGCAGATTAAGGGCCAAGAAGTTTGACTTCTATTTACTGTAATCTGTTAATTACGAAACACTTTGGAGTTTTACCAGAAACCTTAAATTTTCTAGAAATCTTTACTTGTGTAAAGATTTATACATGAAAAATAACTTGGAGATTATATTACTAATTTGCGGAAAGTGACTCAGTTAGTGGAAATGATTTACTGGGTAAAGTAGCTGAGTTGAAATTCATTGACGTCACTAAGAGTGAGGAAGACCCTTTCTTACAGCTAACTTTCACCTCATCTAGAGGATAGGCAAAGAGGATCTACCTTTGTGAAATCTTTGTTTGGAACTTAAACTTCTACTTTGCCGCTGGTCCTATTCTTTTTTTTTTTTTTCTTTAAGAGTGTAAAAGCTTTGGGAGAACATCTTTTTTTTTTTTTTCAACAGTTTATTGTCAAGTTGGTTTCCTTTTTTTTTTTTTTTACAAATATCTTATTGTCAAGTTGGTTTCCATATGACATCCAGTGCTCATCCCAACAAGTGCCCTCCTCCATGCTCATCACCCCCCTTCCCCTCTCCCCCACCCCCATCAGCCCTGTTTGTTCTCAGCATTCAAGAGTCTCTCATGGTTTGCCTCCCTCTCCCCCACTATTTTTCCCCTTCTTCTCCCTTATGGTCCTCTGTTAGCTTTCTCCCAATCCACCTACATGTGCAACCATATGGTATCTGTCCTCTCCCTGACTTATTTCGCTCAGCATAACACCCTCAAGTTCCAACCATGTTGCTACACATGGCCAGATTTCATTCTTTCTCATTGCCATGTAGTATTCCTTTTTATAGATATACCACATCTTCTTGATCCATTTTTCTTTTGATGGACACTTAGGCTCTTTCCATGTTTTGGCTATTGTGGAGAGTGCTGCTATGAACATTGGGGTACATGTGCCCCTATGCGTCAGCACTCCTGGGTCCCTTGGGTAAATTCCTAGCAGCGATACTGCTGGGTCATAGGGGAGTTCTATTGTTAATTTTTTGAGGACCCTCCACGCTATTTTCCAGAGGGGCTGCACCAGCTTACATTCCCACCCACTGGTCCTGTTCTAATTAAAGTTTGTTAATTCCTGGGCCTAACAAACAGAGTAGCTCTACGTTTTGCCAAATTGGGAAATTTTGGGGGCCCCAAAGGTTTAGCTGGTAGACTAAGGCGGCCAGAATGGGAGAGCAGGAAGCACCAACTTGGCCCAAAAAGAAGTGAGGTTCTTACTCATTATTATATATTATTATTATATAACCCTTAACTTATAAGCAATAGTATCCTTATTCCTGCAATTAAAGCTTAGGGCTCTCGCTCAACAAAGCTTACCCCTGCCACTCCCAACCCGTTCACTGTCTCCCGACCAGCAAGCCATTGTTGGTGACTTACGCTCTTTTTCTCTTAAGCTTAATTTTAGACAGCTTTCTGGGTGCAAAAACATCAGGGAATGTAAAGAGGATCAAAAACTGCTACATCTGACATACTTTTGTGCATCAAAATAAATCCTCGTCCCCCAATTTTCACCCAGGCCTGAGTGATCTTAAAAAAAAAAAAAAAAATCTCTACAGAGGTACCCTTTCTCAGCAGACATGAACTTGCGCCCATCTCTTTTTCTACCCTCGCTATTCTAAGGACTCGAGTCAGAAAAAGCCACCAGCTCAGGCAAAGGGAAACGCACAGCAAAGGACGTTGTTCACCAAAGACGAAAGAGAGGCTACGCGAGCCAGTTCAACAGACACGGAGCCTCGCCCTCCTCACTTTACAGCGCTCGGCCCCACCCCTCCCAACCGGAACTGCAACCCCCGCGCGTGCGCCCCCACGAATGGCGTGTCACTTGCGCTCGTAGCGCTCGCGCCTGCCCCTCCTCTCCGACGCACTGGGCAGGCGCGGGGCGCGCGCATGCTCCGCAGGCGGGCCGCTGGGTCTCGGAGTCGCTGCAATCTGTTGCGCCGCCGCCCGCGGGAGCCGGCAGATCCGGGTCTCGTGGCTTAGAGTGACGTGGTCAGTCGAATCAAAACAGAGGAGGGGAGGAAGTCAGCGGCCAGGAGCAGCAGCGGTCGCGGCGTCTTGAGCAGCCGCAGCGTTCCGGAAGCTTCAGGCGGTTTTTCTGCCGAGCCTGGATCCCGGCCCCCATCCTCCCCGCCCCGTTGGTTGTTGTCTGGGCGGGTGAGTGTCTCCCTTTCTATCTCCGCCGTTTGCCGGCCCACCCTCCCCTCTCCCTGTTCTCCTGGGGGCTCCTCAGGCTCTGGGGAGCTGCGGCTGCTGCGGCATAGCGGGGCTGGCTTCTCGGGCTCGGTGGTTCTCCGGCCGGGCTGGTGACTCTGCACCGGGAGAAGCCCGCTGCTGCCGATCCCTCGCCCCCCGGCGAAGAGCGAGGCAGAGAACCTGCAATTTGGCTCTCTCTGCAGGAAACCAGAGTCGGGGCTTAGCAGGAAAGTGGACAGTAGCCACGGGTGGTTTTATTTTTAGGGCAAGACCGTCAGCTCGGGTGGAGGCGTATAAGGGAGTAAAAAAGAGAGTCGTAGCCGAAAGGAAAAACCCACAAACCCTGAAATCCAACACTGTCATTTACCTCTATTTCTCTAGGTTTGATGAAGTCATTAGGATGCGTCCTTTGTTGTGATTGATGAGCAAGGAAAGCTGCCATGCAGATAGCGGGAGCTGTATTTTAGCTCTTATTGTGGTGTGGGTTTAAAGTATTTCCCTTTTTTCTTTGTCCAGTTAGTAGAATCAGAGCTGACAGTGAAGAGGCAGTACCCTTTATAGACAAATAATGTGCGATAAACTGTTTACCGGAGTACGTAAAGTCCAGTGTTGCAGTTTAAAGCCAAAGTTTTCCGAAGTGTCCGTTTCTGTGTGTGTGTGTGTGTGAGGATTTTAGCCAACATAATGTTTGTTAGCTGTAAGAAGTCAATAGGATGTTTTCAGTTGTCCTAGTTTGCAAAATCGAAGATTCGGCCTTAAGTAGAATGTCTTGGCTTTGCCTGGAGAGCCGGATGCGCCTCACGCACGTAGTATCTGCGTTTGTTGAGGAGACCTTCCAGTTTTTAGGTGTTATTGTTAGAAACCGTGGCCAGGTCTACAAGCACAGTAACTTGGACGGTGTAGAAGACCTCTCCGGTGTTTTAGTCTTGAGACCCTATTCACTGGAGGTTGCCGAAAGCTTGTGTTCCCTTTCACTTCAGGTAGCCGGCCGCGCAGATTCTTCTAGTGTAGCCTGCTTCAAACCCTGCTACCCTCCGTGACAGCATAGAGACAGGGGACCAAACCTCCTCTTTGCCCTAAGCTGGTGTTTAAAAAAAATTTTTTTTTTTTAAATTTTTTGTCCCAGGGAACTGATTGAGGTGTTTCTTTGGTAAATGGCAAAAAGGAGAAAAGAAGTATGTGCTAATTGATTGCCCCTTATGAAATCCGGGAAGAGTACTTAGGCTTGGGCTACTTCCTTGAAGGGGTATCCTTGTGTGGTATAACATGGATCTCTTCTTAACAAATTTCTCCGATGTGTGCAGTTGAGATCTTTTTTCGTAATACCACAGTTGGAATCCTGCTGATTTAGAAAAATGAAAATATATTTTCTTGAAGTTCTTTTTTTTACCTTTTATGTAACCTGCAACTGAATATTTTTGCTTATATGCAGTAATTTGTAATAATTGGAGAATTATTACAATTAATAAACAAACAAGAAAATAAGCCATTAATAATCCTGCCATCCAGAGATGACTAAAATGTTAGTAGTGGTTTATATCCTTCCAGACTTCTTTTTTGCAGTTAGACATTTTACTGCAAAATGGTATAATTGCATATGCTTTTCTGGAACCTTGCTTTTTCAAATAGTGGTATTTTGGAGTAACAAAATGTATATTTTAATAGATAGGGACTTTTGGACCTCAATTTTTAGGGTATATTCACTGTATGTTTGCCAAACCGTGATTAAAATCGTGGTTTTAAAAGATTTCCTCCCAAACTTTTATGATAATATAAAGAAGTTAATATGCATTGTGTGGCCGTATAAGGTTTTCTTGTTTAACCCTTGGGAGAGCAGGCACAGAGTAGCCTAAGTCGACAATAGGAAGTTTAAAAGAGTTTTGCTAATTTAGTGATTTGATTCAGGTAAAGCTTTATTTCTGTTCCATAGCTACACTATGTTCCAAATGCCAACCAGCTGTTCAGGCCTCTGATAGTGAGGTCCTGAGAGATTTTACTTTATGAATCACACTTACGAGTGTTGGATGTATGCCTGTTTAGTCCAGTGCCTTCTTGGTGGTGCCAAAAGAAAAGGATATGTCCCCTTCTTCTCAGCTTCAAAAGATGAGTACTGTCTAGGAAGTACACTAAATATGCTAATAATCTATTTACGTCTGTTAGTCATGAATTTACTTAAAACCTTTAAATCTATTTGTATTCTGTATCTCTTGGGTAATTAGTCCCAGGTGTTTACTGCTCATTTTGTGGCTTAGTTCTTTTTTTTTTTTTTCTTTTATTTACCTTAAATTGTAGTGGTTTATTCTAAGTTTGGCCACTACTTCCCATCGCTACTGCCTCTACCTTTGCCAACTTTCACCATCTCTGACCTGCTGTAGTAACCTACTGGTCTCCCTGCCTCCACTTTGGCTTTTTATGGTATGTCCCCCTTACCACAGCCCAGAGATCCTTTAAAGTGTATATAAGATTATGTTGTCTTTTTTTTTTTTTTTTTTTGGAAAGCCTTCTGTTACATTCAGAACAAAATCCAAACTACATGTTCTGGAACAGCCCCCTTCCCTTAACTCACATTGCATTCCCCTGCCTAAATTAGTACCCTAAGGCCTGGCCATGTCAGTTCCTGTGTTCTAGACACACTAGGACAGTGCCTGGAACTTGCTAGGCTTGTTCCTGCCTTAGGGCATTTGAGCTTGCTGTACCCTGTGGCTTCAGTATTCTCCCAGATCTTGCTGTGGCTGATTCCATCAGGTCATTTAGGTTTCAGTTCAGATGTTGTTTCTTTGAGGAAATTTCTCCCCAGTTATCTCTCCATTCTCTTTTAATTTTTTTCATAACATTTTGCACTATCTGGAATTTTCCTATTTTTTTAAAATATTCTGTTTCCTATGCTAGAAGTTAAACTCTGAAAATGGGGATGTACTCTCTGCATAGTGGGTACTTAATGAATGTTAGTTGAATGAATGAACTTGCTGAACATGTTTGTATTTCCTCTTGAACATTCAGTCTGTTTTAGGTCAGTTTTTTATATGGAAGAATACTAGTTTTCAGCCTTTTTTTTTTTTTAAATAGGGCAGTACCTTGATTCTCTTACTTAAGTAATTCTTGATGTTTGGGCCAGAGCATGACTACATTCTACTTTAGACTTGTAAAATTAATCCCTGGGAGGAATGGTTTTCAGGAATCTACATTTTCAACAAGCCCTTGAGGTGATTTTAATGCATATCAAAGTTTGGAATGTTTCTTAATATTTTAATGGCTTTTCTCTGGGAGATTACTTCTTGCTTTGTAGGAGTAATGCTACCATTTTGGGGAATGCTTTTACATGTTAGGTACTATGCTAAAAAATTACACTTTTTCAATTAACTGTACATGTAGAACAACTCCGACGTAGGTATGCCTACTCTCATTTTATACGTGATGGAACTGTGACATGGTAGGTGGCAGAAAGTTAGACTTGAGCATATCTGTTAATCACTGTACCCTACTGCTTCTGAATTAGTGTTTAGAATTGTACACAGTACTTTGGTTTTGATAGGCCATGTTTTTATTGAGGGCAAGGTAGTGTATTCTATCTCATTTCCAACCCAGTCCTTAATGAAGTCCATTGTTTTCTTGGTCTTTTTGCCTGAAGTTGCACAGGCAAAGTTGCCGAGGGAGATGACCTCTGTAAAGACTCCTAGGTCTTCTTGCTTTTTTGCATTGAGAGCCCCCAGACTTAAAGTCAATTTTAAGTATTTGGAATGTTTTCTCCTTCCTGTGCATTACCTTGTGTTCCACACACCAAAAACCTACCACTTTCTGCCTGCTTGTGTAGTCATTTGAATTCTTTCTATATTTTTTCCATTGATGTGAGTGATTTACTATTTGGATGACCATTGAATCATTGTAAACTGAATAGATTTTTCATTGCCAGACCCCTTTTGAAATGAGTTTAAAAAAAAAAAAAAGCAATGTTAAATTTGATAGGTGTGTTGATTTTTTTGAGGTGGGGGAACTTAATCTAGAGAAATACTGGTTGTCTTTAGTTTCTTCCCAGTCTTTAAGCCTGGCTAACTGTGTTTATCTTTGGAGGCTCAGGTCACACATGACCTTTATCAGAGCTCTGTCCTCACCCATCTCAGGCTTCTGTAAATAGCAATGTTTCTGCTCCCGTCACTTCACTTTCTGTATTTAATGGTCTGTGGCTATCTGGCCTATTCGTTTGGAAGGCCCATGAGGTCAGGGAGGACCAATTAGATAATCAGTAGGCCTTTGATGTAACAAATAAACGAAGAAAAATCAGAACTTTAATCTGTGTTTGTAAAATATGGTACATTGCTAAAAGGAATTATTTGGGATCTTTTCCCATATAGTTTAATAGGACTTAGAACAAAACCTCCATACAAGACCTAAATTGTCCAAATTAATAAATAGTGATGATATATTGGTATATGAAATATAAAGATTTTGCAGAAAGTGAAGCACTCCCAACTGTTCTTTCTTATATTTTGGCTTTTATTAGGACTTTTTACAATTGTAAAACTTCTTAGATAATTAACTGCTACATGCTACCGGCTTATAAGTAAAGGTATTCTTTTGGTACATGTTTATGTGTATATTTGTATTTTGGCCCCCATAACAAGTACTAACCATATGAATGACTGTTTCTTTTTTTAATTAAGAAACTTTTTTTTAACGTTTATTTATTTTTGAGACAGAGAGAGACAGAGCATGAGCTGGGGAGGGGCAGAGAGAGAGGGAGATACAGAATCTGAAACAGGCTCCAGGCTCTGAGCTGTCAGCACAGAGCCTGATGTGGGGCTCGAACCCACAGACCGCAAGATCATTAACTGAGTGGAAGTTGGAGACTTAACCGACTGAGCCACCCAGGCGCCCGATGAATGGTTGTTTCTATAGTTAGGCACCTATCAGTAAATCCTACATTTGGGTAAAGAGCAATTTGGGCACTTTAGAAGCCATTTTGAAAAAGACTGCAAATTATTTGAGTTTGAAATTAAACAGTTGTTACCTGCCTGAATATCAATAATAATGGCATTGACAATTTATGACTATATTTGCCAGCCCCTTGAATTCCTTCACACACTTGACATTTACCTGTCACATCAATCCTCCCAAGTCAGATATTGTTATCCCTAATTTACACTGCAGGAAACAGGCTCTGACTAGTTAGGTAAGTTGCCCAGGGTAAAGCCACTGGTACTGTTGGGATTCAGACCCAATTTTCCCCTGACCCAAAGCTCATGGACTTTATATGACAATAGTATTGACCAGTCTTCCATGGTCATAGAAGTTATATTAAGTAAACCTACTTGTTACAGCTATTAGAATATGCTAGTAGAACTCCTTTCATGAATTGTTCTATTTAAACTTGAATTGAAGATGGATTTCTAATAACCCCTCTTTTTTTTTTTAACATAAGATATGCTTGTTATTGAAAAGCTGTGTGACTGTAGTATATGAAGCCCAACATAACAAAATCTACAGTCTTCTCATTTCAGAATTTATCTCTGTACATGGTATTTTCTTCCAGTCTTCTATGTATGTATGTATGTATGTATGTATGTATGTATGTATTTATAATGAATTTTGGGGAGGGGGCATCAGTCGGTTCAGTGTCTGACTCTTGATTTTGGTTCAGGTCACTATCTTGAGATTCGTAGGATCTTGCTGGCCCAGTGTTTGGCTCCGTGCTGGCAGCGCATAGCCTACTTGGACTTCTCTCTCTCCCTCTCTCCTCTGCCCCACCCTGCCCCCAAAATAAATAAATAAACTTAAATTTTTTTTGATGAAAAATAAAATGCATCTTTGGTGTAAATGAGATATAAAATCCACATAAGCTTGTATCTTAGTTTAGTTTTATGGGGCTTTTTTTGGTTTAACTTACTGACCTTTTTTACCATGGCCTTAGAAACTTTCTACACTTGATTTTTAACTGCTACATTTTATTTATTTTTTATTGTTTTAAATCTTTCTTTTTTTAGTAATCTCTACTAAAGAGATTTGAGTTGGGGCTCAAACTCAAGATCCCAAGATCAAGAGTTGCTCACTTTTCTGACTAAGCCAGCCAGGCACCCCTTAACTGACTGTATTTTAGAAGATATTTTGAATAAACTTGATTACTTGGAGTTTTCATATAATATTGGACATGAGTGTCGTTTCCAGTTTCACCATTATAAATGATATTGTGTTGAACCTAAGCTCTGAATGGTTAGAGCAACCAGTCTAATTGTTTTTTTAAAAGTTATATTTAAGACATTTTAATGATTTGAAACATAGTGATTTTAATAATTTGACAAGTATATACAGCATAGATATATTTGTGATGCCTAGAAAATTTACATGAGAGTTTTTAAATAGAGATTACCTCAGAGGGGAGAACACTTTGCTATTTCAAAAAAAAAACCTTTTTGAATTTGAATTTTAAAACTATAAATGTGTATTGCTTAAAAAAATCAACTCCTGGGGCACCTGGGTGGCTCAGTTGGTTGAGTGTCTAACATCCCCTCAGGTCATGATCTCAACAGTTTGTGAGTTTAAGGCCCCGATCAGGCTTATGGCTGTTAGTGTCAGATCTTCTCTTCCCCTCTCTACTCTCTCCCCTGCCCCTGCTCACGCTCTCACTCTCAAAAATAAATAAAACATTTAAAAAAATTAAAAAATAAATATAAAAAAATCAACTCATTTGAAAAATTAAAATCTTGCTTCTAAACTAAAACCTAGTTTTTAGATGTGTAATAGGGTTTATATTTTGTTAATAATATCTTAAACCTCAGTGCTCTTGTTTTGGAGAAAGTTACCTTCTCATAGCTTATTTTCCTACTGAATTTTCATTTCCTTTTTTAAATTTAGGTCATAGCACAGATGTGAGTCTCAGTTTTTAAAAATACAAAATGAAGCTGGGTTTTGCTTGACTGAACTCATTGACAAGTACTACATGTGCAGTGTTTTCAGAATTTAACAGCTTATAATAAAGATGTTTCAGATCAAGATAGGAAAGCAGTAAGCAACTTCATGATATATGCCACAGACTTAGAGGTCAGTGTTCTGGCTGCTATCTTGTTTTATATTACTGTATACTTTTTAAAATACAAGTTAATTTTTTTTTTTACATGGTATGTATTTTGTTGCTTTGTTACTCTTAGCAAAGGAGGCACCTGGGTGGCTCAGTCGCTTAAGTGTCTGACTTTGGCTCTGGTCATGATCTCATGGTTCATGGGTTGGAGCCCCACATCAGGCTCTGTGCTGACAGCTCAGAGCCTAGAGCCTGTTTCAGATTCTGTGTCTCCCTCTCTCTCTGACCCTTCCCTGCTCACGCTGTCTCTCTCTCTCTCTCTTTCAGAAATAAATAAAACATTAAAAACAATTTTTTTTAAGAAACAAAAGTAATATTAAAAGAAACTGACTTAAAATGTTGAAGACTTTAAAAATAATCTGTGGTGTTTGTTCAGATTTTATCATTTAATAATATTGGTTTATCACATTGGTTCTAAGCATTTTTCCTTCCATCACGAATGGCATTTATGTGCATCTGTCTATAAATGTGTTATCTAGGCTATAGCATGGATGAGAAAGATTACATGAATTGAGAGAGTAGTAACCATATTCCTTTCTGTTCAAGAAATCATATAGCAAGCAAATGAATGAGAGAAAAAGTCTTGATGCCTCTCTTTGAATGATATAAATCATTCACAAAGTTGTAATATTGTGATGTACGTCACAATTTCAGAACACGTTAGTACTGTATTTTGTAATAATAGCTGTTAAAAATTGCTTTCTTAACATAAGTAATCTCTATCCACTGATTTGGTATTACATAGTATGGAATTTTTATTATCATCTGTTGAATTTTTCTGTTTGTAACTTAGGAAAAACAGCCTTTTTTCCTTACTTAAACATTTTTTTTTATTCAGGGGGTGCCTGGCTGGCTCAGTTGGAAGAGCATGTGACTCTAGATCTTGGGGTCGTGATTTCAAGCCCCATGTTGGGTATAGAGATTACTTTAAAAAATAAATTAAAACTTTTTTAAAATTTAGAATATGTCTAATAAGTATTCTGGTAGAAATGTTAGAAAACATTTTCAGAATATGGAAAATTTGGTTGTGATATTGAATGTGAAGATGATTCATTTGAAAAGTTTTCCTTTTTTTTTGACCATTTACAATAAATTTTACCCCAGACTGTGAGAGAATCTTTGGGATTGCACAAAAGTAAGGAACAGCCAGGCAAGGACAGGAAATTCATAGGTGAGGGACCAAGATTCAGAACAGAAGATTTCTTTCTGCTCTTTATATTTTATGCAGAAGAGTGATAGCTGAGCCCCAGGGGAATACAAACTTGCCAAAGCAGTATACAGAGATCTCAGGCTGAGAGAAGATAAATTTCAAACGTAAGGGCTTAAGAGTTGAATTGGCCCAGAGCATTTAACAGCTTATAAAGCACTCTTACACATTCTTGCTTGATTCTTAAAACAACCCTTTAAAAAGAATAGTTTCAGTTATCACTTTTGTTTTGTACATAGGGAAAGTGAAGTCAAAGAGAAGCTAATTTATCCTTTTCTCAGCAGTGCCATAACTTGAATTGTTTATGTAAGATGTATTCTTTCTGCTATCCCATTGTGTTTTAGCCTTAGGTGATTCCAAGAGTACAATCAAATATAGGTAAGGGAAGTCACTGAGGAAAGAGAATGTACTCTCTAAGACATAGGGAAATAGAATTACATTAACTGAGAGTTTTTAGAAAACTGGTAGCAGCCCTGGGGGTGGACGTTTTATAGAATCTTGTGCTGCAGAGATATGGAGGAATTAAGGAGCTGAGGAAATTCTTTTTTTTATTTTATTTTATTTTTTAATTTTTTAAATGTTTACTGAATTAGATACTCTTTTTTTTTTTTTTTACAAATAGTTTATTGTCAAATTAGTTTCCACATAACACTCAGTGCTCATCCCCAAAGTGCCCTCCTCCATGCCCATCCCCCCTCCCCCCCACATCCATCAGTCCTCAGTTTTTGTCAGCATTCAAGAGTCTCTCATGGTTTGCCTCTCTCCCTTTCCCCCACCATTTCCGCCCTTCTTCTCCCCCTTGTTCCTCCGTCAACTTCCTCCTAATCCTCCTATACGTGCAAACATATGATATTTGTCCTTCTCTGCCTGACTTATTTCGCTCAGCATAACACCCTCAAGGTCCAAATTCTTGAGGAAATTCTTGATGTTGTTGAAGAGTTAAGCATTTAGAAACAATGGAATGGAAGGTTGTTGGGAAGAGAAATAATTCTTTTCTTTGATTTTGAGCTTTCTCCTGAGAGGTCATTTGTCTGTGACATTTATTTTGGCTGTTAATTATACACTGGTGTGTAATTATTATTATATGAGTTAATTATAATTAATAATTAACTTGATTGGAGCTCTTAGACATAAGGGATGCCTTTTATTTCTTTTATATCCTTTGAACTCTTCTGCCAGTTACTTAGTCCCCTGAAGCCTTGTTAGATATATCCTTCAGAGGAAAGGAGAAGTGAGAGAAGACATGGGTTTGAATCCCACCCCCAGGTTGTGACACTGGGTAAGTCACTGAACCTCTCCGGGCCTCAGTTCTTTTCTATTTAAATGAATAGGTGAGAACTGCTGCATCCTTAAATTTTTAGTAGTACCACTTGTGAAGTTGTGATTTGCTGAACTATGAGTAAATGAAGGCTTGTCATCCTCATACATTTAAATAATGTATACCCTAGCTTTACAGCGATATCTTGCACAGACCTTTTGGTCACATTCATCTTGTTTCTTGTATACATTCCCATTAAATTCTGTGAAAGATAAGTATTTTGTTGTTATTCTTTCTAGCCTGCTTTGGTCTCTTCCCTTTGAATAGTATGCTCTTTCTGAAAGAGTGTCTTGAAGCTTTTTGTTATCCTGTAAAAATATTTGTAAGAATTTCACAGATGGCTCTTAACTGTATTTTCTCTTGTAAATAGCTCATTCTAGGTGAAACAATATAGGATCACCGTATTGGATCAGTAGAGAGAATATAATAGGGAATTTGTAACTATCATTGCTTGGCTAGTAATTTGAGTTTTAAAATTTGTCATAGAATTCAGGGAGTCTTAATTCCTAAGCACAGAGATTGTAATAATTAGGGTATATATATTGGGGTTTATTTCAACATGTAAATTATTTTTATTTTTATTTTTTTTGAAGTTTATTTATTTAGAGAGAGCTCATATGAACAGGAGAGGGGCGGAGAGAGAGAGAATCCTAAGTAGTCCAGCACAGAGCCTGATGGGGGGCTTGATCTCAGGAACTGTGAGATCATGACCTGAGCCAAAATCAGGAGTCAGATACTTAACCAACTGAGCCACCCAGATGCCCCTCAACATTTAAATTAAAAAAAAAAAAAATGTCTTTAACTTCTCCCAGACATAGCTTCAGCAGTTTTTAGCAAATGATTGACTAATTTGAACTTGTGTCTGCATCCTTTTCTTGCCTATTTCCCATCAGAGATGCAAATGTAGTTTAAGAGAAAACTTGTCGTTGGTAAGAAGTAATAGAAAGTCAGTTGATAGTCATCTAATTTCTGTACTGCTCTGAAGTTGTCTTTGTAAGATAGAAACAAATGTCACTAGCATGATTGGCCATATCTGAAAGATGTGGAATGAGTCCTGGTCAGGAATTTACATTGTAACTTCCCATCCAGAGGCCATCTCATACTAGATGTGTGATCATGGTCAAATTACTAGCTTCCCTGAACCTATTTTTCTCATTTATTTTTTATTTCATTTTTTTAGAGAGAGTGAGTGAGTGCATGCACGAGTGGGAAAGGGATAGAGGCAGAGGGGGAGAGAGAATAGTAAGCAGGCTCCATGCTCAGCACAGAGCTGGATATGGGGCTCGATCTCACAACTCTGTGATCATGACTTGAGCTGAAATCAAGAGTTGGACGCTTAACCAGTTGAGCCACCTGGGCACCCCCTGATTTCCTCATTTAAAAATAGGGATAATCTCCTGCTTTTGACTTTGTCAGAAGAGGTGTTGTTAAAATGTGAAAGTAGTTAGCTAAGCTACAGGCAAATATAAACTACAGGTATGGCTATGTTTACTTGAGATCCATTTTGATAAAAGAATAGAGCAAGTGAATATGTGTTGTGTATGAGTGAATTTGAACACCTTATTACATTGAGACGTTGGGTCATCTGATAAAATTAATCCTGTTTAATTGTAGTATATTGGTATAAAGCATGATAATGATATTTTACTCAAATTAATAGGCAAATATTTTGTTCTCCATGTTTAATATGAAAGACGGCCAAAGTTTTGGAATATCTCTACTCTTTGGTTTGGTCATTTATCTAATTTACTATGGGATAAAAACCTCTGCATAAAAACTTGGGGTCAGAAAGCTATTTCTAAAAGGAAATTATTTTTAGAGGTGAGTAATTACCTCTGTCATATAATTGGGAATAAGGTTAAAAACAGAGTGGAAAACAAACTCAAATGTAGTCTCCCTGAATGTCCTGAAGGCAGTTTTAGCAGTTTCTGGCATTTGGTTCACTTTCTTGGTTTTATAACTTTGGAGCTTTCATCAGTAGAATTGATGCTTTTTAGAAAAAAATGCATAGAATACTTATTCTGAGTTCCCCATTTCATTGACCATCATTTCTATTTTCTGTCTTAAAAAACAAATTGCATGCATTCTAAATTGTTACTTTGCATTTTGTTCTTGCTGTGGGTTTTTATTTTTATTTTTTAAATGGAGAGAATTTTGATACCGTTTTTGATCACCATAAAGATTTGATTGGTTATTTGAAAAGATGATTTCATCATAAATCACTTTCTTAAAATCGCAGTGTAAAGATTATTTTCATCCTCTGCTTTGAATCAACCTTGGTTATCTCTGCTTTCTCAAGAAGAGCCCTGTGTTTGCATGGAGAGAAGCAGCAGTGTTTTTTCTTTAAAACTGTATTTAAAAAAAACCTTAAGTATGTTTGTACCTTTTGGTACTAAAAGGTAAAATAGTATAATGAGTTCCTGTGTACCCATTAGCTGGCTTCAACAATTATTTAACTCATGGCTGTTTTATTTTGTCTATACTTCCCCCTTGCCAGGATTATTTTCAACTAGTTTCCAGGCATTGTATCTCAGTAACTGAAAATATCTAGTGGTATCTCTCAGAGATAAGGACTCTTTTTGGATGTGATAATTGACATTGTAGCTATGGTAAAAAAAAGTTAGTAATTCCTAAATGTTATTTGATCCAATCAGTATTCAAAGTCCCTTGTTCTTGCATAAATGTCCTTTTATAACATTTGTTTGAATCAGGAGTCAAACAAGGTCTGTACATTGCATTTGATTGATGCTGCCTTAATCTCTTAACCATATCCCTGCCATATTTTAATGTTTTATTTATTTACTTTTTGCCGTTTATTTACTGATAAATTTGTTAGTTTTCCTGGATTTAGCTGCAACATCCAAAAAATTTTTCCTTATTATACGAGTTAATGTATGATCATTATATGATACTTCAAAACTAAATTGTATAGAGGCATCTAGGTGGCTCAGACAGCTCAGAGCCTGGAGCCTGTTTTGGATTCTGTGTTTCCCTCTCTTTCTGTGCCCCTCCCCCAATTGTGCTTGCTCTTTTTCTCTCTCTTTGTCTCTCTCTCAAAAATAAATGAATAAACTTTTTTAAAAAGTTAAAAATATAAAATGTATAGGGGCGCCTGGGTGGCTTAGTCGGTTAAGCGTCCGACTTTCACTTAGGTCATGATCTCGCGGTTCGTGGGTTCGAGCCCCGCGTCCGGCTCTGTGCTGACTGCCAGCTCAGAGCCTGGAGCCTGTTTCAGTCTGTGACTCCCTCTCTCTCTGACCCTCCCCTGCTCACGCTGTCTCTCTCTCTCTTTCTTCTATAAATAAATAAAAACATTAAAAAATCACCCAGAGATACCCAAGGTTTAAGTTTTTGGTATGCATGCTTTCAAATTTTTGTTTGTGTTTTAGTGCTTTTTTTAACCATGTGTATGTGCTATGCTTATTTTTATATCCTATTTGATATACTTTAATATTATGTTCTGATTATTTCCTCATGTCCTTATGAAAGAAAATGATACTGCATAATACTTCATAGAATGTATCATAATTTAAACAGTCCCTTTTACCCAGACATTTAGATTGTTCCAGTTTTTCACTCTTACAAAAACCATCTTTGTACATAAATGTTTGTATTTCAGATTTTTTAAAATAGAAACGGAGTTGTTCAGAGGCCGTGAACACTTTTTAACTTTTGGATTCATAGTGCCGTGAAAATTGATAATTTTGTAATCTCAAATGCCTTAGTTGAATGTGGTTTCCTCCCAATTCTTTTGCTCTTTTTATTTTATTTGGGATTTTTTTTTAATGTTTACAGTATTATTTTGTAAATTTGTTGGTATTTTCCATTGTATGTGGTAGCTCTTCCACAGTGGTCAAATAAAATATTCACCTAAATTGCCTTCTAGAATAACTACTGGGTTTTTTCCTTCTTAATTGTTAGCAGGTTTTCCTAGGACCATTTATTAAAATATTGATTCCTTCATTCATATGTGATTTAAGCTTTGATGTATAGATAAATACATTTTGTGGTTGGTATGTTCAGAAAATTCTATTAAAAAGAATTTATTTCTTACTTATTAAGTTGTTGTATTATCTTTATCCCACTCCTTCCTCCACCTTCGTTTTTCTCCTTGCTGTCCCATCTGTGGTATGCATCCAAGGTGTTTTTGATTTTGGATTTGCCTTGGGAAAACAAAACTAGTCCAGTCCATGTCTTTTTCCTTTTTTTCTTTTTTATGTGTATTTAAAAAAAATTTTTTTTAATGTTTATTTAGTTTTGAGAGAGAAAGACAGAGCATGAGCCAGGGAGGGGCAGAGACAGAGAGGGAGACATAGAATCTGAAACAGGCTCCAGGCTCTTAGCTGTCAGCGCAGAGCCCAACCTGGGGGTCGAACTCAGGAGCAGTGAGATCATGACCTGAGCTGAAGTTGGATGCTCAACTGACTGAGCCACCCAGGCACCCCTGTGTATTTTTGAAAATATTTTTTATTAAAGTTTATTTATTTTGAGAGAGAGGGAGGGAGAGAACATGAGCAGGGTAGGGACAGAGAGGGAGGGAGAGAGAGAATCCCAAGCAGGCTCCATGCTGTCAGTGCAGAACCCGACTTGGGGCTCAAACTCAGGAACCATGACATCATGATCTGAGCCCAAATCAGAAGTTGGATGCTTAACTGACTGAGTCACCTAGGTGCCCCTGCCGTTATTTTAAACTCAATTTGACAAAACATTATATCAATATTGATAGTTTTGTGGTATTTATACATTGTTTTAGCATTTTGATTTCTTGTTAAAGCTTCTACCAGAGAATGAATAGGAGCAAGGAAACTTATTAAGTTTTTTGTTTTAATTCCAGTATAGTAAACATACATTGTTCTATTAGTTTTAGGTGTACAGTACAGTGACTCAGTAATTCTGTATATTACTCAGTGCTCATCGTGATAAGTGTATGTACACTTTAGGGAAAGGTAAACTTTGGAAAACTGAGTTTGCAAAGAATGATTATCTCAGATTCAGGGCAAAGGCTGATTTTAGAAGTATCCATTTATATACTTAGTCATTTTTTGTTGATATAATTTGGTTCATTTTGTAATACATTTACTTATAATGTTTCGAAGCCTTTTTATTATAAAGTCTAGCCTACAAATTCAGTGATGACAGAGGTTCATATAGAGGGTTAAGAAAATTTAGCATATTCAGTTCAAGAGAAAATTGAGATGCATTTATTTGTTCCTAGAGCTAATGGTTCTGGTAGTGGGAAGAACAAGAAGCTTCCAGTAAGGTTAGTCTTTTAAAAAGTTAATATTTTTTGAATAGTTCAGAAGTGTCATTACTACTTCTGTCCCGTAGCCACCCTTTCCAGAGGCAACTGATTATATAAATACTTTTAAATACTAAATTCTTAAGGTTTTAGATTATTTGCAAACCATTCTCTAGAGATAAAAATTAACATTTAAGTTATTTAATGTGTAGGAGTTTTGGCAACAACCTTTAGTATTTTGGGTTGAATCATTTGTTTAATGTCTGTGTGAATGTTTACATGTATATACAAATTGGCATACCCTTATGTAAATATGTACTTTTTAAAATATTTTTTACATTTATTTATTTTTGAGAGACAGAGGCAGAGCACAAGTGGGGGAGGGGCAGAGAGAGAGGGAGACACAGAATCTGAAGCAGGCTCTGAGCTGTCAGCACAGAGCCCAATATGAGGCTCGAACCCACAGTCAGACACTTAACCAACTGAGCCATCGAGGTGCCCCAAGATATATAATTGGATTCAAGCAGTAAAATGTAGTATAGAAACTTAGGAAAACAAGAAGAAAAAACATCACCTGATCACCTTAACAGAACCAGTACAGTCATTTTAATGTAGCATAAATCTTCCCTGGGTTTAAATTCTGGGCAAGTAGTAATTCCACATACTTTTTTCCTTAACCACAAGAATTTCACATTGAGCATACTGGATTTCTGACTCATTTCTTATGAAGGAAATGAATTTTTAGTAATTTTGCTCTTGGAAGCAGGGCAGGGAACTAACCTTCATTGAAGAAGAGAGACAACTAGAGATTGGCAAAAAAAAAAAAAAAAGAGTTTAAGGGTACATATTTTTTTTATAATTCAGCTTTGAGAATAATAAAGGAAAAATCAAGTTGTAATTCTGGATTGTTAGACCTGATTGCTTCCCTCCCCCTTCCTCCTCTTCTTCCTTTTTTGCAAGTAAGCAATAAACCCGATGTGGGGCTTGAACTCATGACCCCAAGATTAAGGGTTACATGCTCCACTGACTGAGCCAGCCAGGCGCCACCATCCCCTCCCTTCCTCTCTGTTTTAAGGAATGGATCTGAGATGTATAAAGGATAAGCTGACATTTCGTTATGTTTTGATGTGGATATTGGGGGATTTATTTTAAAAGGAAAGGAAAAGACCTAAGTCATGCATTCAGTTTATCTTGGGGCCTCAATGGAGCAGGGACAGCAGAGGCCAGAGACTCTTAAGTCATAAAACGTAAAGGGATTGAAAGCTTGTTTGGAAGGTCAGAAATATCTGATATACAGTACTCTACTTCAAGGAAACATTAATTTATTAGCCTCTTGGTAGAATTATAGGGAGGGTGATCCCAAAAAGTTTCTGGAGAACAATGGATAACTGGAATTAATAGCATATTACCCAGTATTGCTAATTTAAGATAAGTAAAATGTCAGTAATCGATTTCTTTTTATCATTTGTAAGGCCTTATCTTCTCTGATTTGTGATAAGTTTTGTGTTCTTCCCTTGTTTTTGATACCCTTGACAGTTTTGAGGAGTATTGGTTAGGTATTTGTAGAATTCCTCACAGTTTGGGTTTGATGATTTTTCTCATGATTAGACTTAGTGTTATGTTTTGGAGGTAGAATACCACAGATGTGAGCTGCTCTTCACATCTTAATAAAGGGTACATAATATCAACATGATTTGTTATTCATGATATATACCTTGATCTTTTGGTTAAGGTAATATTTGCTAGGTTTCTCCACTATAAAGTCACCTTTGCTTTCTATATTCTACTCTTTAGAAGTTAAGTCACTAAGTCAGGTTGACATTCAAGGTCAAAGGAGAGTTAAGCTTTACCTCTTTGAGGGGTTAAATCTACTTACATTATTTGGAATTCTGTATGGAAGATTTATTCCTTTCTAACCTCCTGCTTTCCCTGCTCTGTTAGAGTATTTAAAAATAAATCACATATCATTGATAAGAACATTTTTATAGTTTTTTTTTTTTTTTTTTAAGTAACTGTACACTTAATGTGGGGCCCGAATTCACTGCTCCAAGATCAAGAAGCACTCTCTATGGACAGCCCCCCAGGTATCCCTACAGTTTTGATACATGTTGCCAAATTACTTTTCAGAAGTGTTGTAGCTATTAGCTGTAGGACTAGCAGTGTATGAGTAAAGTTTCATGGTACTTTCTGTGTTTTGTTTTTAGGTAAAAGTTCCCATTAATTTGCATGTATTTGATGACATAGTTAAGGTGAGTTTTTTTAAAGTAAACTCTACGTCTCAATTTAGGATTCAAATTCAAGATCAAGAGCCCCATGCTCTACCAACTGAGCCAGCCAGGCACTCCAGGGTGACTTTTTTTTTTTTTATGTTTGTTAATTAACTATATGACTCTGACAGGAATTATCTTTTTCCTTTGGCTTTCCCTATTTCAAAGACTTTTTAGAGCCTCTCTTGGCTATTTTAACTCTTTTGTCTCTTAGAGATGTATTTACCATTTTGCTTATAGCCCTGAATATGTATTTATTTATATTTATTTTTGAGAGAGAGAGACAGAGATAGAGTGTGAGGAGAGGAGGGGCAGAGAGAGAGGGAGACACAGAATCTGAAGCAGGCCTGTGGGGCTCGAACTCATGAACCATGAGATCATGACCTGAGCTGAAGTCACACTTAATCCACTGAGCCTCCCAGGTGCCCCCAAGCTTCAATTTTTAATGATTGTCAGGGTTTTGCCTTTTATTCAGATTTCATGACCATATCCTCTTTCTTAGTCCTGTTGTATTTTTAAAATTTTTTTCTTGTTTCTGTTACATTTTACCTACTGGTAGGAAATTTGCTATGCATTTGGTAAAGTAAAGAAGTAAGCAATTTAAGGCCATTTATAGGTAAAGGTCATGTAATGGTAGTTCCATTGCAAATTAATGTGAGAACTATTATAGGTTACTCTAGGATATGATTGGATTATTTCCTTTAAAAATTCATAACTGAATCATCCAAGCATTTTGTGTTAAAAGCACTTTTAAAATATTTACTGTTCTGCAATATGTTATAAAAATTGCTAACACATTTGAAAGTGACTTTTATCACCTTGAGACCTACGTTAACATTTTGTTACATTTTGGGAATTTTTGTTACTCCTAAGTATTTGTAAAATACTCTCTTTTAAAATAACTTAGAATATAATATTTTCTTAAAAGGTTCTCACAAAACCAAATATTTTCTTCTGTAAGAAGAACCAAAATGAAAATTCACATATGCATACTAACATAGAAATGCTTTCCTCCCTAAATCTTTAATGGTTTGGAAGACAGTTTTGGTTTTCATGTGAGTTCTTGACCCCTGTGGCAACAAAAATAGCTCCAAAATAAAAGAGCTTAAGTAAAATTATCAAAAGAAAATCTAGGGTTTATTGTTACTCTTCAGCTCTGTCAGCATATCAATGTGTTAAAACATTTGAAGAAAATGAAAATACTTACCAAGTATTATTTCATATTGTCATTGGATGTTCTTTTCTTCTTATTGTTT
This sequence comes from Hyaena hyaena, assembly GCF_003009895.1. NCBI lineage: Eukaryota > Metazoa > Chordata > Mammalia > Carnivora > Hyaenidae > Hyaena > Hyaena hyaena. The sequence continues at coordinate 2,946,837 of NW_024080656.1, read as the reverse complement.
TAAAAATTTTATTTATTTTAAGAGAGAGGGCAGGGGAGGATTAGAGAGGAAAAGAGAGAATCCCAAGCAGGCTCTGTGGTGTTAGCATGGAGCCCGATGCAGGGTTTGATCCCATGAACCATGAGATCATGACCTGAGCCTAAATCAGGAGTAGAAAGCTTAGGTGAGGGAGCCACCCAGGTGCTCCTGGGTGTTATTTTCCATTGCTGTCTTAGGATTTTAGATCTGTTTTTTACGGTTTGTAATTGTATTAACTCTTTAGCTGATAGTCTGAAAAATAGATAAGTATTTAAATAGAAAAATATGTAGGGCACCTGGGTGGTTCAGTCGGTTAATTGTCTGGTTTCAGCTCAGGTCAGGTTCTCACGGTTCGTGAGTTCGAGCCCAGTGTCAGACACTGTGCTGACAGCTCAGAGCCTGGATCCTGCTTCCGATTCTGTGTCTCCTCCTGTGTCTCTGCTCCTACCCCACTAGTGGTCTGTCTCTCTCTCAAAAATAAATAAACATTAAAAAATTCTTAAAAATACATAAAAATAGAACCTTATGAATCTGGCTTTGGAGCCACCTAGAAGAAAGAGAAGCAAATAACCTACAAAATTCTCAATCTTACTATGATATAGCAGTAGATTAATATTCAGTAACATGAAAAGCTGCTAAAAGCAATAAGACAAAAAGTTTGAGGAATAAGAAATATAAATGCCAATAAATGTGAAAATATATGCAGCCTTTTTGGGATTAGGAAATAAAAAACAATGAGATATATTTTGGGGGCCTGACATTTTTTTGAGTATATCCATATGTAGTTGAGTATATCCATATATTATTTTACTATCAGTGATAATATTATATATAATTACTATGTTATACAGTTAGTAACATGTACTGTGTGCTGTTGAAAGAATTCAAACTGGCAAAGGCTTTTTGTAAATATCTTTAGACCCAGAGATTTAGTGGGGTTTTTTTTTGTATTTAGCTCCACAAAAATAGGGGCATAAAGATGTTTGTTGCAATATTAACAAAAAAATTAGAAAGTCCATGGGATGCCTGGGTGGCTCAGTCCATTGAGCATGTGACTCTCGATCTCAGGGTCATGAGCTCAATTCCCATATTGGGGGTAGAGATTACTTAAAAAAAAAAACAATGGGGGACATCTGTGTGGTTCAGTTGAGCCTCCCAACTTTGGCTCAGGTCATGATCTCCCCATTCGTGAGTTCAGGCCCCACATCAGACTTGCTGCTAATCAGCACAGAGGCCACTTTGGATGCTCTGTCCCCCTCTCTCTGTCCCCTGCTTGCATGTACTCTTTCTCAAAAATAAGTAAACATTAAAAAAAATTGGAAAATCTCTAATCTCTACTACAGGAATGCTAAAATTGTGTGTTCATGTTTTTATGTATTGAAAGGTCTGGAGGCTTTTTATGCTACGAAAAGACAAATTGCAGAACATGTAAGAGGTGATCTGTAAGATCTACCAAAATGATATATGTATATACATATTTATAAGGGTGTAAATACATATGGAAAGTATTCACAGTGGACTTTAACCAGTACCTCTGGGGAGTTGGGGAGGAATTGGAAAGTTGACATTTTTCGTTTTACTCTATGTACTTCTGGGGATACTACTGATACCAGGTGATCTGATAAATCTAACACTGATAACTTTGCTATTCTATGCTTTGCTACTAAGAGTGTTGAGGTTCATTAGGAACCACTTTTAAGAAGTTTATTTCCCGGGGCGCCTGGGTGGCTTAGTTGATTAAGCGTCCGACTTTCGCTTGGGTCATGATCTCGCGGTTCGTGGGTTCGAGCCCCGCGTCGTGCTCTGTGCTGACTGCCAGCTCTGAGCCTGGAGCCTTTTTCAGAGTCTGTGTCTCCCTCTCTCTCTGACCTTCCCCTGCTCACGCTGTCTCTCTCTCTCTCTCCTAGAAATAAAAAAAAAAAAAAAAAAAAAAAAAGTTTATTTCCCAAGGAATCAATCCTGTGCATAAGCATGTAACTCCATGGCATAATTCTAGAGAATAGTATAGTGAAACTACAATATCTACTTTCTCACCTTTCCCAAAGATATAGCAGGCAATTAAATTTGACTCTCCAGAGGTGAAATAAGGTAAATTAAACCCACCCAGCATGAGCTGGAGTGTTTAAGGTTTAATAGCAGATTGTAAAACAGTTAACGGCAATTGGAAAATTCCCTCAGCATATAGAAACAGGATGACTCAACTGACATATTACAGCTGAACTCTACTGGGAAAGGTTTGTTATTTGCAGTGGGAGGAGGAAATGACCCGGATCTGAGGGCATTTGCCCTCCCAGCATTAAGAGTATATTATTTCACTTCATTTCTATGGTAGGAGTTGTTTAAGAGAGGATAGTTTGAGAGCTTTAGATGTGTGCACTTGTTTTGTCCTTTATGAGGCATAAAAAGCAACCATGAGGGGTGCCTGGGTGGCTCAGTTGGTTAAGCGTCTGACTCTTGATTTCATCTCAGGTCATGATCTCATGGTTTGTGGTATTGAGCCTCGTGTGGGCCCTTCACTGACAGTGTGGAGCCTGCTTGGGATTCTCTCTCCCTTTCTCTCTGCTCCTCCCCTACTTGCTCTATATCTCACTCTCAAAATAAATAAAAATAAACTTTAAAAATGTTGCTCAATTTTTGGGCAAGACAGAACTGGGTTACTGAATCAGAATCCTGGTATATTAGAATTTATTTCAGAGTGTTTTACAGATACCTAGAATTTATGTCAAGGTATAGAAGGGTATTTTACAAATACCCAAGGGTATTAAAAACAGTGCTTCCAATGTCCTTGTTTCAGAGTTGTTCACCTCCTCCATCTATGTCCCCAATGTGAGAACAATGCCAAATAGTACCCAAATCATGGTCTTGACTCTTATAAGCAACTAGCTTTATTGCAATTAGTCATAAAATGTCTAAGTCATAAGGGGCACCTGGGTGGCTTAGTCAGTTAAGTGTCCGACTTTCACTTAGGTCATGATCTCGCGGTTCGTGGGTTCGAGCCCCACATCAGGCTTTGTGCTGACTGCCAGCTCAGAGCCTGGAGCCTGTTTCGGAGTCTGTGACTCCCTCTCTCTGTGACCCTCCCCTGTTCACGCTGTTTCTCTCTCTCTCTCTCTCTCTCCAAGAAATAAATAAAACATTTAAAAAAAAAAGTCTAAGTCATGAAATATGAACAAAACACTGAAAAAATTCAAAATAATCCAGGGGAGGAGGGAAGGAATTGCATATGTGTACAGATAAAATAGATGAAATGAAACAGGCCGTTGGTTGATAATACTGAAGCTTCTGGAGAGTTCTGGTAGCTTCTGGAGAGTTCCTACACAATTCTACTTTTTCATATTTTGAAACTTTTGATAATCATTTAATTTATACATTAGTATTTTCCTATTACAATTAATACTTGCAATAGCAGTCTGACTGTGGGCATAAGTTAACCAACAGTTTATAGGTTGCTTTTTTTTTTTAGATGTTTGTTTTCTTTGAGAGACAGCTGCTTAACCGACTGGGCCACCCAGGTGCCCCTGATAAAGCAACTTCTTAATGTCTCCGGACACATGAGATTTATTTTATTATTATTATTTTTTAATGTTTGTCTCTCTGAGAGAGACAGTGCAAGTGGGGGAGGGGCAGAGAGAGAGGGAGACACAGAACCTGAAGCAGGCTCCAGGCTCTGAGCTGTCAGCATAGAGCCTGATGCAGAGTGTAAACCCACAGACCTGAGTTAAAGTCAGATCCTTAACAGACTGAGCCACCCAGGTGTCCCTGGACACACGAGATTTGAATGTGAAATGGGATTGGTTAAGTTTTTCGCTCTAGTGATTAGCTGCTAGTGTGCATTGATGCTTGTTCTGAGGTCCTAGCCAAAAAGAACTGTTTCCATTCTATTTTCAAAAAACCAGTAACTTTAAGTGGTAACTACTAATTGAAAACTAAATGGTACTTAAAAAAGCTCAAGTCTGTGAAGAAAGTTCCACAGAAGCATAGAACTATTGAGGAATGTCCTCTATTTATAAATGCATTTTCTCATTTTACTGGAGACTAGTTAATACTGACATATACTTTGTTTTTTCTTAAATAGTTTATTGTTAAGTTGGTTTCCATATAACACCCAGTGCTCATCCCAACAAGTGCCCTCCTCCATGCCCATCACCCCCTTTCCCCTCTCCCCCACCCCCATCAGTCCTCAGTTCTCAGCATTCAAGAATCTCCCTCCCTCTCCCCAGTTATTTTTCCCCTTCTCCTCCCCCATGGTCCTCCGTTAAGTTCATCCTAATCCGCCTATAGTGCAAACATACGGTATCTGTCCTTCTCTGCCTGACTTATTTCGCTCAGCATAACACCTTCAAGTTCCATCCATGTTGCTACACATGGCCAGATTTCATTCTTTTTCATTGCCATGTAGTATTCCATTGTATAGATGAATCATATCTTGTTTTTTTTAAATGTTTTATTTATTTCTAGGAGAGAGAGAGAGAGACAGCGTGAGCAGGGCAGGGTCAGAGAGAGAGGGAGTCACAGACTGAAACAGGCTCCAGGCTCTGAGCTGGCAGTCAGCACAGAGCCCGACGCGGGGCTCGAACCCACGAACCGCGAGATCATGACCTGAGCGAAAGTCGGACGCTTAACCGACTAAGCCACCCAGGCGCCCCATAGATGAATCACATCTTGATCCATTTGTCAGTTCATGGACACTTAGGCTCTTTCCATATTTTGGCTATTGTTGAGAGTGCTGCTATGAACATTGGGGTACATGTGCTCTGATGCATCAGCACTCCTGTATCCCTTGGGTAAATTCCTAGCAGTGCAATTGCTGGGTTATAGGGGAGATCTATTGTTAATTTTTGGAGGAACCTCCACACTGTTTTCCAGAGGGGCAGCACCAGTTTACCTTCCCACCAACAGTGTAGGAGAGTACCCATTTCTCTACATCCTCGCCAGCATTTATAGTCTCCTGATTTGTTCATTTTAGCCACTCTGACTGGCGTGAGGTGGTATCTCAGTGTGGTTTTGATTTTCATTTCCCTAATGATGAGGGACACTGAGCATCGTTTCATGTGTCTGTTGGCCATCTGCATGTCCTCTTTGGAGAAGTGTCTGTTCATGTCTTCTGCCTATTTCTTTACTGGATTTAATGTTTTTCGGGTGTGGAGTTGGTGAGTTCCTTATAGATTTTGGATACTAGCCCTTTATCTGATATGTCATTTGTAACTATCTTTTCTCATTCTGTCCGTTGCCTATTAGTTTTATGGATTGTTTCCTTTGCCATGCAGAAGCTTTTTATCTCGATGAAGTCCCAGTACATTTTTGCTCTTGATTCCCTTGCCTTTGGGGACGTGTCAAGCAAGAAATTGCTGCGGTTGAGGGCAAGGAGGTTGTTTCCTGCTTTCTCCTCTAGGGTTTTGATGATTTCCTGTCTCACATTCAGGTCCTTTATCCATTTTGAGTTTATTTTTGTGTATGGTGTGAGAAAATGATCTATTTCATTCTTCTGCATGTTGCTGTCCAGTTCTCCCAGCGCCATCTGTTAAAGAGGCTGTCTTTTTTCCATTGGATGGATATTCTTTCCACTTTGAATACTGACATACACTTTAAAATTCTAGTTGATTTACATGCTCCTGGCATATATAGATACAGAGAAAATAAACTTTAGAAATTCAGCAAATATTTATTCATTGCTGTGGCTTAAGCAGCAAAGGAGGTGTTTGGAGACAGAGCAATGACTGAAATAGGTTCCTGCCCTCAAGAAGCTGTGGGCTTTTTGGAGGTGGGGGTGATGGTGATATTGGTGGAATCTAATTTTGTTACTCAAATGGATAAAAAGGAGACTTATAACTAGCTGTGTTTTACAATTTTTATGGGTGATGATAGAAACAGGTCTCCCTTTATAAAAGACAATTTGTTAGCATTTCGGTGTTCAGAGGCTATAGAACTGGGTAGGTAGTAAGCATTTTAGTATTTGAATTTCATTAAAAAAACTTACTAATATCTTTTAATTTCAAATGGCATTTGATTAACCTGGGGAGGCACAGATAGGAAGAAGGGAAGGACCAGTTTTAAGTGGACATTTGTTTTTGTCTACACCAGTACAATCTGAGCCCTTTGTCCCTCTGGACAATTTGAAAAGAGAGGTGAGAAACAGGCTTTCAAGGGTGAGTTTTATCTGCCTATAAGGGTAGGGTATATTTACACTCAGGTTTTCTGTTAGATATGTATAGTCAGTTCTCTGACATGAAGGCTAATCATTTTTTTTAAGTAAATAGCAAATGAGTTTTTATTAAATATTTAAAAAATACAGATTTTGTGCCAACTTATAAATTCCTAATATAATAATAAATTGATCTTTTGAACCAAGAAAACAATATAACCAAAACTTCATTTCCAAATGCAAAGCAGTTATACTTTGTTTAAGGGTGGTTCATATTAATGCATAGTTTTTAAGAAAAAGATGATTGCTATAATCAAGTATATAACCACTTAGTTATGTCTAAGTTCTATCTGTTAAAAATATTCTTTTAGAGAATCTAGTTTAAAAATCTTACACTTTTCTTCAATGATTTTCTCCAGTAATAGAGGCAGTCTTTAATGGACAGCACTCAGGAAACTATTTGACCATACGCACATCATCCTGGTATCTACAACACAGGTCTCCAAGGGAGCCCAGCTCCAATTTGTGAGGTAGGCCCAGTTCAGAATGGCTAACAATGAGGTGGTAACGAATGATAATACTAATCATTATGAAAAATTAGCAACTTTAGGTATCTTTGTTTTGGGTTTCTATGGTTCGAGCACATCCAAAATTTCTTCATAGTCTGCACTCATTACCTTTGCCCAGCAACCAACTGTGACTGTTTGATATGAATTCTGGCTGTCAGGGCAGTCTTTCTTAAAATATTCCATACAGTCACAAAGTCTGCAGCAACCACCATCCACATAAAGTCCTTTGGGATTATCAGGACAAGATCTGGACAGATGTCCCATTTCCCCACAAACAAAACATTTTGCGAAAGAAAATTCACCAAGAGCTGGATCTACTTTCGTTTTGCACTTGTTTGTTTCATGCTCTGTGGATCCACACTAGTAACATACTCCAGTGCCCATATCTTGATTCTCAATGGCAGCTGTACGATGTGCAATCCCGTGCCCAGGTTTTCTACAAAGGAAACATACCATTGCACTTTTCTTTGCTGCTTGTCTTTTTAGTCTTCTTCCTTCCTAGCCACTATCTTTCTTTAAAGCAACTGCAATTTCTTCCCTTACCTCCTGACTTTTGCTATCCCCTCCCCATTATGAACCATCTGTGGGTTTTGCCTTAGGTATTCCAGGAATCCATTTACATCTTCACTTAAATACTCCTTTTTCTTTTTGTTCTTTTTGTGTTTTGCTTGGGGTGTATCATTTTTAACAGCCTATGGGCTTCAAGTTGTTTACTCTTTGGTAGGTATTGGTCTTCTCCCTCAAGGGGACCCCTTCTTCATGTCCTCCCATGATGTTGCAGCCAAAGGTCTCTTTTTATGTGTGGGAATAATTCGTGCCCACCTGGTCATGATTTCATCAAAGTTACCTTATCAGACGCCCACGAATCCTCCATGGCAGTCGAGTTTGAGGCTAATTATTTTTTTTAAAAGTTTGGCTAAGACCAAACTGTGAAGTAATCAGAGTTTGTATTTGGTATTTCCTACCTTCTGGAGAGTTAGGCTTCCCAGTGTAGGTGGATGGCAACTCTTCTTCGCCTTTCAACCCCCAACTCCCCCTTAGCCCAGGCAAACAGATCTAAGAAGATACTAGATGGAAGTAGGATTGCCTTGACTGTTTTGCAACTTGATTTCACCTCAGTCTATCTTGTGTATTTCCCCAGATCATTACAAAGAAATCTGCCTTGTTCTTTCCAACAGCTGTGTAGGATTTCGTGTACTCATACTATCATTTATTTAATCAAAATCACAGGGATGAAAGATAACACACTTTGCTTTATCAATTTTTTGCTCTTATAAACAGTGAACATCCTTATACAACAACGTTGCGTGCTTACTTGGATATGGATAACCAAGTTAACAAGATAAATTTTTACCAATTTTGTAATAGATGAAAGTGATACTTTGATTTGTACCTATTTTGTTTTTTGTTCATTGGCTCTGTGTTTTCCTGTGAATGTGACCTTTGCTCGTTTCTTGTTAGGTTGCCATTTCTGTGTTGATTTTTCAGAGTTTTCTGTAAATTAAGGAAATTAACCTAATATGTGTTGGAAGTGTTTTTCCAAGTTCTTTGTCTTTTTATTTTACAGTATATTTCTGGTTGATAGAAATTTTTATAATTTTTGGCTGTCACAAAAGTATTATTCCTTTATAGGTTCTCGGATTTATGTTCTTGTGCATATATCCTACTTCTTGTAGTTATACATTTGTGACTTTTAAAAGTTAAACTTTTTCTGTATTTTGGAAGTCTTAATATATGAGTACACATTGTAAGAAATGTTTAAAAATTGACAAGAATGAAAGCCTGCCCTTAAAATTATATTCTTTTCCCTAGAGCTAATCACAATAATTATTAAGTTGGATGTATAGTTTTCACTCTTTTTGTGTGCATCATACTAAAATTTAAAAAGCAGTTATCTTACCATCTATTAATTATTGATTGTTGAAAGTGGTCCCTTTATCATATTCTAAATTTCCCCTTAGAAATCATGGGTCAGTTTGTGTGCATTCTATTCTTTTTATTTTTTTTAATGGTTATTTATTTTTGAGAGAGAGGGAGTGAGAGAGACTGCATTCTTGTGCAAGCGGGGGAGGGACAAAGAGAGAAGGAGACAGAATCTGAAGCCTGATGCAGGTTCAGCACAGAGCCTGATGCAGTGCTCAAACCCAAGAACCGTGAGCTCATGACTTGAGCCAAAGTTGGATGCTTAACCAGTTGAGCCACCCAGGCATCCCAATGTGAGCATTCTATTCTGATTCATTGCTTTAGTTGCTCTAGTTGATTGTTTCTATGTGTGGCCTTATTTTAAAAAGTTAAATCACTAACACATATAGAATTTGTTTTATGTTAGGAATGAGGATAGGGAACCAGCTGTGCCTTATATCATTTATGGAATAATTTATCTTCCCCCCAGTGACTTAAATATGCTGTCATCAAACCTAGATAATTCTAGAAAGGACACCATTATCTCTGACCTATTGAAAGAGCATTTTAAATAGGCTTCCTATATTGATTAGCTTCCCTCCTGTCAGTTTTCCGTAACGCAGATGAGGTGATCTTTTCAAAACATACCAGCATAAAACCTTTTATGGGCTTCACATTGCTATTTGGATTAAGACTTAATCTTTTTTTTTTTTTTTTAATTTTTTTTAATGTTTTATTTATTTCTAGGAGAGAGAGAGAGAAACAGCGTGAGCAGGGGAGGGTCAGTGAGAGAGGGAGTCACAAACTGAAACAGGCTCCAGGCTCTGAGCTGGCAGTCAGCACAGAGCCCGACGCGGGGCTCGAACCCACGAATCGCGAGATCATGACCTAAACGAAAGTCGGACGCTTAACCGACTAAGCCACCCAGGCAACCCCGGATTAAGACTTAATCTTGAAGATGGCTTAAAAGACCCTGTGTGGCCCATCTCTTGAACTCTGGTCTCAGCATTGTAGAAGGTTCAGGTTTTGTACGTAGTCGGTTCCTCATTTCAGGTTACTCTTCTTGCTCTCTGGATTCCAGCACATTGTGGCTTTCTTTGAGTTCTTACACCATGTCATACTCTTACTCTAGGTTATTTACCCTGCTTTTCCTCTTGTGTCAGGAATGCCTTCTGGAACTCTGTCCTCACACCTTCTTTCTTGCCCTATTGTATTCCAGTGCATCCTTCTACTTTCAACTCAAAGTTAACTTCTTCTTTTTTTTTTTTTTTTTTAAGTTTATTTATTTATTTTGAGAGAGAGAGCATGGGAGGGGCAAAGAGGGGAAGAGAGAGAGTCAGAGACAGAGAGAGAGAATCCCAAGGAGGCTATATGTGGGGCTCAAACTCACAAACCCTGAGATCATGATCTGAGCCTAAACCAAGAGTCAGACGCTTAACCAACTGAGCCACCCAGGCACCCCCTAAAGTTAACTTCTTGATGAATTCTTCCCTGACTCCCTAAATAAGTTTAGAACCTGTATGTGCTGTCTAGGCACCGTTTAGGTGTTTGTTTGTGTTTTAAATAACAGCTTTATTGAGACATAATTCACATGCCATATGTTGCAACATTTAAAGTATAAATAAAATGCAATGGCTTTTAGTGTATTCATGGAGTTGTGTGACCATCACCATAATCAATTTTAGGGCATTATCTTCACCTCAAAAGAAGGTCAGTACCAGTTAGCAGTCAGTCATCATTCTTCCCCAAGCCCTCTTAGTCCTGGACAACCAGAATGTTGTTTTCTTTTTTTAATTGTGGTAAAATAAATATAACAAATTTTGCCATTTTAACCATTCTTTCAAGTTTACAATTGAGTTGCATTAATTACCTTCACAGTGTCGTACAGTTGTCACCACTATGTATTTCCAGAAGTGTTCTATCACCCCAAATAGAAACTCTGTACTCGTTAACCAATGACTCACCAATCCCTTCTTCCCCAGCCTCTAGAAATCACCATTCTACTTTCGGTATGAATTTCCTTATTCTAGATATTTCATATAAGTGGAATCCTTCAATATTTGTCCTTTTGTGTCTGACTTATTTCACTTAGCATAATGTTTACAGCATAGTCCATATTGTATATCATAACTCATTCCTTTTTATGGCTGCATATTATTCCATTGTATGCATATACCACATTTTGTTTATCCATTTATCAGTTTATGGACTTGTTGGTTGTTTCCACTTTTTGACTATCATGAAAAATGCCGTTATGCATATTTAGCATACAAGTATCTGCTTGAGTCTATTTTCAAATCTTTGGGGTATATACCTAGAAGTAGAATTGGTGGGTCATTGATAATTCTATGTTTACTTTTTGAGGAACCACCAAACTGTTTTCTAGAGAGGCTATACCATTTTATCCCACAGGCTAAATAGAAGGGTTCTTTCTAATTTCTTCACATCATTTTTTTTAAGTTTATTATTTTTTGAGAAAGAGCATGTGAGCATTAGTAAGGGAAGGGCAGAGATAGAGGGAGAGAGAGGATTTCAAGCAGGCTCCACACTGTGAGCATGGAGCCAAGAGTCTGACACAGCCGACTGAGGGCCCTCTTCCTATTTTTTTTTTAAAGGAGTCATCTTAAAAAAATATATTTTTTAATTTACTTAAGTTTATTTTTTTAATTTTAGAGATGGAGAGAGAGAGTGTGAGCAGGGAAGAGGGGCAGATGGAGAGAGAGAGAGAGAGAGAGAGAGAGAATCCCAAGCAGGCTCCATACTCAGCGAGGACCCTGATGGGGGCTTGATTCCATGACCCTGGGAATCTGAGTCTGATGCTCAACCTACTGAGCCACCCAGGTGCCCCCTCTTCCTGGTATATAGATGGATGTGTTCTTGCTGTATTTTCACATGGTATACAGAGAAAGATCATTCTCATGTGTCTTTTTTAAGGGCACTAATTCTATTCATTAAAGATCTACTTTCATGACCTGATTACTTCCCAAAGGCCCTTTCTCCAAATACCATCAAATTAGGTATTAAGGCTTCAACATATTGTTAAATTAAAAAAAACTCAGTTGAGTAAATTTAAAGATAAAATTAGCTTTATCCAACAATTCATGAATTGGGCATCCTGTCTAACAAATAGAAAGGAACTCTGCAGAGCTTTAGAAAAGGAAAGGTTTTTAAAGACAGAAAGGAGGTAGAAAAGGAAATTATTAGCAAATAATGCATTGTTTTAGGCAAGGTCAGCTTTCTAAGAGCGAATGGAAGGGTGTATCAGGAAGATTATGTTACTAGTGCTGACTAGGAAATTCCCTGTTGACTGGCTAAAAGTTGCATTCTTGAGGGGTCAAAACTTCAGTCATGTTGTATATTAAGTCTTGGTTTCCTGATACAGAGTTTAGTACAAGTGACTCCATTTTTATTTTTTATTTTTTATTTTTTATTTTTTTTTTAAATATTTTTATTTATTTCTAGAAGAGAGAGAGAGACAGCGTGAGCAGGGGAGGGTCAGAGAGAGAGGGAGATACAGACTCTGAAACAGGCTCCAGGCTCTGAGCTGGCAGTCAGCACAGAGCCCGACGCGGGGCTCGAACCCACGTACCGTGAGATCATGACATAAGCGAAAGTCAGACGCTTAACCGACTAAGCCACCCAGGCGCCCCATAAGTGACTCCATTTTTAATTGCTGTCTTCTTTTTAACAATTCACCCCTTTTGATGAGACTCTCAGCTTAACTGAGAGATGGGATCACAATTTAAGGCATTAGTGCCATTCACAGCTCTAAAGTTCTCACTGATTTTGTACATTTTTTTATTTGGGATATTCATAGGTTGTGACCTTTTTTCTTTTCTGCTTAGTCTCTCTGATAGGCCATAACTTCAGGTTCACAGTTTTGTTTGTTTTTGTTTTTTAAAGATTTATTTTTAAGTAATCTACACACCCAATGTGGGATTTGAACTCATAACCTGAAGAGCAAGAGACACATATCCTATCAACTGAGCCAGGCAGGCCCTCCCCAGGTTCACAGTTTTTAAGTCAGTCATTCTCTTTCTTCCTTTTCTGATATTTTCATCTTAGGGAGATTATTTGCATGGTAGCTAGCAGCTAGGAACATGCATGTAAAACTTTTGAGAGAATACAATGTGGCAGGGAGATTATTATGATTATTAGAAAGAGGATAATTTCCCATTGTTTGTAGTACACTTCAAAGCTATGATCTCCAAGACTGAAATCAGTCAAAATCAAGTAAGTCAAAGACCCCCCTGAAGCAGGTTATCTTTTTTTAAATAATTTTTAAAACAAGTTTTTAATGTTTTATTTATTTTTGAGAAAGAGAGAGAGGGAACGAGCAGGGGAGAGGCAGAGAGGGGTACAGAGGATCTGAAGCAGGCTCTGCACTGACAGCAGAGAGCCCAGTGTGAAGCTCAGATTCACCATGACCTGAGTAAAAATCAAGAGTTGGATGCTCAGCTGACTGAACTACAGGTAACTCCAAGGAGATCGTCTTTTTAAGCCACGTGGCTTGTTTAGTGATCTTATGTAACTGAGTTTCCACTTTCTCAGATATGTTAATCCAGGTGTAGCAGGTAGTGGTGGCCATAGCAGAGATACCTCCTTGCTCAGCTAAAAGATAAACAAGGGCTATTCTGTTATCAAAAACAATCGTGGCCAGATTGTCTCAGGATTTTTGTTGGATAGCTATTGTAGATTTTTGTAATACTTTCAAGAGTTAAGGAAAAGTTTCTAATCATAGCCTCATTTACATTTACTTCTAACCATGGAAGTAGGGCCCTGCCAAAGATAGTGAATCTTTAATCCTGAAAGCCTCCTGGTAGGTCTTTTCTAACTTGACAGTGTAAACTCAGAGGAGTTGACCAATGAGGTATAATAATAAGGGGCACACTTTGGTAACCAAAGAGGCCTTGCCTGACTCTGCACCAACTATCTAAGCATTTGTAGGCCCAAGGAGAATGATAACCACCACAGGCAAAGACAAACCCTGTGAGGGCACAAACCATTCCTGTTAAGGCAGTATTATTAATAGATTCATTCACAAGAACTGTGTGTTTGCTCATCACAGTCAGGGATCAGTTAGGTTTTCTCCTAGCCTGAATTAAAGTTCTAAATTCCATTGGCCTTAGCAGTGGCCTGGGAGATACAGATGATAGTATTATCTTTCCAGGCCAGTGCCAGAATAAAGAAAAGAAAGTGAAGAAGAAAGGGTTTCATGTTTAGTGAAAGTATTTAGTATTCATGTTTAGTTAAAGTCTTGATCCAGTGTTTGGGAGGAAGCATCTTCCTGTTAGCTTATCTTCCTAGTCAATTTGATGTAGAAGTCCCCAGTGTTTGTACAGGACCAGATGTTACGTGCAGTTTGTCAGTTGTGAAACATGTATCTAGGGTTCGAGTCCCTATCATCTGGGTAGTGAGGAGGACCTTTCAAAGAGATTCAAGGACAGTCTTTGTTCTTTAGTGATTCCAAATCAGAAGAGTGGGAGAATACTGGGAACATTAGCTTGATGTGTTATAGCCAGATATTTGAGGAATCTAAAATTCAGGATCCAGTCCACTTTTAACCGAAAACACACATCCTACTTTGCTTGAATACAGAGAGGTTTCCCTTATTATTTCTTTCTTTCTTTTCTTTTTTTTTTTTTTACAAATAGTTTATTGTCAAATTAGTTTCCACATAACACCCAGTGCTCATCCCCACAAGTGTCCTCCTCCATGCCCATCCCCCCCTCCCCCCCACATCCATCAGTCCTCAGTTTTTGTCAGCATTCAAGAGTCTCTCATGGTTTGCCTCTCTCCCTTTCCCCCACCATTTCCGCCCTTCTTCTCCCCCTTGTTCCTCCGTCAAGTTCCTCCTAATCCTCCTATACGTGCAAACATATGATATTTGTCCTTCTCTGCCTGACTTATTTCGCTCAGCATAACACCCTCAAGGTCCATCCATGTTGCTACACATGGCCAGATTTCATTGTTTCTCATTGCCATGTAGTATTCCATGGTATAGATAAACCACATCTTCTTGATCCATTCATCTGTTGATGGACACTTAGGCTCTTTCCATGTTTTAGCTATTGTGGAGAGTGCTGCTATGAACATTGGGGTACATGTGCTCCTATGCCTCAGCATTTCTGTATCCCTTGGGTAAATTCCTAGCAGTGCTATTGCTGGGTCATAGGGGAGTTCTATTGTTAGTTTCCTGAGGAACCTCCACACTGTTTTCCAGAGGGGCTGTACCAGTTTACATTTCCACCAACAGTGTAGGAGGGTGCCCATTTCTCCACATCCTCGCCAGCATCTAGAGTTCTCTGATTTGCTCATTTTAGCCACTCTGACTGGCGTGAGGTGGTATCTCAGTGTGGTTTTGATTTGTATTTTCCTGATGAGGAGGGATGCTGAGCTCCCTTATTATTTCTTACAGCTTAATTACACTTATTAAAGTTTTTAACCTTTAGAAATCTTAGTTTCTAGTGAAAATAAAGAACTAAACAATTGTAAACTCTCATTTGCATTAACATTTTGTGGCTTGTTAGATTTTAAATACTTTTTAGAGGTGTCTGAGGGGATCAGTCGATTAAGTGTCTGACTCTTCATTATGGCTCAGGTGATGATGTCACAATCATTAGATTGAACACAGCATTGGGTTCTGCACTGTGTGTGGAGCCTGCTTGAGATTCTTTCTCTCCTTCTCCCCTTGCCCTTCCCTCACTTGTGTGTGTGTGCACTCTGCCTCTTAAAAAAAATTTAAAAACAAGTACTTTTTACAATTTCTAGAACTGTGCTTCCCCAAATATCCTTAGTTCCTCTGTAAAAGGAAACCAGAAAAATCAGTAAACCTATGTTCAGTAATTAGTGTTTTAGTATTTTATCTTATTTGGAAATGATCTGGATATTTAATGAATTTAACTTAAATCATATCTAACTTACCAAAACTTTTTTTTTTAATATTTTTATTTATTTCTAGTATAGAGAGAGACAGCGTGAACAGGGGGTCAGAGAGAGAGGAAGATACAGACTCTGAAACAGGCTCCAGGCTCTGAGCTGGCAGTCAGCACAGAGCCCGATGCAGGGCTCGAACCCACAAACCGTGAGATCATGACCTAAGCGAAAGTCGGATACTTAACCGACTAAGCCACCCAGGCGCCCCTAACTTAACAAAACTTTAAGATTTTGGGTTACCGAAAGATTTGGGAGAAACTAAAGTTCACCTAAAACTTTTTATTCTACTTAACATCTATTTAATTGTTTTTAACAATTAATGTTTAGATTACCCACAAAAGCCATTAGACATTAGACAAGGCCAGCCATTGCCCCAAGCTATTTTTTGGCTAACAAGTTTTATAAGAGATAGAATGAACGTATATGGCTAGTAAATCCAGGTAGAGGAAAAGTTTGTATTTAGTCTGGTAACTCTAAGGACATGTCTGTTTTAAATTAAACCAACACACTTAACTAGCTTCTGTACTGAAAATTGAACTAAATCATGTGAACCCATGTGAATTTGGGTTCATTTTTATTATATTTCTGAGATTTACAAATACTTCATAAGCACTTGTTTTTAAGCCAGTTAAACAGAGCTCTTTTTTGTTTTTGTTTTTAATTTTTTAATGTTTTCATTTATTTTTGAGAGAGTGTGCTAATAGGGGAGGGGCAAAGAGGGAGAGAATCCCAAGCAGGTTCCGCACTGTGAGCACAGGGCCTGATGCGGGGCTTGAACCCATGAACCATGGGATGATGCCCTGGGATGAAATTGAGTTCAGTGCTTAAGTGACTGAGTCACCCAGGTACCCCTGTTTCGTTTCGTTTCGTTTCGTTTCTTTTCTTTTCTTTTTTCTTTTCTTTTCTTTTCTTTTCTTTTCTTTTCTTTTCTTTTCTTTTCTTTTCTTTTCTTTTCTTTTCTCCTCTTCTCCTCTCCTCTCCTCTCCTCTCCTCTCCTCTCCTCTTTCTTTTCTTTTTCAAGTAAGCTCTATGTTGGGGGCTCTGTGCTGACAATACAGAGCCTGCTTGGGATTCTCTCTCTCCCTCTCGCTCTACCCCTCCTCTACTTGCTCGCATGCTCTCTCACAATAAACCAAAACTAAAACTATCTTTAAATGGACAGTTCTTATTTAAAAGTGTATATACAATTACATTTTTATTTATTTATTTATTTATTTATTTATTATTTTTGAGGGCAAGAGAGACAGAGCACGAGCAGGGGAGGGGCAGAGAGAGAGGGAGACACAGGATCCGAAACAGGCTCCAGGCTTTGAGCTGTCAGCACAGAGTCCATTGCGGGGCTCAAACTCACAGACCACGAGATCATGACCTGAGCTGAAGTCAGCTGCTTAACCTACTGAGCCACCCAGATGACCCTACATTACATCTTTAAAACAATTCTTTTAATGTTTATTTTTTGAGAGAGATAGAGCACGAGTCGGGGAAGGGTAGAGAGAGAGAGGAGGAGACACAGAATCCAAAGCAGGCTCCAGGATCCAAGCTGTCAGCACAGATCCAGATGCAGGACTTGAACCCACAAACCTTGAGATCATGACCTGAGTGGAAGTAGGATGCTTAACTGACTGAGCCACCCAGGTGCTCCTGTATTTACACTTTAAAGGCATGGGAGAAGAATGCTGGTTCCCCTGAGAACCTCGGTAAATAAGGGATAAATAGATACATAGGAGATAAATAGGGAGGTTTTGGAATTAGTAAAAGGAATAGGTGAACATTGAATGGCCTCTAGAGTTACATTTCTAATTTTGCCAAAACTTGTAAGATGTCAGTTCCTCAAACTGGGTTGCAATTTGAATGATATCATAGGTTGACCCATCCATCTAATTACACTATCTTTTTTTTTTTTTTTAATAAAAACTTTTACAAAGACCTCAAAAGTCTGAGTACCTAATTTCATTTTAGCTTAGGGGAGGAGGTCTAACAAATATTCTTATCAGGCTCTGTATGTCAGCTTTCAATCTAGCCAATTTGCAGTCACAGAGCCACTTAAAAATTCTTTTAAGTGTCTTGTCAGTTTTCATCTGGGACAAACAGCAACATTTCTTGCCATATTGAATAACTCCCCCTTGGATATAAGAGGGAGTCCCAAAGAAAGTGCAAAAGATAACTTATTTTCCTTTTTTTACTGGGTACTACAGACAGATCTGAGAGTGCTGACTCTGATAAGAATGTTCATCCTTAGCCAGCTTCTTCCAGTTTTTCCAGGATCCCATATGTAGCTCCGTTTTTTACCAAAATGTGGCAAGATTTTTATTTTTAATGTTAGTTTTTCTTTGTCTATGTAAGAGAATAATGTAGCATTTTGCCAGAAAATCTCTTTGAGTCCCATTTTGGAAGAGCCCTCCTTTGAGGTTAGGTATGGGAATGACTTAAAGGTCATTAACTTGGCAGACTTTTGTTTATGGTCCATAAAGACAACCCAGACAGAGGAGTACTAGAATAAGTATTCAAATAAAGGAGGATAGAGGGAAACAGTAAGAGTTTTATCGGTTTGGTTTTTTTTTGCTTTTAAGTACTTTTTATAGCTCTAAATTTTCACTAGTCTTTTATAACAAACCTTTTAATAAAGGTATTTTGGAATTTTGAAACCTTTTGGAGTCTCCTGCATACCAACTAAAATAGTATCTCATTCTGTTTGATTTGGAAGGCTTGCTTTTAAGGGCACTTGTTAAAAATGCTTTTATCTAATTGGAACATTTCTCATAATTGCCGTTGTAATTCCTCTGAGGACTGGTAGTGGTTTGGTAGGACCCTAGCCAGAAACCTCACCTTTTCTGTGCAGCCATATCTTGTCATAAATGGGGTGTAACCCACATTTATGTCTGGCCATATTTTGGGACTGCCAATCTGATGGCTATCAAGCCAAGTTCTCAGGACACAAAAAAGCTTAGTAAGATTTTGCCACTTCTGTTAATACTTATGTCTTCTGGACTATAGTTCTTAGGTATAAAATAAGTAGGGGTACCAGAAGGAAGCATGCTTGACTCTTTAGAGTTTAAGGATCCCATAAGCCAAGTTTGGGTTTCTCAGAGCTGAGCTAATACCTAAAAGGGATGTGCCTCTGGGTTGGGAATTGTATGGTAAACCTCGTTGCACAGAAATTTTCTTGAGTTTGGCAGGTGACCTAGTGTCAGCCTAACCTGTTCTGTGACCAACTTAATGTCTGAGTCTTTGAGTTAGGTAATGAATACTTTAACAGCTCTGAAGTGTTCTGGCAGTGCCCACCAATTTTTGTGGCTATTTTTTTTTTTTTACTTATGTGATTCCTGTTAGTTATAGCCCTTTATCTACACAAAATAAGACAAATGAATATGTGCACCCTAACATACCAACAGCAACCATAACATGTTACTGTAGACTGGCCAAGAGAAGGCTTTACATACCGTCACAGATTCCTAGCATGGGTTAAACCAGCAGACTCCAGTAAAATGGGGACTGTGGATTGGAACTGGGGAAAAGACTAAACCACCAAATCTCAGTAAGTGGGGACTATAGACAGGAACTGGAAGGGTATTCCAAACATTGTGGACTGAACCAAGAGGTAGGGACTCAGGTTTCAGATGGAACTGTGTGCCAGCTCCAGGTGACCCACTGAGCCCTGGACTAGAAAGTTAACTTAGGAGGGGCGCCTGGGTGGCTCAGTCGGTTAAGCGTCCAACTTCAGCTCAGGTCATGATCTCACGGTTCGTGGGTTCGAGCCCCGTGTCAGGCTCTGTGCTGACAGCTAGGTCAGAGCCTAGAGCCCGTTTCACATTCTGTGTGTGTCTCTCTCTCTGACCCTCCCCTGCTCATGCTGTCTGTTTCTGACCCTCATAAATAAATAAAAAGCATTAAAAAAAAAAAAAAGTTAGCTTAGGAGCTCAATGCAAAGGGAGCTCGATGCAAAGACAATGGAACTCAGAACTGACAAGAACTCCTCGGTAGCTCTTGGAAATGGCTAGAAAGAAAGTAAACTCGAACATTTCATGGGGTACCACACCTGTGTTTTTTAAAGCTGTCAGAAATCTCCTTTATTCTGCTGTTTTCCCCAAATTTATTAAATAACAAAAATTCAACTCAGTAAATTTAAAGATCAAATTGGCTTTATTCAACAGTTCGTGAGTTGGGCAGCATTCCATGTAGGAAATAGAAAGGAGCTCCACCAAGCTGTAGAAAAGGAAAGGTTTTTAAAAGCAGAAAGAGGGTAGAGAATGGAAATTATTAGCAAAGAATGCATTGTTTTAGGCAAGGTCACCTTCCTACAGGGAATGGAAGGGGTGGATTATCTCACTAATGCTGTCTAGTGAGATGATTCCATGTTGACTGGCTAAAGGTTACCATTCTTGAGGGGATGGAGGTTGTTGAAACTGCAATTAGATTGGTTGTTAGGTCTTGGCTTGCTGACATGGAATTTAGCACCAGTTACTCAATTTTTGGGCCTGCTGTCTCCTTTTTATTTTTTTAATTTTTATTTGTTTATTTATTATATAATTTATTGTCGTTAGCTAACATACAGTATATACAGTGTGTTCTTGGCTTCAGGAGTAGATTCCTGTGATTCATCACTCATATACAACACCCAGTGCTCATCCCAGCAAGTGCCTTCCTCAATGCCCATCACCCATTTACCTCATCCCTATCAACCCTCAGTTTGTTTTCTGTATTTAAAGAGTTTCTAGGGGCTCCTGGGTGGCTTAGTCAGTTAAGCGTCCAACTTCAGCTCCGGTCATGATCTCACAGTTCATGGGTTTGAGCCCCGCGTTGGTCTCTGTGCTGACTGCCAGCTCAGAGCCTGGAGCCTGTTTCAAATTCTGTGTCTCCCTCTCTCTCTCTCTGACCCTCCCCTGCTCACACTGTCTCTCTCTCTCTCTCACTCTCTCAGAAATAAATAAAACATTAAAAAAAAAAAAAGAGTCTCTGTTGTTTGCCCCCTCTCTGTAACTTTTTCTTTCCTTCCCTTCCCTTCCCTTCCCTTCCCTTCCCCCATCTTCTGTTGAGTGAAAACATGACTGACTTACTGACTGACTCATTTCACTTCTGCTGTCTTCTTTTTAACAATATGAATTTTAGCAGGGGCAAAAACATTTATTCTATAGCAGTACTATAGCTAACAAAGTTAAAGAATTAAATAATTAAGTAGCTTAGGACTCTAGCATCATCTGTTTCACAGGAGAGTCCATTATAGAACATCTGAAGACATTCACATTTGTAGGAAATTAGTCTGATGGTAGAAGGGGTAGATAATCACTTGTATGGATTCATAAATTATATAGTTTGTAATTCATATATGATTAGTAATGAATTCATAGATACTGGTCATTAATGAATATGAACTATCCTTAGTTTAAGAGAACTATTAGTTAAGAGAACTGTTATGTTAAGAATCTTTCATATCTTAAGAAAAAGAATAACTGCACAGTAGTCTTAACAATATTTTTTCCTTCCTCCTAGATTTAAACAGTCAAGTTAAATCAAGCTGGGAAATCATGGCAGAAGGTGGATTCGATCCCTGTGAATGTGTTTGCTCTCATGAACATGCTATGAGAAGGCTGATCAATCTGGTGAGATAAATGAGATGGTCCTATTCAGAATTAAACTGTATCTCTTCTGTCCTTTTTGTTTTTGGTTTTTTTTGGTGGTTGGGGGGGAATGTTGGTTATTGGAGAATTTTCATCTGATGGTCACTAAAATTATTTCATAATTGATATTCCACAATGGTTTAAGTCATAATGGTTAAAGTGCTTGCCAGCAATTCTGTTATTAGAGATTTTAAAAAACCAGATTGCTACCTTTATTTATGGTAGATTTTTGTTGATGAAATCACCATCATGGGAAGGTAACACATTTGTGTATAGCTTTTTTTGTTCTTTATTAACAAATATATAGTCTTCAGCTCTGTGGAGCTTGTTTACCTAATAAGTTGCTATGAAGTCACACTTCCTGTTGTGACATGGTTCAAATCCTGCTCCAATAAATGGCGTGGCAATAAAAATTTCTTTATAAAGCATTTCCAAATCCAAATCAATTATTTGACAGAGGCAGGTTTCTGAGCAACATGCTTTAGATAGTCTCATTG
Organism: Hyaena hyaena; assembly: GCF_003009895.1. NCBI lineage: Eukaryota > Metazoa > Chordata > Mammalia > Carnivora > Hyaenidae > Hyaena > Hyaena hyaena. Next base: position 2,925,158 of record NW_024080656.1, on the reverse strand, counting down.
AATTGATTGTTGTGTTTACAAATTTGAATTTGTAAAGTTTTTAAGACTCCCTGAGTCTCTATAATCTTTAATACAGGACTGTTCATGTATTTAAATACAGGGCTTTATACCTTTTTTTTTTTTATATTTTTATTTTATTTCTAGGAGAGAGAGAGACAGCGTGAGCAGGGGAGGGTGAGAGAGAGAGGGAGTCACAGACTGAAACAGGCTCCAGGCTCTGAGCTGGCAGTCAGCACAGAGCCCGACGCGGGGCTCGAACCCACGAACTGCGAGATCATGACCTAAGTGAAAGCCGGACGCTTAACCAACTAAGCCACTCAGGTGCCCCCAGGGCTTTATACCTTTTTATGTACAAAAGAAGAAATTTGACTATTATAAACAATAATGTACACTGTATTATTATTAAGTTAGACATAACATTTTGTTGTTCTAGAAAACTCTTGTACAGAGGTACATTATCATAGACCAGGTAATAAAGGCAGGAACAAACATTTGCTCAAATATTTGAGTTGGTGGTGGTTAATCAGCAGGCTTTCTGCTGACTCAGTGACTATATGTAGTGATCAGAAGTGTGTTTCTTGTGATTGATACTCCTTTTAGAGTCAACATATGCTAGGACTTTCGATCCTAAAGGATTTCTTAGAGGGAAATGAATAAAACAAATTTGATAAGACTGTGGCTATAGAAATAAAATGAGAATGTTAGGGGCGCCTGGGTGGCTCAGTCGGTTTAGTGTCCGACTTCAGCTCAGGTCATGATCTCGCTGTTTGTGGGTTCGAGCCCCGAATCAGCCTTTGTGCTGACTGCCAGCTCAGAGCCTGGAGCGTTTTTCGGATTCTGTGTCTCCCTCTCTCTCTGACCCTCCCCTGCTCAAGCTGTCTCCCCCCTCCCCCCCGAAATAAATAAAACATTTAAAAAAATAAAATAAAATGAAAATGTCATATCTCTGATAACTTGATGTAAAATAGATGAGTGAGGAGAGAATATTTAAAATATTTTCTCTGATTTATGATGTTAAATAGCTGATAGCTTTTATGTCCAAACTTCAGGCTAAGGTAAAAAAAATTTTTTTTCAAATTAATTTGATGCTGGGCACAAAAAATAGACTTGTAATTTAACTGGTAAAATTTCCCCAGGAGATCAGTTTTCAGTAAGAGTTACTACCTCTTTTTTTCTTAGTGTAATCTTTTTATTTTTAACATAGTATCATGCTTTTTTATCTTAGCTCTGGTGCTTTTTTTTAGAGATGACTAAAACTAAGCTCTACTTTTTATGATCCCCTGTACATTTTTGTTCTCTTTAGTAGATTGTCAGGAAAACCACGTTTAGCTTTGTTTTGTTTTTAATGGGCACATTCATGCCTGATGGGACATTATTTATAGCAATCCTAGTGTGAAGTACTTTACATGAAAATAGATTTTAGATTTTACAGATCTTTAAAGGTGTACAGTGTACATCTTTTAGTCTGTGCTGGATATTTTCACATGATGTAAATTATTGTTGGGTGATCCTGGATGGGTGATCTGCTGGTATATAACGTGCTGCTAGCAGTATTGAAGATTCTAGAAGGGAGGAGAAACTCATTTGATTTCAGTGAGGAAACTTGCTAATTAGGCTTGATAGACATTTGTTTGATTTGAGTTGTGCTTTATAATTTTTATTCTTTTATTTAAACTCCAAATCAAGAGACGCTTGGGTGGCTCAGTCAGTTAAGCGTCCGACTTTGGCTCAGGTCATGATCTTGAGGTTCGTGGGTTCAAACCCCACATCGGGTTCTGTGCTGGCAGCTCAGAGCCTGAAGTCTGTTTCAGATTCTATGTCTCCCCCTCTCTCTGCTCCTTCCCCGCTCATGTTCTGTCTCAAAAATAAATAAACTATTAAAAAAATAAAAAAAAATAAAAAAGAAGAAACTCCAAATCAAGCAGCATTTTGGGCGTCATATCTACCTTATAGATATTAAGTGCTTTCTAAACTGAAAGAGTATCTTATGAAACAAGAACTCTAACTTCAGAAATTCAGAAATAGTATCTCGAACTTTAGAAATTCAGCAATGAGGTAGGTCTCTAACTTCTCTAAATTCAGAAATGTGTAATACTGTTTGCTGTAGCATTATTTCTAGTAGTAAAAAGTTATAAACAACCTAAACGTCTACCAATAGTGGTTATATCATGGTTTGTTCATATGATGGAATCTTCTACAGAGGTTTAAAATAATGTCTTTGAAGACTATATCATAACATAAGGGAAAATCTTATGTGGAATGTATAAAAGCAAGATCTAGAAACCACATTTAGCATGTCTTGCTTTTCGGTACCCACACACACCACATATACGTGTGCATAGGAAAAAAGGCTTGAAGAAAATACATTAAAGTGTTAACAGTCTTTATCTCTGGATTGTAGAATATAAGGTGAGAGGGTTTTTTTTTCCCCCCCCCTGGATTTTCTGTGGTATACTCAGAAGGGAGATTATTTAACAAAAACAATCTTTTTTTTTTTCATTTAAACATTGTCAGCACTCTTTCATACTGTACTGGTTTTTCTACCTCTCATGCATTCATTATCTTCTCTTATACTTCAGAGGACCTGTTTTTAGTACCTTCATCTTATTACTCTTTGGAAGTCTAACCCCCTAGTCTGTATTTTAAAAGGAGTTTAGCTGATAGTATAATTTTTCTGTATTAGCTGTAACTACCATAATTTAGATGTCTGTCTGTTCTGAAACCTCATGGGTATATATTGGTGATGACAGAGCAGAGATTTATCCTCATCTTTCTAAAACTACACATTTAACTCTTCTTTGTAATAGAGTAGCATCTCGTTAATTTTAGGTTCTAATTTGGAATTTTTGTTATTTTTTACCTCATATAATCATTTGATTTTCTTGTAGGTTAGAGTATTATTAATTCCTGAGGATTTAAGGTGCTAATGACAAGTAAAAGCCTGGGGACATTGGGGATTTTAATGGTTATTTATGGTTAGATCTTTAATTGTGTACTGGGCTGCAGTTTAGTTTTGCCTGTTCTTTGGAAATAGATGGACTTTGCCAGGGGATACATTCAGCTTAGGAGCAGTTAAGATTTTACCATTGTTTCCTTTCCATTTTAATAAAGTTCTGTTCATTCACAATTTAAAACTAACTTCTTTTCCTAATTTAGTAATGATATCAGTTAAGGTTCTTTATTATAGGTTATAGAAGTTCTGCCTGAGTTAAGCAGAAAAACACCTATTAAAAGGCTATTATGTGGCTCACACTGAGGAACCTGGCATGAAAAATGAGTAGGATCAAAGGGACGGTAACAAAGCCAAAACAAGAAGGAGCCAAAGTTGTGCTGCAGAGCTAGCGCACCCAGCTGCTTGCTCCTGAATTCTAGATTTTCATGTGTCCACGTATTGAGGTAACATCTCCATTATAACTAGTAGACATCTTACACATGATGTGTGCATTACCAGACTTCTTTTCTTGCCCCTAAACTTCCTTGTTTCTTCTATTCACTCCATTATTTGGCTGCTCAGGCAATACCTTTTGTGTCAGTTTTTACTCTTTCAACCTCATAGCTAAAGCAGAAACAAATCCTTTTGGCTCCACCTTAAAAGTATATGTAGAATCCAGACATTTCTCACACTTTCCGTGCAACATCCTGCTCTAGTCTACATCAGCTCTTGCCTGGCTTATTAAATTAGCCTCTTTATAAGTCTCCTTGCTTCAGCCCCCTTGCCATGCCCCACTTTCTTCAAGTTTAGTTTTCACTACAGCAGCTGAAGTGATCTATTTTCGATAAAACAGATAATGTTCTCCTTCTCTCAAACTCTTGCATGTCACTTGAAGTGAAAAAAATTTTTGTAGCCCTACGTGATCTGTCCCTTCTCCACTCCACTCCTCCCTTTTGCTAATTTTGTCTAACAATTCTCTTACAGGTCTCACACAAATGATGGATAGTGTAAAAACTTTAGACTTTTTAATAGCAAAATTGGAAGGCATTGGGACAAAGACTTTAAGTTCTGAAAGGAAATTATTACAAATCCAACATTCTCTCCTCAACCAAAGTGTCAAATAGGAGTCTTCAAAAATCCTATCTCATGCACCATTACTTAGAAAGTTACTAAAGGATGAACTATTTTTCACCAAAATGAAGGCATAAACCAAGGAGGAAGACTAAGATTTGAGTGTAGAAAGTGAGAGATCTAGCACATGCAACTTCTAGGATAATGGTAAATGGAAATCCCATGGTGATAGCTGTGCATCAGGTTTGTGGACACAAGACAGCTGGTTTCATTAAGAGGGTGTCACATGGCTCTAGTAGAGACTTTTTCAGAAGGATGAATTGATAGAATACCTGGTGAGTCTAGAAAACTGAAAACAAGATGTCAAAAGTTCTAGAAAACCAAGTAAAAAAGAATATTTAACTTTAAGGAAATGCAGAAAATAGTACAGAAAAGAAAAAGTAATTATAATTTACTACATGGTTCAGACGTGAAGAGCGTTTACATAGTCATAATAATGTTAAAACTAACTTGAGCTAAACCAACTTCTGATATAATTATTAGAAGATAGGAAGAGTATACATATGTGTTGGGTTCAGAAAAGAGGGAACGAGGTCTTCATATTCTATACTGGTGAATCAATGGATATTGCTTAAAACTGAAAAATCAAGAAGTAGCAATAATGCATATTTATATATAAAGACATGGAGGTAAATACTAAAATAATCAGCTAAAGGTTGAAAGTGGTTCCTCTATGGGAGGGGAAATAGGTATGCAGAGATAGGAACTGCTTTTTTTTAGGAACAAACTTGTAGAAGTATTTAACTCTAAATTGTATATGTGAATAACTAATAAAAATTAAAACGACAAAACAAAAGCAGAAACCTTCCAGTTAGAGAGGAAAAAGAGCAGGTGTGAATCTGTTGGTGGCTGGATATGTTGCATATCTTTTTCCTCCATGGAACGTAAAGTGATTGGCTGAGGCCTTTGCTACCCGCTAAAACCAGATTACTGCTTTCTAAGAAAAGTAGAAAATATTCATAGGGAGGGCTTCTAGTTGGATGTTAAGGATCAAGAGAGAAGCCAGGGTAACCCCAGACCTCTAGTGGATGTAAAAGAGGAAGGAAAAGAAAAAATGCGTGATTCTGAAATGAAATTGTTCTGTATATAAAGCCTTAGAATGAAGCCTTCCCCACTTTGAGCATTAAGAGGGTCTCTAGCCTGCCTGCCTGCTTCCTTGATAAGGAAAGCTGTTTGTATATGCCCCTGTCACCAACCTGACCCTTTAATAACTATACAGAGAAGAAAGCAGTTGAAGAAAATAAGAGGACCACAATGTGGTTGGGCATCGCTACATTCAAAGACAAGATGAGATCATTACATCTGTCTAATATGACAAATCATTGTGCAAGTTACAGCTATAAATACAGGCTCATTTAAATAGGTTGTCTTGATCTTAAATATCACCAGGAACATGATTTTCTGAAATGGTGAACAATTCTTCGTAAAGTTGTAAACAAAACTAAGTATAATATTCCTTTGATTTAAATGCTAAACTCTGGTTAAATTCCTTGATAATTCAGTGTCAGGTAACCAAAAAATATCTTATTGTTGTTATTTTTTTTTAATGGACTTAGATTAAAGGCTCAGATTTTTCACTTATGTGAATAAGTGGCGGGACATTTGAAAGTCATGTGGGATATAAACCAGTCACAACAACCAAAGATCTGCTTTTCAGATACCCAGGATGTCCTGGTATTGACACATTAGAGAACATTTGAGTCAGGGGAGAATTAGGGTTTAAAAAAAAAAAAAGGGTGCCTGGGTAGGTCAGTTTGTTAAACAACTTACTTTGGATTTCAACTTAAGTCATGAACTCACAGGTTTGTAAGATCTGTGTCAAGATCCACGCTGTCAATGCAGAGCCTCCTTGATATTCTTTCTCTCCTTCTCTCTCTGTCCCTCTCCCACTTGTGCACATGCACTCTCTCAAAATAAGTAAATAAACATCAAAAAAAAGGGGGAAATCCAAATAAGCTTATGAAGGTAGACAAGAAGAAAGAAGCATAGTTCATAGAAAGTACACAGAAAGTAAAATATTATGTGTGAGTAGGTTTTAATCCCCTTTAAAAGAGATAGATAGGTAGGTGGATGGATAGATAGAGTTTTGAAATGCTGTTTATGAGGAAGACAGTTACTAGGGCATCTGGGTGGCTCAGTCAGTTGAGTGTCTGACTCTTGATTTATGCTGGTCATGATCCTAGGATTGTGAGATTGAGCCCCACCTTGGGCTCCACACTCAGCATGGAGGCTGCTTGAGATTCTCTCTCTCTCTCTCTCTCTCTCTCTCTCTCTCTCTGTCTCCCTAAAAAAAACTGAAAACAAAATATTGTGGATATGTGATAAAGTAGTGAGGAAAAAGCTATCTCAAAAGAATGCAATACTCCTAATCTTAGCCACAATATTATTCAAAGCCAAAACAATTAAATGGAACACAGAAATAATATTGACAAAAGATAGAATTCATCAAAAAGATATGGACCTTTATGTCTTGAACAACACAGAATGCAAAAACAATTAGAAATACAAGAAGAAACATACTTTAGAACTATCTGAGAAATGATAGTGAAAGCCATAGAAATGCCTTTGCAGGTTGGAGTGTGAGAATATGTAAGGAATGTGTGTGTGTGTGTAGGTCAGTATAATATAATTGTAAATCCATAGAAATGGTTTCCAATGGGTATTCCTAGAGCTCATAATAATGATTACATTGAGGAGTTCCAAGTTAGTCTAGGTACTAGTTTAGGCCCATGATGTAAGTTTTCCTTTTGCAAATGAGGAAACTGAGGTACAGAATGGTTAAGTCATTCTTATCAGGTGTCAGAGGCACATTCAGTTCTGGCGGTTTAGCTCTAGGCCCTGTGCTGTTTCTTATCTTTTTTTTTTTTAAAAAATAATTTTTTAAGCTTATTTATTTTGAGAGAGAGAGAGAGGGCACAAGCCAGGGGAGGGGCAGAGAGAGAGAGGAAGAGAAAGAGAATCCCGAGCAGGCCCTGCACCGCCAGTGTGGAGCCCCACAGCACTGCCAGTGTGGAGCCCAGTGTGGGGTTTGAACCCACTAATCCTGAGATTATGACCTAAGCCGAAACCAAGAGTGTCACTTTACCAACTGAGCCTACACAGATGCCCTTGCGTTGTGCTGTTTCTTTAGTGCGCTGTTCTGTTCTGCTGCTTGTTGGTCTCCTTCAAGCACCTTTACAAACACTATATTTGTGATCAAGGGAGCATTAGAATGATAAAAGAAAGCAGTGAGGAGAGGCTCTTCACTGTATTTTTACATTTTAAAACTGTGAATGTACTACCTAATCAAATAACCTTGAAAATAAAACTCTGGAGGTACCTGGGTAGCTCAGTTAGTTAAGCGTCTGAGTTTGGCTCAGGTCTTGATCTTGTGGTTTATGAGTTCAAGCCCCATGTCGGGCTCTGTGCTGACAGCTCAGAGCCTGGAGCCTGCTTCAAATTCTGTGTCTCCTTCTCTCTCTGCCCCTCCCTACTCACACTCTGTCTCTCTCTTTCTGTGTCTCAAAAATAAATAAACATTTAAAAATTTAAAGAAAAAAAACTCTGCATACAATTTTTGATATTGGGATTGTGAGTTCAGGCCCCTCTTAGGGTACAGAGATTTACTTAAATAAATAAAACTTAAAAAAAATAAATCTTTGTAAGCTACTTCAAAGGCATTAGAAACAAATAGAATTATATACAATATTTAGTACAGACTTTTTTCACTGAAGAATAAATTTTTTGAATGTACTATTATATGATTTGGAAAAAAATACATTATGTTTAGCTTTCCCATAATTCTTTTTAAAAAATATTTATTTTGAGAGAGAGAAAAAAGAGTGCACAAGCATGTGTGGGGGAGGGGCAGAGAGGGAGAGAATCCCAAGCAGGCTCCCTCCTGACAGCACAGAGCCCCATGTGAGGCTTGGTCTCATGAATTGTGAGATCATGACCTGAGCCAAAATGAGTGGGACGCTCAACCAACTGAGCCACCCAGGTGCCTCTAACTTTCTAGTAACTCTAATAAGACTTTCTTCCATTCTTACATTGATTTTTAAATTGGTAGATTTTTTTCTCATCAGCATGTAAAAATATATAAAATAGAAAAACCTGTGTGTCTCCTAAGGCAAAATGGTCACAACAGCAATTCAGGGCTTTTTTACTATTGCCTCATCAGTGCTTGTATAAATTTTGATTGTTTAACTACTAAGCTGTACCAGTATGAAGAATATAAATTTGATTTTCATTCATTTTATTGTCTGTCTGTAGTATGGACTTTAAAAGCAAATGATTGTATCTCTGATTGTATTATAGGAGTGTTTTAAATAATTTGAGTTTAAGGTTGATAAAACTGCAGTACAAAGAGTGCCCATTTTGGGGTGCTCATGACAAAGCTTTGCTTATTCACTTGGCAGGTGTCTCTCCAATGATTTAATTACATCATTGAGTCACACACATGTTCATAACAAGTTGTATTTTGCTAAGTGTGTGTATGTTTCTATTTGTCTCTGCAGTGTTCAGAAACATAAAAGGAGGCATTTTCTGACATTACAGTCTGACATTACAGTCTATTTCTGTCTGACAATAAACTGTTTAAAAAAATTAATGCTTTACTAATTAAATACTGGCTACTAAGACTTCTTTTAAGTGAATAAGAATATACAGTGAGTTTCTTTCAATTAAAATCAGTTACTTTCATCAAGTTATTCTATGTTTCATTACTTGATTTAATATGGGAACATGCATGGTGATAAATACGGATTTTTCTTGACATAGTAGGTGAATACTACTACATGTGTAGAAAGATGCCAGCACAAAATTGTAATTTCATTATAAATTAGTCATATTTTAAAGTTGTGTTGCATTTTTTTAATGTGTCCCTTGTGGGGTTAGTATTCTTTTTTAAAAAAGGCATTTCCTTACAACTACTGTATTTAGTTAGGGTGTGAGTGTGGGGTTTTTTGTTTGTTTTTGTTTTTGTTTTTTTTTTTAGTGACTAATATTTCCTTACAATAATAAAAACAGCCTGCAGGGGGCTTTTTCCATTCCCATTGAAGCTATTTGTAGATTTACCCTGGTTTCACCCTCTTCTGCTCACTTGCTACCTCCTTTTATTTCTGTTCTCCTTGACTGGCTGTCTCTTGGCATAAAGTTTCTTCTATTAATGATAGGAGTTCCAGAAAGAGAGAACACATAGATTTAGTAATGTGAACTTGGATCATGCTCTGTGTTTTTCCTGTTCCCTGTTGTAATCTAAGATTTGAAATACAGATAATCCCTTTTTTTGGTTTGTTGAGCTCTGTATTTCACCTCTAAGCAGTGTAACTGAAACTTCTTTTTTTTTTTTTTTATAAATATTTTATTTATTTCTAGGAGAGAGAGAGAGAGAGACAGCGTGAGCAGGGGAGGGTCAGAGAGAGAGGGAGTCACAGACTGAAACAGGCTCCAGGCTCCGAGCTGGCAGTCAGCACAGAGCCCGACGCGGGGCTCGAACCCACGAACCGCGAGATCATGACCTAAGCGAAAGTCGGACGCTTAACCGACTAAGCCACCCAGGCACCCCTGTAACTGAAACTTCTAAATTTTAATTTAGGTTAAGTTGTTTTTGTATTATAGTATTGTAAGCATGTGATCTGGGAGATCTTTGGTCAGAGTCCTCATGATAGGCCTGAAGGCCCTGTAAATTGTGGCTAATGTTCACTGTACTTAAATAAGTTGCATTAAGATTGATTGGCTTTTGGCAGAGAAGGACAGATACCATATGTTTGCATGTATAGGAGGATTAGGAGGAACTTAACAGAGGACTGTAGGGGAGAAGAAGGGGAAAAATAGTGGGGGAGAGGGAGGGAGGCAAACCATGAGAGACTCTTGAATGCGGAGAACAAACTGAGGGCTGATGGGGGTGGGGGGAGATGGGGAAAGGGAGTGATGGGCATGGAGGAGGGCACTTGTGGGGATGAGCACTGGGTGTTATATGGGAACCAACTTGACAATAAACTGTTAAAAAAAAAAAAAAGATTGATTGGCTTTTTTCCTGGAAGAAAAATATGTGTGCCTGAAAAATTTTCTTGAGAAACCTGTCTACCTAGCAAATATATCTACTGCTAGTATCTTTTTCTATACTTTACTATTTTTAATGTTTATTTATTTTTGAGAGAGAGAGCATGCGCGTGTGTGGAAGACGGGCAGGGAGAGAGGGGGAGAGAGAATCCAAGCAGGCTCTGCACTGTCAGCCTAACATGGGACTCGATCTCACAAATCATGATATCATGACCCACGTGGGATTTCATTCCCATGAAATCAGGAGTACGACGCTTAACTAACTGAGCCACCCAGGTGCCTCTATTTATTTTAATTTTTGTAAAACAGTTGTTGAAATAATATATGAATATGTTCTTTCAAAAGATAATCTTTACGTTAAAAAAAAAGTAAGACTAGGGAAGTATATATCTCCAGTTTAATAATAGTATTTAGCATCTCCCATGTGGTCCAAAGCCTTTTTTTTAATCATCTGATTAATGTCTGGTCTTCATTTTAGTTAATAAAGGGAATTTTAGTCAATTTCTTACTTTCAAATCTTAATACTTTTTATCAGTATCATCCAGGCACTGGAAGACTAGTTAGTCCTTCTGTGGTTAGAGGTTGATTCAGTTTACCAATTAGGAAGTGAGGTTATGTTTTATTTAAAAGATGAAATAATGGGGGCACCTGGGTAGCTCAGTCAGTTAAGCATCCGACTTCAGCTCAGGTCATGATCTCACGGTCTGTGGGTTTGAGCCCCATGTCAGTCTCTGCTGACATCTCAGAGCCTGGAGCCTACTTTGGATTCTGCCTCTCCCTCTTTCTCTGCCCCTCCCATGTTCACACCCTGTCTCTCAAAAATGAATAAATGTTAAAAATAAAATAAAAGATAAAATAATGATTGCATGTCCTCCTGGCACATAGTTCAAGCAGTATACTAAGTGTCAAAAGAGAAAGTAAAAATCTCCCTATATTCTCCAATGCCTCATTGCTTCTTTACTTTTATATTATTCCAGTTGTATGCTGCATAACAAATTACGCCAAAACTTAGTGATATAAAACAACCTTTTATTAAGATGACAAATTCTGTGTCTGAAGTTCATACAGATCATAGTGGAGATGACTTGTATGCTGCACAATGTCTGGGTTCTTAGCTGTAAGTCTCACTGGGAGCAGGAAGCATCTGGAGGCTTACTCACTGTCTGGCAGTTGATACTGGTAGACTGAAACCCTACCTAATACTCCCAGCCAGAACACTTACATATGGCCTTTTCATGTGGCTGCTTGGCTTCCTCACAGTGTGGTGGCTTGCTTCCAAGGTTAAGTATCCATCTCAAGGGAGGATATGGAACAGGGAGAACCAGCCAGCAATTGGGTACTTTTTTTTTTTTTAATTTCCTTAAGTAATTTCTATACCCAACATAGGTCTCAAACTCACAACCCCAAGTTCAAGAGTCACATGCTCTACTGCCTGAGCCAGCTAGGTACCCCAGCAGCTGGATACTTTTTATGACCTGGCCTAAGAAGATTGCATACAACCCTTCTGTTATACTTTTGATTATAGCAATCACAAGCCTGCTTGGGTTCAAGAGGAAAGGAAATAGATTCCATCTCTTTTTTTTTTTTTTTCAATTGAGGTATATTTGACAACATTATATTAATTTCAGGCATACAACAAAATGATTTGATATTTACATATTACTGAATGATCACCACAGTAAGTAGAGTTAACATCTGACATCGTATGTAGTTACAAAGAAATTTTTCATCTTGTGATGAGGACTTTTAGGATCTACCCTTTTAGCAACTTTCAAATATACAATACAGTTATTAACTATAGTCACTATGTTTTACATTACATCCCCATGACTTATTTTATAACTAGAATTTTGTACCTTTTGACCTTCTCTACCCATTTTGCCCAGCCTCTGCCACCCATCTTTGGTAACTACCTGTCTGTTCTATGTATTAATTAGCTTGGTTTGTTGTTGTTTTCCACATATAAGACAGATTATACAGTATTTGTCTTTCCCTGACTTATTTCACTTAGCTTATGTCCTCAGGGTCTGTCTGGGTTGTCACAAATGGGAACATTTCATCTTTATCCATTCATTCATCAGTTGACACTTATGTGGTTTTCATATCTTGGCTATTGAAAGTAATGCTGCAGTGCACATGGATGTGCATATATCTTTTCAAATTAATGTTTTCATTTTCTTCAGTAAATACCCAGAAGTGGAATTAATGGATCATGTACTGGTAGTTCTAGTCTTAATTTTTTTGTTTTTTTTTTTCTTTAGAAACCTACTGTTTTCCATAGTGGCTGTACCAATTTACATTCCCACCAGTAGTGCACAGGGGTTTCCTTTTCTCCACATCTTCACTAATGCCTGTTATTTCTTGTCTTGGGCTGCTTTTTATAAACCACCCTGCCTATAGTATTGTTTTAGAAAAGATACTAACATGAAAAGATAGCACATATACACAGTGCGTTAATCAACTGTTTATGTTATTAGTTTCAGTCCACAGTAGTCTACTGGAGTCAAAACTTACATATGGAGTTTTGACTCTGCAGAAGGGTCAGTGTGCCTACCACTGTGTTGCTCAGGGATCAACTGTTTTACAGATATCAATGTTTGGAATATGTTAACCAGAATGTTAACAAATAGTTATCATTGTATGGTGGGATTCCGTCCATTTTGGTCACTGCTTTATCGCTAAGAACTACTAGAACATTACTGAGCTCCATTAGAACATAGGAAATGTTGTGTTTTGGGGGTTGTTTGCTTGTTTAATGGGGCTTTATGTTTCTTTCTTATTTTTTAATTAAAATTTTTAAATCTTTATTTGCTTTTGAGAGAGAGAAAGATGGCGCACAAGTGGGCCAGGAGTAGAGAGAGGGAGACAAAATTAGAAGCAGGCTCCAGGCTTCGAGCTGTCAGCACAGAGTCAGATGTGGGGCTCGAACCTACAAACCCACAAGATCATGACCTGAGCTGAAATCAGACGCTTAACCAACTGAGCCACCCAGGCACCCCTCTTTTCTTTCTTAATAAATGTTTATTCATTTTTGAGAGAGAGAGTGTGAGCAGGAGAGGGGTAGTGAGAGAGGAGGAAAGTGGATCTGAAGCAAACTCTCTGTTGACAGCATTGAGCCCAAGGCAAGGCTCAAACTCACAAACCATGAGATCATGACCTTAGCTGACATCTATGTTCAACCAGCTGAGTCACCTAGGCACCCTTATATTGTTATTTTCTGTGTTAGGCTCTCTACTATATCTTTGTATCCATAATATATACTTGCTATTTTATGACTATATTTCCCAAGCTGCAGATTGGAACCCATGACTTAACATTGATGATCAGTGAGAATACTTTAAAATGGGCACAGCTATTTTTCATCCTTTTTTTCAATATCTTGCTCTCAAGCTGACAAGGAATTTAGTTGTTGCAAATATGCATATAATTCCTCTGAGCAGTTTGGGGAAAAAATAGTCTCTTAAAATCTGAAAACCTTAGTTTGTCAAAATGCACATGAAAATCACTCCTGGGACGCCTGGGTGACTCAGTCAGTTAAGTGTCTGACTCTTGGTTTCAGCTCAGGTCATGATCTCACGGTTCTTGAGTTCGAGCCCCACATCTAGCGCTTTGCTGACAGTGCTGAGCCTGCTTAGGATTCTCTCTCTCCCTCTCTTTTTGCCCCTCATGCGCTCTCCCTCTCTCTCCCACTTTCTCTCTCTCCCTTTCTCTCTCTCTCTCAAAATAAACTTAAAAAAATTACTCCTTAAATATTTGTCAAAGAGGTGAATGCTTTCTGTATTTATGTTTTGAAGAAAGCCACAGGAATCTCACTGCTTAGAGATTTTCAGGCAACCCTTACGACCATGAGCTGTGTGAGGTCTGGTTATAGGACACTGACCCAACTGTTTAGTCATTGCTTTGAAAGTACTTTTTGTTGTTGGTTTTAGAATTTCATTTTTTAAAAAATAGTAGTGATAAATTTGAGTATGCTTATTTGTACAAACAGGCAGCTCTATTTAATATTAAAAGGACTTTTTCCCTTCTTTCCTGCAAATTGCTGTCATCTAAAAACGTTATGCTGTGGGCCATGAATGTGGTTTTTTATTTGTTTAATTATAATCCTCATAATGCCTTAAAGTTCATAATGTTAGGCAGTTAGCTAGGCATGAATAAAGTGGGATAAAGCAGATGCTGGCCATACACTCTGTGCCACCCTACCCAAGGTTAATAGCCACACCTTCAGAGCCTCTCCACGGGCTAACAGAACAGGAAAGGCCTAGCCACAGAGCTGTCTCAAAAGCCACAAGGGAACTTCCAAGAGCTGAGAACAAACAGAAAAGGTGCAAGTTGTGCTAAGATCACAGCAAAAGCTCATTAGAAACTCATAAATATACAATACATAAATAAATAACAATTAAATAGAGTGCATCATGGGTAGGTATGTGCACAGAAGCCAAAATGTAATATAACCACCAGCTGTCAATCAAAAATGTCAGTCAAAGCCAAAATTAGATATACAAAAAGCAGACTTAAAAGGATGTAGCTAGAACTTCTTGGGGCCATTGCTACTCTTGGCTCTGACAGTGGCCCACTTTCTCTCTTGAAAATGCACTATACTTATCTACTCAGTAAACTCTATCTCCCTATTCTGGTCTTGGGTCTCCAAATCTTTGGTGCATCTGGAACAAGATGCTCCTTGATATCTGGTCAACTGAGTTGACTGGGTAACATTAATAGGCCATATTTATGTCTTTCATAGTTTGGAACTTTATGGAAAGTAACAGATACAGAATTTGAACCCAGATCTGACTTTAAAGCTTCTCTTTTTAACCACTGTTCTGTTTACCAGTGCACAGGGAGCTACTGTCCATGAGAAAGATGGTGACTTCCAATATATGTGAGGTTCTTGAACAGACATTGAAAAATAGCAATAAGTTCTTGTTCAGGTATTGTCTTAACTCGGGCAGCTAAAGCAAAATACCACAGACAGATGGCTTCAACATCAAACATTTATTTCTCTCAGTTCTGGATTCTGGAAAGACCAGGATCAAGTGCAGGCAGATTTGGTGTCTGGTGATAGTTCTCTACTTGGTTTGTAGACAGCTGCCTTCTTGCTGTATCTTCAACATGGCACAGAGAGAATGAGGACTCTAGTCTTTTTTATTGTAAGGATACTAGTCCCATCATGGGGGCTTCCCCTTATGACCTCATTTAAATTTAATTACTTACCAAAGGCCCCACTTCCAAAAACCATCACATTGGGGATTTAGGGCTTAAACAAATGAAGTTGGGGCACATTCAGTCCATAGTGGGTACATTTTGATAACTCTAGAGAGAGACTTTCTGTGCTTTGTAATTCTTTTCAGTGAATTTCTCCAAAGTAAGATTCCTCATAGAAGATTCATTTATCTGCTTTTTGTCATTAGAATAGTCTCTTTGATCTACATTTTTCCCAGAGGCCTCTGACAGCCAAGTTTCTGTTAGGCTTCTTGGATATCCCAACAGACTATTTTATATTCTTTAATTTCCCTAACATGAAATCTCTTGGCCAGGTCTCTTTTATTCTTTCAGTCTCTTTTAATCTCTGTTTTCTGCCTTTTTCCCTAGTGAAGAAGCACAATTATTATACTCATGTTATGCTGTCTCTGTGATTTTGAAGCTAATTTACTTCAAGAACTTTCCATGACCATCCTGGTTAGATGGAGAGGTCTAAATTTACTTTTAGTTCTTTTCTGGGATCCCAGAATCAGTGTTAACATGGAAGTTTACCTGGACAGCAAGCATTGACTATATGTAGTCCACATGTGGTCTTCCTCTCACCTCCACTATAATACAGAAAATATTTGAAGTTTATGACTCCATCCTGTAGATCCTGTCATTTCTGTTTTCTTCACATATTATCCTTGTTTTTTTCTAATTGTATTTGTTTTCACAAATAGTTTCCTTTTGGAGTAGCCAAAATTAGTATGAATAGTACCACTGTATTCTCCAAATAAGTCAAGAGAAAACTGAAATGTATTGTAAATTAGGCCTTTGTTTAAACAATCCCATCAAAACAATGAGTTTCTCTTGATGTACTAAATATGTGGCTTTTATTTATTTATTTATTTTTATTTTTTTTAATGTTTTATTTATTTCTGAGAGAGAGAGAGAGAGAGAGACAGCCTGAGCAGCAGAAGGTCAGAGAGAGAGGGAGATATAGAATCTGAAGTAGGCTCCAGGCTCTGAGCTAGCTGTCAGCACAGAGCCCGACGTGGGGCTCAAACCCACCAACCGTGAGATATGACCTGAGCTGAAGTAGGACACTTAACCAACTGAGCCACCCAGGCGCTCCTAAATACGTTGCTTTTAAAAAATATGTATTTATTTATTTTGAGGGAGGGAGAGAGAGAGGAAGAGAGAGAGTATGCTTGCACATGAGCAGGATATGGGCAGAGAAAGAAAGAGAGAGAGAATCCCAAACAGGCATGCTGTCAGCATGGAGCCGGACTTGGGGCTCGATCTCCCCACTCACTGCAAGATCATTACTTGAGTCGAAACCAATAGCTAGATGTTTAATCAACCGAGACCACCCAGGGGCCCCTAAATAACGGTTTTTTAATTCTTTAAAGACTGTAATTTACTTATCATAGGTATTTGGATCTGAATACTGAAAATATACTCTAAAACACTGGTTTGGAAAAAACACGAAGTCCTGGTCATGATCCTCTGGCACCTCATTATTCAGATCCTGCAGCATTGCCTGCTTGTGAATGTGAAGAATGTAGCTAGGAACTCGAAGATGACCTGCCAGAAGACCAGAGTCCAACCACAGCTCTTGGTGGAATGTCCCAAAGATTCCCTGCAGCTTAGACTAGACTTGAAGTGCTGCACTCAGCCAGGCTTCCAGTGAATAAATTCTTCTCATTCTTGGGTGTGTGTATGTGTGTGTGTATACACACAAGCCTGTAGGCACTCAGTTTTAATTTTCTTAAAGCTAAAGGAGCTCCTGTCTGCATACCATGAGCCAAAGGGTTTTTCCTTTTCTGCTGATAATCACTTGACTCCCACTCTTTTGGCTGGCCTTAACCTAGGAAAAATCACTTCTTATCGACCAACACAGCTTCTACATTAAACTGACGTAATTTCTCTTTTTACCAATTATATGTGAATTAATTAATTTTCTAGAAACTCATATAAGAGGACTAATTGCACATAACCATTTTTTATCACAGTCCCAAAAGGAAGCCTAGTCTTTCTTCCCGTGGCAGTTAAAGGAAGGATGCACTCACTCTCTCTTTTTTATTTTTGAGAGAGTGACAGAGACAGAGAGTGAGTAGGGAGGGAGCAGAGAGAGAGGGAGGCACAGAATCCGAAGCAAGCACCAGGCTCTGAGCTCTCAGCACAGAGCCCTACACAGGTCTCAAGCTCACGAACCATGAGATCATGACCTAAGCTAAAGTCGGATGTTCACCAACTGAGCCACCCAGGTGCCCCCTCTCTCTTTTTTATTTTATTTTATTTTATTTTATTTTATTTTATTTTATTTTATTTTATTTATTTTATTTATTTTATTTTATTTTATTTTACTTTATTTTATTTTTTAATGTTTTATTTATTTTTAAAAAATATTTTAATGTTTTATTTATTTCTGAGAGAGAGAGAGAGCGTGAGCAGGGGAGGGTCAGAGAGAGAGGGAGACACAGAATCCAAAACAGGCTCCAGGCTCTGAGCTAGCTGTCAGGATAGAGCCTGATGCGGGGCCCGAACCCACAAACTGCGAGATCATGACCTGAGCCAAAGCCGGACGCTTAACCGACTGAGCCACCCAGGCACCCCTTAAGGTTTTATTTATTTTTGAGAGAGAGAGAGAGACAGCGTAAGCAGGGGAGGGTCAGAGAGAGAGGGAGACACAGAATCCAAAGACAGGTTCTAGGCCCTGAGCTCTGAAGTAGCTGTCAGCACAGATCCCGATGCGGGACTTGAACCCACGAACCGTGAGATCATGACCTGAGCCGAAGTCGGACACTTAACCAACTGAGCCATCCAGGTGTCTCTCTCTCTCTCTCTCTTTAATTTTGTTTTTCTCTCTTTTTTTAAAGTAATCTCTGCCCAGTATGGGGTTCAAGCTCAGGATCAACTAAGCCAGCCAAGCATCACAAGAAAGATCTCTTGTAGTACAGAAGGAAAACATTGGCTTTGTTTGTCTTAGAGACTATTTAATAACTACCTCTATGGTTATTTTCACTTTAGTCTGATTTTGCTTCAGTTCAGTTATACAGTACATCAACTCATGGGAGTATTTTGTAACAATTCAGAATTGTGCTTTAAATTTTTTTAAATGTTTTATTTATTTCTAAGAGAGAGAGAGCGTGAACAGGAGAGGGTCAGAGAGAGAGGGAGACACAGAATCTGAAACAGGCTCCAGGCTCTGAGCTAGCTGTCAGCGGAGAGCCCAGTGTGGGGCTGGAACCCACGAACCGTAAGATCATGACCTGAGACGAAGTCGGACGCTTAACTGACTGAGCCACCCAGGCGCTCCCAGAATTGTGCTTTAGAGAATGATGATATGTTAACTATAAAATTATGATACAAAATTGTGTATATTATAAAGTAGAATGGAATTGTGTTAAGGATTTAGATTTTGGAGTTAGTACTGGATGTAAGTTAGCAATCTTCCCCAAACTCAAGTTTCATCTTTCAGTAGAATAGCAATAATAGAACCTGTCTCCAGCTCTTGGTTGAGGATTAAATAAGATAACAAGTTAAGTTTCTTATTACAGTACCTACCACATACAAGTTTCCAGTGTTTGTGATTATAATAAATTATTTAAATTATAATAAGTCACTTTTAAAAGTAATATAATTTTAAAAGAAATATAATTTTTATTTAAATATGTCTCAAATATTATAAAATGAGAAAGTACTCTAATTCCACGTTGATAAACCATATGGTTATCTGTTATATATTGGTATATTTTAGAGTTGGAAGCAGTCAGACAAATGATATCAGTAGCATACTGTGATGATTTGAGCATATAGAGAGAGCATTTGGTTCTGGGGTAAAATACAACAGCTGAGTAACTTGGCTGTTAATGCCCCAGCCACAGGTGACTTTGTGGTTCTTCATCCCCAATTCACAGGTGCCTGTTCACCTAAGGCCCTTTCCTAGTTGTTTATTCTGCCTGGAATGCTCATCCCCTTGATCTTTACTGTGCTGTAGATAGCCCCTTAAGTTTTATTGCCTCTCTCTGCCTGATTTAGATATATGCCATCCTGTTTTTGTTCTCTGCATGGTTCTCTGACATTTTTTATAATATATGGTCTGATTTCCCCCACGAGACTCTATGATCCATAAACGTAGAAACTTAGTCTTTTTCAGACTGTATTCTCAGTACCTAGATCTGTACTTGGCACATAGTAGGCATTCATTCAATAAATACATATATTGAATAATACTTATTTTAATACATATTGAATAAATATTGAATGAATATGTGAACAAATGATTGTGGCATTATTATTATTTTATAGTTTATTGTCAAGTTGGTTTACATATGACACCCAGTGCTCATCCCAACAAGTGCCCTCTTCCATGCCCATCACCCCCCTTCCCTTCTCCCACACCTCCATCAGCCCTCAGTTTGTTTTCAGCATTCAAGAGTCTCTCATGGTTTGCCTCCCTCCCTCTCCCCCACTATTTTTCCCCTTCTTCTCCCGTTTCGTCCTCCGTTAACTTCCTCCTAATCCACCTATATGTGCAAACATACAGTATTTGTCCTTCTCTGCCTGACTTATTTCGCTCAGCATAACACCCTCTAGTTCCATCCATGTTGCTACAAATGGCCAGATTTCATTCTTCCTCATTTCCATGTAGTATTCCATTGTATAAATATACCACATCTTTTTGATCCATTCATCAGTTGATGGATACTTTAGGTTCTTTCCATGTTTTGGCTATTGTTGAGAGTGCTGCTATGAACATTGGGGTACATGTGGATTGTGGCATTATTATTATATAGATGTAATTCATGAGCATCTCACATTTCATTTTTTTAAAAAAATGTTTATTTTTGAGAGAGAAGGGGGAGGGGCACAGAGAGAGAGGGAGAGAGAGAATCCTAAGCAGGCTCTGCACCGTTAGCACATAGCCTGATATGGGACTCAGTCTCATAAGCCGTGACATCATGATCTGAACTGAAATCAAGACTTGGATGCTTAACTTACTGAGCCACCCAGCTGCCCTCTAAATGAACATTTTTATGTTCATTTATACAGCGACAGAAAAATACTTGCTTTTTCTTATCCCATGTATATTTACTAATAAGTTTAATAATTTAAGGGCACACTAGTAAATATTTTAGGCTTGATGTCTCTATGATTATAACCTCAGCTGTTGTAGTGAAAGCAGCCATAGACAATATGTAAATGAATGAGTGTGGTTATGTTTCAGTTAAACTGCAAGCATGCCTCATTTTATTGCACTTGATTGCACTTCATACATACTGCATTTTCTACAAATTGAGGGTTTGTAGCAGCCCTGCATTGAGCCAAGTCTTATCAGTACCATTTTTCTATCATGCTTGCTTGCTTCATGTCTCTGTGTCACATTTTGGTAATTCGTGTAATATTTCAAGCTTTATCATTATTATTTATTATGGTGATCTGTAATCAGTGGTCTTTGATGTTACTATTGTAATTGATTTAGAGCACCATGAACTGTACCCATATATATGGCAAACTTAATCCATAAATGTTGTATGTGTTCTGACTGTTCCACTGATTGGCTGTCCCTCCCACCCTGCTGCCCATCTGTCTGCTTCTCCTCATTCCCTGAGACTTAAAAATATTGAAATTGGGTCAGTTAATAGCCTTGTGATGGCCTTTAAGTGTTCAAGTGAAAGGAAGAGTCCCACATCTCTTACTTTAAATGAAAAACTAGAAATGATTAAGCTCAGTGAGAAAGGCATGTCAAAAACCAAGATAGACTGAAGGCTAGGTTTCTTGTGTCATTTAGGCAAGCTGTAAATGCAAAGGAAAAGTTCTTGAAAGAAAATTAAAAGTTCTACTCCAGTGAACATGTGAATGATAAGAAAGCAAAACAGCCTTATTGCTGATAATGGAAAAAGTTTGAGTGGTTTTGATAGAAGACCAAACCAACCACCACCCTCCCTTAAGCAAAAGCCTAATCCAGAGCAAGATCCTAACTCTCTTCAGTTCCATGAAGGTTGAGACAGATGAGGAAGCTACAGAAGACAAGTTTGAAGCTAAACAAGAGGTTGGTTCATGAGTTATAAGGAAAGAGGTTATTTCCATAACAAAAAGCGCAAGGTGAAGCAGCAAGTACTGATTTGGACGCTGCAGCAAGTTGCCCAGAAGATCTAGCTGAGATAGTTTATGAAGGTGACTACACTGAACAATAGATTTTCAATGTAGATGAAATAGCCTTCTATTGGAAGAAGATACCATTTAGGACTTTCTTAGCCAGATAGAAGTCAATGCTTGGCTTCAAAGGACAAGTTGACTGTCTTATTAGAGGCTAATGAAGGGACTGACTTTAAGTTGAAGCCAGTGCTCATTTACTGTTTCCCAAATCCTAGGGCTCTTAAGAATTGTACTAAATCTCTAAGTTATAATCCTGGCTCTGCTAATTACATGTTTTGTGAACTTGGGCAATTTACATAAATTTTCAACATCTCGGTTTCCTTATCTATAAAATAGGCATACCAATGTTTATTTTTTTCTGTGTTGGTCTTGATTCGTAATGGCATATGCAAAGTTACTAGCTTATAGAAGGAGTTCAACAAATGATTGTTCATAAATGGTAATGCAGGGATATCATTAATTCTGATGTTTTATCTGTCTCAAAGTTTTCCAGATTTTACATATACACTCCTTTAATTTGTTTAACAAACATTTGAAGAGAATCCATTATGTTGAAGGTTCTGAAGGCTTCTAAAAACTATTAAGGGAATTTAACCGTTATGAGAATGATCAGCTTAGTACAGATAATTTTTAAAATAATTTTGATGGGGACAGCTTTTTAAAAAGTATGGCACATTTTCTTGCCTTTTGAAATATTGATAATTCAGGGTCATTACTGTGATCTTTTTTTTTTATGGTTTTTTTTTTTTTATTTCTAGGAGAGAGAGCGTGAGCAGGGGAGGGTCAGAGAGAGAGGGAGTCACAGACTGAAACAGGCTCCAGGCTCTGAGCTGGCAGTCAGCACAGAGTCCGACGCGGGGCTCGAACCCACGAACCGCGAGATCATGACCTAAGCGAAAGTCGGACGCTCAACCGACTAAGCCACCCAGGCGCCCCTCATTTTTTAAGTACTGAGATGTACTGCCATGATTTGTCAGTCCTATTCAGGTGTGAAAGGATCTTTGTTTCCTGTTATACTTTGAATCTTATTATCTGTTATTCTTATTTGCTCTAGTTGTATCTTCATGTTCTTAGTGTACTTCTCATTTCAACATTATTTCTTTATTGTAATTGATTGTTTTTTTAATTCAGTATAGTTAAATAAATAAATTCAGTACAGTAAAAGTAAAAAAGAATAATGCTAAGTCTGTTCTGCTCATGCTCTATTGGAACAACAAAGCTTGCATGACAGCACATCTGTTTACAACATGGTTTACTGAATATTTTAAACCACCACTGAGACTTATTGCTCAGAAAAAAAGATTCCTTTCAAAATGTTACTGCTCATTGACAGTGTACCTATTCATTCAAGAGCTGCGATGGTGATGAGTATTGTTTTCATGTCTGCTAACACAACATTTATTTTGCATCCCCATGGATCAAGGAATCATTTTTAAAAATGTTTATTTATTTTTGAGAGAGAGAGAGACATACACAGTGGGGCAGGGACAGAGAGAGAGGGAGACACAGAATCTGAAGCAGGCTCCAGGCTCCAAGCTGTCAGCACAGAGCCTGACGCGGGGCTTAAACCCACGAACTGTGAGATCATGACCTGGGCCAAAGTCGGATGCTTAACTGACTGTGCCACCCAGGCGCACCAAGGAATCATTTTGACGTTCAAGTTTTACTACTTAAAAAATACATTTCATTAGGGTAGAGCTGCCACAGGCAGTGATTTTTCTGATGGATCTGGGCAAAGTAAATTGAATTTGTTCTCTATATCCATGAGCTCTGCTTGTTTTTTGTTTTTAGATTCCACATATAAGTGAGATCACACAGTATTTTTTTTAAGTTTATTTATTTATTGTAAGAGTGGGGGGGGGGAAGGGTAGAGGGAGATGGGGGAGAGGGAGGATCCGAAGCAGGCTCCATGCTGTCAGCACAGAGCCCTGTCAGCAGGGGCTGATCTCCTGAGCAATGTGTTCATTATCTGAGCTGAAATCAAGAGTCAGACACTTAATTGCTTAACCAACTGAGCCACCCAGGTGCCCCTTTATCTTTTTCTTTGTGATTTCTTTCACTTAGCATAATGCCCGCAAGATCCATCCCTGTTGCAAATGGTGAGATTTCACTTTTTTTAATGGCTGAATAATATTTCATTGTATATAAATTTGCCACATTGTCCTTATCCATTCATCCATTCATGAGCGTTTAGATTGCTTCTGTGTCTTGACTATTGTAAATAAGGCTGCAATGAAATGGGGGGTGCATATATTTTCAAATAAGTGTTTTAATTTTCTGTGGATAAATACCCAGAAGTGTATTTGCTGAATCATATGGTGGTTCTATTTTTAATTTTTTGAGGAACTTTCATACTGTTTTCCATAGTGGCTGCCCCAATTTACTTTCCTACCAATGGCGCACCAGAGTTCCCTTTGCTCAACATCCTCACCAACGCTTGTTGTTTTTGTCTTTTTGATAATAGCTATAGAATGTGTAATTTTTAAAGAGATTTTTGATAGATTCCTTTCATATTTAGGGTTAAAATCTGTCTTCCCATTTTAATTCAAGTAGGACTACTTTTAGAGGTATACACCAAAGCATGCCTGATCATCTTAGAGAACAATTTACAAAACGATTTGTTTAGTTGTTAATTCCATTAATTGTTTATATGAGGTTCTAATTGGTATGGCACAGTGGTAATAATAGGTAACATTCCTTGGTTTCTTACTACATTTCACTTGCATTATCTATTTTAATCCTCACTAGTATTCAAATAGAGGTAATAGTATCTCCATTTACTAGATGAGGAAACTAAAGTTTAGAAGAGTTAAAGACCTTGACCAAGGTCTTTGAAACTCTAGCAGGTTGCATATCTAGACTTTAAGTCCAGATCTTTTCTGCAGAGCTCTCATACTTAACCAGCTCAGCACACCTGCTCTCTTGTTTTCCCAAGCAACTGCAAGTCATGAATTACTGCTTTAATGGAGAGAAAGTGTCATTATAAAGTAACAAGGCTGAATTAAAAAGTTGCATGCTCCTTATTCTCTTTTACTATGTAGTCGTTTCTGTTTTAAGATTTATCATATCATTTCTAAACATCATAAAATATCTCAGCATAGGGTGGACATTCATAAAAGGATGTATATTTATTGATGAGTTTTTTCTTTAAAATTTTCTTTTTAAAATTGATAATCACATGGTTCCCAAATTAAACTGTGTAAAAAAGTAAATATTGTAAACTTTAGCTTTCATCTCTGTCAGAGTCTACTCCTCATTCTACCCCCAACCCCTGTGGTATCCATTTTTATTAGTTTCTTATTTTTCCAACCATGGTTTATACAGATCTAATCAAAAAGGGCAAAGGATATGTACTTCCCATTCAAAGATGCATTTTTCTACAGATAGAATCTGCTTTTTTCTCTGTCTGCTTTGAATTTTCCATGAGAAAAAAAAAATCTCATTAACAAAATTTACTCTCTTTCTGGTAGTCTTCCTGTACAGTTTAGCACTCTTCTTTGGGAAATCTAATAATATGAAGACGTTTAGGTAGGTCACAGGTGATTTTTTTAATTCCTTAATTTAAATGGGTGAATTGTACTAGATCACAGTATATTTGAAAATTATTTTGACTAAAAAAATCCCTCAAAGCTGGACTGCTCCTTAGTGTAGTCTGTGTTTGTATTTGATTCTGAAGGCATAGTATATCTACTGCGGTAGGATCATTAAAAAAACAAAACATGATCTTTCTAATAAATATTATCCATTTTTGGTTAAATCCAGTGGCTAACTTTCCTTTCTTCTTATTCATTTTAGTTGAGGCAGTCCCAGTCCTACTGCACAGACACAGAATGTCTTCAGGAATGTAAGTAATGATGGCACAGGACGAACCTTGTGTTGGGTCAGAATTAGCAGACACATGACTGTGAATGTTCGTTGGAAATTTTGCTTATAGTTTGTTGTTCAAGGAAATGGTTCTCAGTAATGTATTTCCTACTTAACTATTTCATTTTTTAACTTAAATATTTATTTCCTTCCTCAAAAACAAACTTTGGTCATTGAAGAAAATTTTCAAATCATAGATAAGGAAAAACTTCCAGAATACTAAAAGATAACCATTATTGACAACTTGCTGTAAAACCTTTCAGATCTTTTTCTTGGCAAATATACGTGTAGCAGTGTACTTCTGGCTGGTCAAACTGGAACACCAAGGCTGCTAGCACAAACCTGTTACCCTTTCTCTAGCATCTCTTTTTTTCCTCCATTGGCAGCTTTGGGAACTTGTGAATGGGGGATGGAGGCCGTTCTTTCCCAGGGTTTGGAAGCTTTGAGGCTTTGGCTCTGACATTAGCATTCTCAAGAGAGCAGAGACAGTTGGGAGGTTTCTCAGAGTGGCTTTATGGGCAGTAGTGATGGTAAAGTGAGAATCAGAGCAGGAAGATGGATCCTACATTGTGAATATAGCTGATAGACTTGGTAGCTGTTAGGTGATGCACCTTTTTTTCAAGACACAAATAACCTGAGGGGAGCTAATAACTAACATACAAGCCATAATGATTTGACTCTAAGCATGGAAGTATGACATTAATAGGAAGGTGAAGCCTGGCACAGTTAATTTCAGATATACTTATGAAAATGGAATTACTTTGTATGTGTTGTTTTTCACCACTGTATTATAAACATATCAGTATATATTTATCTTAATAATAGTTACTGACTAATAATCCATTATGGGAATATATCAGCGTTTAAATGATTTCCTTTTATTGGAATCTTAGGCTGCTGGTGTATTTTTTGCTATTACAAATAATAGTTGAACAGGCATCCTTTATATGGGCATTTCTTAATTAAATTGTTTTTACCTTAAAATTTAATTTTTCATTTTAGAGAGAGAGTGTGCAAGTTGGGGAGACGGGGAGAGGGAGAGGAGAGAGAGAGAGAGAGAGAGAGAGAGAAAAAGAAAATATCTTAAGCAGGTTCCACACTGTCAGCACAGAGCCCAACACAGGGCTTGATCCCATGACCCTGGGATCAAGAGTCAGACACTCAAATGGCTGGTCCACCCATGTGCCTCTGTTTTTACCTTTTCCCTCTACTTCCCATTTCTCCCACCCCTCACCCCCCACCTCCGGCAACCACCAATTGGTACTTTGTGTCTGTGAGCTTATTTTGTTTTGTTAGATTTCACATGTAAGTGAGATAATACAGTATTCATCTTTCACGTCCATCCATGTCACAATGGCTGAATAATATTCTGGTGTGTGTGTGTGTGTGTGTATGTGTGTATACACATATACACATATAATACCATAAGTTCTTTATCCATTCATTTGTGAATGGACAGTTAGATTGTTTCCATATCTTGGCCATTGTAAATAGTGCTGGATTGAACATGGGGGTGCATATATCTTTTTGAATTACTGTTTTCATTTTCCTTGGAGAAAACCCAGAAGTGGAATTGCTGGATTATATTATGGTAGTTCTTGTTTAAATTTTTTGAGGAACCTACATACTGTCTTCCATAATGGCTGTACCAATTTACATTCCTATCAATAGTGTGCAAGGGCTCTTTTTTCTCTACATCCTCATCAACACTAGTTATTTCTTATCTTTTTGGTAATAGGCTTTCTAACAAGTATGAGATGATACCTCATTGTGGTTTTGTTTGCGTGTCCTGATGATTAGTGATTTTGACCTGTTGGCCACCTGTGTCTTCTTTGGGAAAATGTCTATTCAAATCTTCTGATGATTTAAAACATTTTTTTAATGTTAATTTTTGAGAGAGAGTTAGAGTGCAGGCGGGAGGAGGGCAGAGAGAGAGGGAGACACAGAATCCGAAGCAGGCTCCAGGCTCTGAGCTGTCACCACAGAGCCCAACACTGGGCTCAAACTCACAAACCAAGAGATCATTACCTGAGCTGAAGTCAGATGCTTAACCGACTGAGCAACCCACGTGCCCCATCTTCTGATGATTTTGTAATCAGATTGTTTTTTGTTACTGAGTTGTATGAGTTCTTTATATATTTTGGATATTAACATCTTATCAGATACATAATTTGTAAATATTTTCTTCCATTCAGTAGATTGCCCTTTTATTTTGTTGATGGTTTTCTTTGCTGTGCAGAAGTCTTAATATGGTGTTATCCCACTTGTTTATTTTTGCTTCTCTTGGTTTCACTTCTGGTGTCAGATTCAAACGATCATTAATGAGACCTATGTTGAGGAGATTAGTTGCCTGTGTTTTCTTATAGGAATTTTGTGGTTTCGGGTCTTACATTAGATCTTTTATACATTGTGAAATAATTTTTGTAGATGGTAAGATAGTGGTCTACTTTCATTTTTGCATGTGGCTGTCCAGTTTCCTAACATCATTAATTTAATTTTTTTTTAAGAATTTTATTTTTTATGGGGTTCCTGGGTGACTCAGTCGGGTAAGTGTACGACTTCGGCTCAGGTCATGATCTCAGAGTTCGTGAGTTCAAGCCTTGCATCAGGCTCTATGCTGTCAGCTAGCTCAGAGCCTGGAGCCTGCTTCTGATTCTGTGTCTCCCTCTCTCTCTGACCCTCCCCTGTTCACACTGCCTCTCTCTCTCTCAGAACTAAATAAAACATTAAAAAAAATTTTTTAAAGAATTTTTTAAAAATTTATTTTATTTTTATTTGAGAAAGAGAGGGAAAGAGTGCATGAGTAGGGGAGAGGGCCAGAGAGAGGGGAGAGAGAGAGAGAGAGATAAAAAAAAAATCTTAAGCAGGCTCCATTCCATGCTCAGCATGGAGCCTGATGGGGGGCTTGATCCCACAACCCTGGGATCATGACCTGAGTTGAAATCAAGAGTTGGATGTTCAGCCAGCTGAGCCACCCAGGTGCCCCTCCAACGCCATTTATTGAAGAGATTGTCCTTTCTGCATTGTATATTTTTGGCTCTTTTGTCATAAATTAATTGATCATATAGGCAAGAGTTTATTTCTGAGCCCTATTCTGTTCCATTGATCTGTGTATCTGTCTTTAAGTCAGTAACATTAGTTATTATACTTTAAAAAAATAAATTCAGCTTTATTTTATTATTATTTTTTCTTCTTTAGAGAAAGAGAACGTGCAGGAGCAGGAGAGAGTGTCAGAGGGAAAGAGAAAGAGAATCTTAAGCCAGCTCCATGCTCAGTGTGGAACCTGACACAGGGCTTGATCCCATGACCCTGGGATCATGACGAGCCGAAATTCAGCACCGGTCACTCAACCACCTGAACTACCCAGGCGCCTCAGTACTTTAGCTTTGTAATAGAGTTTGAAATCGGGAATTATGATGCCTTCAACTTTTTTCTTTCTCAAGATTGCTTTGGGGTCTTTTGTGGTTCTATACAAAGTTTAGGAATGTTCGTTATATTTCTGTGAGATATGCCATTGGAATTTTGATAGGGGTTGAATTGAATCTGTAAATAGCTTTGAGTAGTGTGGACATTTTAACAATCATTCCAGACTGTGAGCATGGAATATCTTTTTATTTGTGTCTTCTTCAGTTTCTTTCATTAATGTCTTACAGTTTTTAACATACAGATCTTTCACCTCCTTGGTTAAATTTATTCCTAGGTGTTTTTTGATGCAATTATAAATGGGACTGTGTTCTTAATTTCTCTTTTTGCTAGTTTGTTATTAGTGTATAGAAACACAGCAGGTTTTTGTATTGATTTTATATGTTGCAATATTACTGAATGTGTTTATTAGTTCTAACATCTTTTTGATGGAGTCTTTAGGGTTTTCTATACATAATGTCATCGGCTAATAGTGACACTTTTACTTCATTTTAAATTTAGTTGCCTTTTACTTCTTTTTCTTGCCTAATTGCTCTGGCTAGGATTTCTAATACTGTGTTGAATAAAAGTGGCCAGAGTGAACATCCTTGTCGTGTTCCTGGTTTTAGAGGAAAAACTTTCAGGTTTTATAGTTAAGTATGGTGTTAGCTTTGGGCTTTATTGTGTTGAGGTACATTTTCACCTTGTTGAGAGTTTTTGTAATAAATGGATGTTTAATTTTGTCTAATGCTTTTCCTGCATCTATCAAGATGATCATAGGACTTTTATCCTTACTTTTGTTAATGTAGTATATATCACATTGACTGATTTGTGGATCATGATGTATGATCTTTTTTAAGTATTGTTGAATTCCGTTTGCTAATGTTTTGCTGAGGATTTTTACATCTATGCTCATAAGGGACATTAGCCTGTACC
This sequence comes from Hyaena hyaena, assembly GCF_003009895.1. Lineage (NCBI taxonomy): Eukaryota > Metazoa > Chordata > Mammalia > Carnivora > Hyaenidae > Hyaena > Hyaena hyaena. The sequence continues at coordinate 2,895,505 of NW_024080656.1, read as the reverse complement.
TTTTCTTCTTGTGGTATCCTTGTTGGTTTTGGTACCAGGGTAATGCTGGCTTCATAAAATGAGTTTAGTAGAATTACCTCCTCTTCTATTTTTGGATAGGTTTGAAAAGGATTAGTATAAATGTTTGGTAGAATTCACCAGTGAAGCTGTGTGGTCCTGGACTTTTGTTTGTTGAGAGGTTTTTGATTACTGATTCAGTCTCCTTACTAGTAATCAGTCTGTTCAGACTTTCTGTTTTATTATGATGCAGTCTTGGTAGGCTATGTTTCTAGGATGTTATTCATTTCTTCTAGGTTGTCCAGTTTGTTGGTGTATGATTGTTCATACTAATCTGTTAAGATCCTTTGTATTTCTGTAGTATCAGTTATAACATCTCTATCATTTCTGATTTTAGATGAGTCCTTTTTCTCTTTTTTTGGTTAGTCTGGCTAAAGGTTTATCAATTTTGTTTATCTTTTCAGAGAATCAGCTCTTAGTTTTATCAGTCTTTTTAATTATCTTTTTAATTTCTTAATCTTTTATTTCAGCTCTAATCTTTGTTATTCCCTTACATCTACTAACTCTGGGCTCATTCTCTTTTTTCTAGTTTTTGAGGTATAAAGTTAGATTGTTTGAGACTTTACTTTTACTTGAAGTAGACATTTATCACTGTGAACTTCCTTCTTAGAACTGCTTTTGCTAAGGGGCACCTGGATGGTCCAGTCAGTTAAGCATCCTTCCTTGGCTCAGGTCATGATCTCATGGTCTGTGAGTTCAAGCCCCATCTTGGGCTCTGTGCTGACAGCTCAGAGCCTGGAACCTGTCTTGGATTCTGTGTCCCTCTCTCTCTCTCTAAAAATAAAACATTAAAAAAATTTTTTTTTTAAAAAGAACTGCTTTTGCTGCATCCTCAAAATTTTAGTGTTATAATTGCATTTTTGTTTGTTCCAGGATATTTTTTTATTTTATAAAATTTTTCTGGCGTGCCTGGCTGGTTCATTTGGTAGAGCATGCAACTGAGTTCAAGCCCCACGTTCAGTGTGGAGCCTAGTTTTATATTGCTGTGGTTAGAAAAGATGCTTGATATGATTTCAGTCCTCTTATATTAATGAAGACTGGTTTGTGGTCTAACATCTATCCTAGAGAATGTTTTCTGTGCACTTGAGAAGAATGTATATTCTGTTGCTTTTGGAGGGAATGTTCTGTATATACAGTTAAGTCCATCTGATCTGACATGTCATTTAAGGCTGATGTTTCCCTATTGATTTTCTGTTTGGATGATCTGTTCATTGGTGTAAGTGAGGTATTAAAGTTCCCTGCTATTATTGTATTGCTGTTTCTCCATTTAGGTCTGTTAATACTTGCTTTATATACTTCAGTGCTCCTATAAATATTTACAAGTGTTAAATCCTCTTAATGGATTGACCCCTTCATCATCATGTAATGCCCTTATTAGTCTCCTATTATAGTCTTTATTTTAAAATTGATTTATCTGGGGTGTCTGGGTGGCTCAGTTGGTTCAGTGTCCAACTCTTGATTTCAGCTCAGGTCGTGATCTCATGGTTTGTGAGATCAAGCTCTGCGTCTGGCTCTGTGCTGACAGTGGTTAGCCTGTTGGGATTCTTTCTTTCCTCTCTCTCTGCCTCTCCCCTGCTCATGTTCTCTTTTTCTCAAAATAAATAAAACACATTAAAAAATAAATAAAATTGATTTCATTGGATATATGTATAGCTACCTCAGCCTTCTTTTGGTTTCTTTTTTTTTTTTTTTTTGATGTCTATTCATTTTTGAGAGAGAGGGAGAGACTGAGACCATGAATGGGTAAGGGGCAGAGAGAGAGAGGGAGACACAGAACTTGAAGCAGGCTCCAGGCTCTGAGCTGTCAGCACAAAGCCTGATGTGAGGCTCAAACCCACAAACTGTGAGATCATGATCTGAGCTGAAGTCAGATGCTTAACCGACTGAGCCAGCCAGATTCCCCTCTTTTTTTTTTTTTTTTAAACATTTATTTATTTATTTTTGAGACAGAGTGAGCACAAGTAGGAGAGGGGCAGAGAGAGAGAAAGAGAGAGAGAGGGAGACACAGAATCTGAAGCAGGCTAACAGCTCAGAGCCCAATGTGGGGCTTGAACCCATGAACCACAAGATCATGACCTAAGCCTGACTCAGACACTTAACTGATTGAGCCACGTAGGCGTCCTCTTTTGGTTTCTGTTTGCATAGAATATCTTTTTCCATGTCTTTACTTTCAGTCTCTTATGTCATTACATATGAAGTGAGTCTCTTATAGGCAGCAGCATATAGATGGGTCTTGGTTGGTTGCTTGTTTTTTATTTTTTATGTTTTATTTTTATTTTTGATGAAGGGGAGGGGAGAGAGACAGAGACAGAGGGAGATAGAATCTGAAGTAGGCTCCGGCTCTGAGCTGTCATACAGAGCCTGATGCAGGGACTTAAACTCACAAGCTGCGGGATCATGACCTGAGCCAAAGTAGGTTGCTTAACTGACAGAGCCACCCAGGCACTCGGGTCTTGTTTTTTATCCATTCAGCCACTCTACCACTCTTTTTTTTTTTTTTCTTCAAGTAAGCTCTGTGTATAAACAACATGGTGCTAGAACTCACAACCCTGAGATTGAGTCACATGCTCTACCAACTGAGCCAGCCAGGTGTGCCACCACTCTATGTCTTTTGATTGAAAACTTTAGTTCATTTATGGTAAAAGTACTGAGCTCCTGGGTGGTTCAGTCACTAAGCATCTGACTTGGTTCAGGTCATGACCTCACAGTTTGTGAGTTTGAGTCCCACTATGGGTATGCTCAAGCCCCGCTTTCTGTCAGCCCCTCTTCTCTTTCCTTCTCTCTCTTTCCTCTCACTTGTGCCCTCTGTCACAGAAAAAACAAAAAAATAAAGTTTAAGTAATTAGTAATAAGTATATACTTGTTGCCATAGTGTTCGTTGTTTTCTGGGTGTTTTTGTAGTTCCTTTGTGTTGTTCTCTTGCTCTCTTCCTTTGTAGTTTGATAACTTTCTTTAGTGTTATGCTTATATTTCTTTTTTTTTTATGCTTATATTTCTTTATCTTTTGTGTGTTTACTGTAAGTTTTTGTTTTGTGGTTACCATGTTTACATATAACAGCTTATAGCCATCTGATTTAAGTCTGTAACAACTTAAGTTTGATCCCATTTTTTTAAACTTTTAATTTTTTTATTTTTAATTTTTTATTTTTTTTATTTTTTATTTTATTTTTTTTACAAATAGTTTATTGTCAAATTAGTTTCCACATAACACTCAGTGCTCATCCCCAAAGTGCCCTTCTCCATGCCCATCCCCCCTCCCCCCCACATCCATCAGTCCTCAGTTTTTGTCAGCATTCAAGAGTCTCTTATGGTTTGCCTTAAACTTTTTAAAGTTTGTTTATTTATTTTGGGAGAGAGAGGGAATGTGCAAGCAGGGGAGGGTCAGAGAGAGGGTGAGAGAATGAACCTGAGGAGGGGACTATAGGAACTCCTGATTAATACATATTTTATGAAAACGGCATAAACTCACTGGAGAAAATTTAGGATACAAAGAAAAGTCCACAAGGAGCCAGGCTCAGTCCCACAAACTGTGAGATCATGTCCTGAGCCAAAATCAGTAGTTGGATGCTTCACTGAGCCACCCAAGTTTGATCCCATTCTAAATCTCAACATTCTAACTTCCCTTGCTACATTTTATGTACATTTTAAGGATTTTGACATGTTACCAAATTGCATTTATTAATAGGCTATATGCTTATATATACCATCCCGAAGCTGAGCTCCATTTTATTTTGTATATGAAGCTAAAACACAATAAGGTACTATTTTAAAGGCATTTGTTATTACATTATTAATTGTTGTTACTACTGTGTGAAGTGGGGTGTTCCATTAAATTCTGTAAATATAACAGCTCAGAGAAATAGGAGCTAGTACAGTGCTTAGTCCAAAGTAGAAATTTTGTCAGAACATTTTCCATTGGTGCAACAGGGTAGTAGTTATAGGCTTCTGGACAAGAAGGTAATGGTAATGTGTAGATGTTGTGTTAGGTTGTTGGGATGATGGGTGGTGGTTCCTCTACTCCAGATTTCTTTATGTTGCTTTTTCAGTAGCATGCATTAATCTGCAGTGTGCTCTCTGATAAGCATCTCAGAAATTTCCCCCAGCAGGTAAAGCTAAAACCTGTTCTTCTAGTTGAAAATAATCTTACTGAATTTCTTATGGAAAAACAAGTATTTATTACATTTGTGGTATCTGTGATCCTTGAGCCAGCCCCACATGTAAACTAAATATACTCAATTCTTTGAGTGAAATTTCATTTCTTTAATCTAAATATAAAGACAACCCTCTAGAGCTTAAATATTATGTTAGTTATACTCGCCAGTTTTTCTTCCCTGGTTTCTTTTAGTGTTTGGTGGAAATCCTTTCTGAAAGCCACGTTTTTAAATGGTTTGTGCAGTTGTTTCCTGTAGACGTTAGAATTACTTTTCTTTGTATCCTAAATTTTCTCCAGTGAGTTTATGCCGTTTTCATAAAATATGTATTAATCAGGAGTTTCTATAGTCCCCTCCTCAGGTTCATTAATTTGCTAGAATTGTTCACAGAATTCAGGAGAACAGTTTACTTACATTACCAGTGTATCATAAAGATTACAAACAGCCAAATAGAAAGGGTGCATGGGGCAGGATATGTGGTGGAAGGGTACAGGGTTTCCCTGTTTTCTCTGAATGTGCCACTTTCCCAGCACCTTGATGTATTCGCCAGTCAGGAAGCTTTCTGAACCCCTTTGTTGAGAGTTTTTATGGAGATTCCATCCTGTAGGCGGGGATGATTATTTCATTGACCATTGGTGATTGACTTGATCTCCAGTCCCTCTCCTGTATGGAGGTTAGGGAGTGGAGCTGGAAGTTCCAGCTCTCTAATCATATGGTCAAACTCTGGCAACCAGACCCCACCCTGAAACCTCTAGAGGCCCTCCAAGGTCACTTCATTAGCATAAACTCCGATTTGGTTGAAACATTTGTTATTAATAACAAAATGACATTTCTTTCCTGTCTTTCAGGAAATTCCAAGAGTTTTAGGATTTCTGTTCTAGAAACTGGAATGAAGACCAAATATATTTTTTCTTTTCTTTTCTTTTCTTTTCTTTTCTTTTCTTTTCTTTTTTCTTTTCTCTTCTCTTCTCTTCTCTTCTCTTCTCTTTTTTGAGAGAGTGTACACATGTATGTGTGCACACATGCAAGTGGGGGGAGGGGAGTGGGAGATGGAGAGGGAGAGAGAGAATTTAAGCAAGCTCCACACCCAGCATGGAGCACAGTGCAGTGGTCAGTATCACAACTGTTAGGTCACAACCTGAGCCGAAATCAAGAGTCACGAAATCAAGAGGATGCTTAGCTGGCTGAGCCACCCGGGTGCCCCTATATTTCTTATTATAACACAATAGTCATGGTGCCTGCCATGGTTTGTGGCATGTATTTGAGGTGATTTAATTGAATATGAGCTCATTACTTTGTATGGGAGCAGAATTTAGCTGCAGTGTGTTAGCAGATTTAGTTGCTACATGATTCTTTATATAGAGCTAAACTCCACTTCATTGTGGTGTCCACCCATAGTTTTGCTCTCTAGGGCAGTAGAGGGCAACTCTGCTCACTCTTCTGAAAGACTGACTTTCAGATTAAGTGTTGTATGGAAACCAGCTCCATCACTAATTTAATTCAACTTGAAAACAGGTAGCTATACTGGGAGGATAATGTAATTACTCCATACAGCCTCAAAATTGCAGGGTCAAAGCTCCTGGTGCTAATGCACCACTTTCACTGTTCTATTTTTGGTTTTCCACTGGAAGCCTAGGTAAATTTGTAGAGTTAATCCCTTGGGATCTGCCAGCTTTTAGAGCATCCCTCTCTACTCTTTCATCTTCCTGGTGTCCAGGTAAGTTAATAGCTTCACTCTGAATATTACATTTGACAGGCTATTTAATACATTTGCTATTATTCTTTATTTTGAGAGGGCCTTTGAGTTATTGGAGAATAAGAGAAATGAACTTATCAAAGGTTAGGAAAATGATATCCATTTAACCTTTTTTTTTTTTTTTTTTTAGACTTTTAAGTAGAGACATTTTACTACACATTACTACCCTTCAGAAATTTTAGAGGCATCCTTAACTTCTTTTCTTTCCCCTTCTACTGTTAGTCCAGTCAATCCCACATGTTTTGCTTCTTCCGTCCTAATACTATTTGTATTTGACCCTTTTCCATTCCCACCTAAGCACCTTATCCAGTCTGGTTATTCACACCAGGATATATCTGCAGTCAGACTTTTCTGTGTTTGTAATACTGGTAATGGCTGATGTTTATTGAATACCTTCTGTGTACCAGTCATTGTACTAACTGCTCCTTATGTATGATCATTTCAATCCTCATAACTGCTCTCTGGGAAAATAGTAATATTTCCATTTCACAGGTGAAGAAATTGAGGCACAGAGATGACATAGCTAAGAAGTAATGGAGTCAAACAGCTATGATATGGTCTCAGTTCTTAAAAAGTTAATGTCCTAATTAGAACAAATAAGAAACCATTCCTTCAAACTAGGAATGCTATACTAGTCCAGAGAAGAAAGGAAGGAAAGGACTGAGAAAATGGAGATTTAAAAAAAAAATGTTTATTCATTTTTGGGACGCTTTGGTGGCTCATTCAGTTAAACGTTCAACTTCAGCTCAGGTCATGATCTCATGGTTCATGGGTTTGAGCCCCACACTGGGCTCTCTGCTGACAGCTCGGAGCCTGGAGCCTGCTTCGGATTCTCTGTCACCCTCTCTCTCTACCCCTCCCCTGCTCATTCTCTCTCTCTCTCTCTCTCTCTCTCTCTCTCTCTGTCTCTCAAAGGTGAATAAACAAAATATTCACCTTTGAGAGAATGTGAGCAGAGGTGGGGCAGAGAGAGGGGGACAGAGGATCCGAAGCGGGCTCTGCACTGAGACTAGTGAGCCAGACGTGGGGCTTGAAACCCACAAATTGTGAGATCATGACGTGAGCCAAAGTTGGACACTCAACTGAGTGAGCTACCCAGGCACCTCAAAAATGGAGATTTTTATAGAAAAGAGTGATGTAGGTGAATAAATGGAGGTTATTTGTAAGCACATGCTGGACAGGGAAAAAAATCATGAGTGCCCCAGGACCGAGTTTGTAAAATTGGCAAATGCTGTCAGCCAAACTAGCATTGAACTGTTGCATCATATTCATTTGGAAAGCTTTTAAAATATTGTTGGTTCCTGACCCCATCCCTGAGCCGCTCCCGAATTAGATGGTGTGAGGTGGCGCCATAGAATCTGTGGTATTGCTGTCATCCTAGGCCATTCTGATGCATAGGCAGACCAGACAACCACTGGCTAAAGAAGGATGAAGATAATGGGGTTGACTAGAGCAAGAGGATGCTTTTTCTGAGAAATATTTAGAGTTAATATGATTGAGTAGGGCCAAATCCTGTGAAGAAAGGCTAGGCTGATGAGTTCAGAGTTGAAGCACTAGTCAGAGAGTAAGTCACTGGATTGGTCAGCAGATGTGCTACGAGCAGTGTTCTAAGCAGACTTTTCTGGCAGCAGTATGCAGGAAAGGAAGACAGGAATAAGAGCCAAGCCAGGAGACAGTTTCAGGGAACTGAGAACCATAACATGACTGTGAGAATAGGCGTTTTCATGTCTAAGAAGACATGAATTAGTAAATTAGTGATCCAAGGTTCAACTCCCTGAAGAATATTTTATGTGCAAAGACTATCAAAAAATGAGACCTAGGTGCCTGGCTGGCTTAGTCGGTGAAGCATGCAACTCTTGGATCTCAGGGTTGTAAGTTCGAGCTAGATGTAGCGATTACCTATAAAATAAAAGTAAGAGACCAACTTTCCAAATTGAATAATTTATAAGAATTGACATTGGGGTTACACTTTTGTCTATACCATTAATCTAGCATTTTATCTTTGAGACGGAGGGCACTATAAGAAGTGATAATGTATAGAAGTCACAGTTATCTTTCTTTAACTTTAATCTAAAAATAATCTAGTTTTACCTAACCTCTAGTTATAAGCTTATTCATCAAAATCCTTTTTAAATCTGTATTTTCTAATTTTATTACTCACAGGACTACTAATTTTCAGACTCTGTCTCACTCTGTGGTATTGTCAGAGATTCTGACATGGCAAAGAGGTTAGTTAAGAGCACAGGCTCTGGAATGACACCAGCTGTATTAAAATCCCAGTTTTGCCACATACCAGCTCTATGACAGTAGGATTTAACCACCCTTTCCCCAATTTTCCTCATCAATAAAATGAAAATATGATAGTACTTACCATAAAATAACATTGTTAAAAGGATTAAGAGATACCTGGTTCAAAGTAACAATTCAAATTTTAGCTATTATTTAGTAATAAAAATAATAGTATTTGCTTTTTAAAAATGTTTATTTTGAGAGAGAGAGGCAGAGAGAGGGAGACAGAGAATCCCAAGCAGACTTCACACTGTCAGTGCAGATCCTGATGCAGGGTTTGAACTCATGAACTATGAGATCATGACCTGAGCTAAAACCAAGAGACACACTTAACCAACTGAGCCACCCAGATACCCCAATAGTATTTGTTTTTTTTTTTTAAAAACATCTCTTATGTGGGGCCTGGGTGGCTCAGTCCTTTAAGAGTCTGACTTTTTGATTTTGGCTCAGGTCATGATACCGTGGTTCGTGAGATAAAGCCCTGTGTAGGGCTCTGTGCTGACAGCGCGGAGCCTGCTTGGTATTCTCTCCCTCTCTCTCTGTCCCTTCCCTGCTAATGCTCTCGTTCTCTCCCCCCACCCCCCTTTAGGAGCTCCTGGTGGCTCAGTTGATTAAGTGTCTGACTCAATTTCGACTCAGATCATGATCTCATGGTTCATGAGTTTGACCACCTCATCAGGCTCTGTGCTGACAGTGTGAAGCCTGCTTGGGATCCTCTCCCTCTCTCTCTGCCCCTCCTTCATGTGTGCACTCTCTCTCTAAATAATTAATTAATTAATTTATTTATTTATCTTCAGTAATTTTCATTTCTGACAACTGAGTTCTCTAATATACATCAATTATAAGTCTGTTTTATTTAGCAGGAATTTGTTAGGCTCATACCATGGGCCAGGTACTTGTAATAATGAATTAAATAAGATATGGCTGCCTAAAGAGCTGAGAGAAACTATTACCGACACACAAAGCCCTGACTTCTCTCTCTTGATAAATGCATATAGACTTTAAAATATCTATATCTGAATCCAACTTCTTTTTGTCAAAAAAGAAGGCCAAATTACTATCTCTTTGTTTGAGAATACTGTTCAAGGGATCTTTAATTTATATATTATATAATTCAGATGGTCCCTTTTCCTTATACTCTTATTTTTTCATGCTGCTTTTGTAATTAAAATGCAGAATTTTCCTGTCCTGAGGTAGAGTGTCTTTACTGTACATCAGGTGGTTTTAACCTGGGCTTTGTAGATCTCAGTATATCTAGGGATTGGTGGCTTTGTGGGTTCATGAACCTTCCCAAATCATATGCAGAATTGAGTGTGTACACATGTATTCTTATAGTAGAAAGAGTCCTTAATTTTTCTAAAATTCTCAAAGGATTCTATCACATCAAAATATTAAGAACCACTATCCATTAAAATCCTCATTTAATAGGTTTTGTCTTATCACTATTTTGTACCGTTTACCATTTAGATTTTCTTATAAGAAGAAAGGGAAATTCAATATGTAATATTTTGCAATTGTATTTCTTAAAATTTTTATACAATTTTTCATATTAATACAACTTTTGAAAATGTCATTTAAACATTAGAATTTCTCTTTACATTATCTAACAATATTATAACCGTGCTACAGTTTTTGTTGCAAATATATTTTTGTTTATCTTTAGTACCAGGACCTTCTGGTGATAATGGCATCAGTATTACCATGATCTTGATGGCCTGGATGGTTATTGCAGTGATCTTGTTTCTACTGAGACCTCCTAATCTAAGAGGATCCAATCTTACTGGAAAGCCAACCAGTCCTCATAATGTAAGTTTTGTGGACTAGAAATTCATTTGGGTAGGGGCAGGTATGGCCTGGGAATGGTATGAGTTTGTTTTGACTGAAATATCTAATTTAGCAAAAGGAAGATTTAACTCATGGAATAAGTTCTTTCTGTGTAGTCCTTGTAAATCTTGTGACCCCCAAATGGCTTAATCTTCGTGGAGTTACATAGAGAGAGAAGCACAGACCAGTAGCCCAAAAAGAATTGTAAAATGAATTCCAATCTTTACTCACATTCTAGTCTTTCTTAACATAGAAAATGATCCAGATCATCATAATCCACAGCAGTACTTCTCAGATCTCAGTCTTCCACTCCTCAGTTCCTCATGCAAGTCCCTTGCTTCTCATGGTTCCAGCTCTTTAAATTCTCTTACTAGGTATAGTTCACATTTTTTCCTCTACTTCATTTTTTCCCCTTCTGTCCTAGCTATTAAATTCACTAGAAACCCTGAGCCTATCTGGCTAAATCCTGTTTTCTTTGTTTTCCTCTCCAGTTTCTCTTAAACTCTTCCAGTTCTGCATTATAATAGATCAACTGAGCGAGCAATGGAGAGATAGGATCATTCATGTTGATAAATCTTGATAGTCCTGATTACTACCATTTATAGAACCTGCCAGGTAAAAAATATGATAAAGTGACCCAACAGGGAATGTTTGGTGCTGCTATCTTTAATAGAAGAAACTCCATTGAAGAATTCCTTTTAACTGTTTTGAGAACCAGCATTTATATTTTTTCTTTTCTATTTGACTTGGATGTTATCTCTTTAAAAATATTTCCATGATGAATTCACTTGTTGAACACCAAATTATCCCACTAAGTTCCTTCTCTAGCCATCACCATATGGAATTGCTAAAATAATTTCTTCTTTTCCACAGTCTTGTGTTGTCAATATTAGAAAGAAGTTTATTTAAACTAATTTCTTACATAGGAGAAAGCAAATGCAGAATGTTAATTGATCAGTGCTTTTTTTTTTAAGGACTAGACCATTTAGATATGTAGCCATGCTGGTTTTAAGAAAGAAACATCATTAGCACAATACAAAGGGCCTTAAATTTATTTTTTCAAGGAGAGGAAGGTATCCATAAAATAGCTTGTATATTGTCTTGATAAGGTCCTTTCTCCTCAGCCTTTTTTCTAACTTTCTATGCATAGTTTTATTACTTTCATATCAAAGGGCAACTTCCTCAACTTTTGGAGCTAAAGATTCAACTTAATAAGCTGGTTTAGAAGCCATCAAAATTGACAGAGATTTAAGATAATAGTCCCTAAACCTTATTTCCTTGTAGGCCAGCAGTTCTAGAAGAGTAGCCCACTCTTCTAAGAATAAGAAAGAAAACATACTAATTTCAAGTAGAAAGCACTGATCTTTCCTTTACAGTTCAAAAACTTTCTCTTGCAAGTAACAAAATCATCTTAGCCTGGTCTAAACAAGTGGCTTTATTGGTTTACACATTAGAAAATCCAGAGAGGTTGTAGGGTCATTGTTTAGATTGTTTAACAGTATCCTTGAAGACCTACTTTCTTTCCTCCGACCATCAACTTCATTCTGAAGTGGGCTCCCTTTGTGGTCATAGCATGCCTGCCAAAGAGCATCTGGAGCCACATGCTTCCTCACTGACATTCTCTAGTGAGAAACGAAAATCTCTAGCTTCATTTTGGTTGTACTGAGCTTGGTCATCTTAGCAAGAGAGATGATGCTACTTTTATTGGTTTAAGTATCACTTCTGGAGCTGTCAGGGAGAACAGTTTCATCCATATGGTACTACTGTTACAGAATTTTCCTTTCTTCCACGCCACAGGGAGGGATGAGACAAACACTGGTGAATTACAGTGTTAATGTACTGTTTCCTTGTGCAGAAACATATAAAAGGTTCAAATAAGTTTTTGATTAGGGATTGGAGGGTGGGGGGCATGCTACTCAATGCTTACCATATGTGTTAGATTCGTTGCACTGGGATTTAAGAAGTCAGTTGCATAATGTGTCTTTCTAATGCCAGGGACAAGATCCACCAGCCCCTCCCGTGGACTAACTTTGTGATATGGGAAGTGAAAATAGTTAACACCTTGCACGACCAAATGAACGAAGATGACCAGAGTACTCTTAACCCCGTTAGAACTGTGTTTCCTTTTGCATCTGCAATATGGATGGTATTGTTTTCATGAGCTTCTAGAAATTTCACTTGCAAGCTTATTTTTGCTTCCTGTGTTATCACCATTCCTTTTTTATATTTGAGTAAATGATTATATTAAAAAAAGTTACATGGGCTTTTTTGGTTATCCTAAACTTAAACATTCCACTCATTCTGTTTGTAACTGAATGATTTTGTTATGATTTCTGGCCTGATTGAAGGAAATTTGAGATCTCTGCATTTGAATATTTTAAATAGTTTTGATAGGTTTTAAAGTTGCTTTTTTTCATAAGGTATTTATAAAGTTGTTTGGGTTGTCTGAGATTGTATGAAAAAATATTAGAACCACACTGTATTTACATTTACCTTGATAGTTTATTTGTGGGTAGCAGTTCTCTCTAGTTCTTGGGACTGTGGCAGCCTTTGGAATATTTTACAAATCTGGTGTCATCCACTATAACAGGCTTATGAGGGGAGAAGAAATGAAATTGTTGTTTACTAAGTTTTTTATTCCCGTAAAAATGCCTAATATTAGGAGAACTTTAAATAAACATGATTTAAATATGGTGGATGATTTACAGTCCATTATAGCCTTACAAGGTTTGTGAAAGGAGGAAAAAAGTTAATTCTTCCTGCCTTTGCCAAGTATATTCTATACAGTAATAATTTAAGCTATAATTTATTTGTTAAATGGGTGCCTCTCAGGAACCTTCTTTTCTGTTCTAACACTTCCCTGTTAAATGGAACTATCTTAAAGCTATATTGGGGATCTATCTGGTTACTGATATTTGAATGCTATTTACTTATTTACTCTATTTTCTCTGTGAAGAAAAAATTGAGTCTTTTTTTATCCTTACTTTAAAAAATATTTGATGAATTCTTGGTTTACTCCATGGGAGAAGGAGGAAAATGAAAAAGCAATCAAGGATCTTTTTCTCACCCCTATTTCATTCTTGTTTAGTAATAAGATGGATTGGGGTGAGGAGGAGTATTAATATAAGTAAAATTTTGAAATGTATGAAAAGAAAAAGGTTGCATTGCTCGGTTTGAAAGAAAATGAATACAAATGGCATAAAAAACAAGTCTGCATGACCTATGTGGTTATGGGATTTTTCTTCTTAGCAAGTGATTACAGATGGCTTATGGGGGCTAGAAGATATTTTGCTATTGATGTAAGGATTTTTCCCCCAGATCAGTATAGCTTTTCACTGTACCGACCTGAGAAATTACTTGTATGAATTAATAAACTTCTCTATATCATTGTACTGTTTAATAGTCTCTGATACAATTATGTGACACTTGTAGGGTATTTTCCCCCCTTTATTATGATTACATTTTAGGCCATACACATTTTAAGGGCTTCATTCATTATATTATCCAGTATTGACTGCTTGCATTCCTTCTGTGCATCTTGGCTTTGATGCTCAATTTCTTGACATAATGTAACCTACTCTTAGTTACTTCGTGCTAATTGGAGGGTATTATAACACAGGTTAAGTCAAATCTTGGATAACTGAGCACCATAGGTTTAAGGTTCTTCCTGTTGCTGGGCCTAGAAACCTTCCCAGCTTTATAGCTGTTAGAGTATTTAATGCAGAAAGGGCAGGAATGGCCTAGGATGGAGCTAAATCTCTGTAAGCATTCCTTTTTCTGCCCTTGCCCCCTAGACTTGGAAGGCTTACACATCTATTCTATGTCTGTTCTCTAAGCTGCTAGAAAGCCAATCTTTGGCAGAGACACTGATGTATTTACTGAATCTATGGCTCACAAACAATTGAGACTTGGCTTTGGTTGAAGCCAACTGGCCTTGACCTGGAAACAGACTGTCTAGTGTTAGCTAGAGACCTACAAATCTAGATTCTTATTCCTGGTTCTTCATTTCTGTTATGTACACTTAATTGACAGTACATCTAGCATATTAACCTTTACTATATGGACCATTTATTTAATTAGCAACAAAAGCTCCTAGAGAAGTAGTTTTGGTTTTTTTGCTTGTAAAATTTCTCTGCATTCCTGAGAAAGATCATGTACTACTGCATATAAAGTATTCCTGTTAACCTAACTAGTAATTTATATTCTTTTTAATTCTTATAGCTTCTGTATGTGGCCTTCTTATTGAGCACACTCTTAGTCATTACTTGGCTTGTAAACATTCACCTGAACTGTGGCTACAATCATTTTTAAATAATCTGGAAAAAAGAAAGCTAAAGCTTCACATTTTAATTTTTGGCTCTTATAAGTATGCCACAAATAACATTAAGTTTATTTTGTTTTAGAGTCATTTAATGTCCCTTATGCAAAATAATGTTTTCTTGCTTTCCATATGGAAAAATTTAACATTGGAACTGTGTATAGTAAAAGATTTTATCATGTATCTATCCAAGCACTATCCCATGGCCAGCAAGTCATATTTAAACAACTTGCAGAGATTTTCCAAAGTAACTGTTAGGTTCAGCTATTCCATGGTTACTTTTAGTGTCATTGTGGTATGTGATGTGATAGTGTTTATAGAATTACTGAATTTTTATATTTTCAAAGGAACCTTGGAAATTTATCACTCTGAATTAAAGTCTGTCACTAAATAAACATGATAAAATTGGACCAGCTCATCAACTTAAGACACAAAATAGCAACTTGAAGGAGAAATGAAGAGTTTACACATAACGGGTTTAATTTTTGTTGTTGCAATAGTAGGTTTAATCCTAACATAATATTTCTAAATGAAAAATCATATGTATTTGTTACCATGTCTGATGATTACTTTGTTAAAAGCAAAAGTGGTCATGTGATATACTAAATATTAATTGCTGTTTTTAAATGTTTAAATCATGCCAAACAAATCATGTCTGTGCCATCCAGGGTTTATTGTAATCTTTTACTGAGTACTTGGACTGGGATAAAGGGCTTGTACTATGCACTTTTTATTAATGAATAAATAGAAAACATTAGTAATGCATTGTTTTCTGTTTGGCTTTTGTGGGAAATGAAGCAAGCATCTTTTGCTTAGTAAAATGTTGACATTCTTTATATAAACAGTTTCTTTGTAAGACTTTAAACTCCTAACTAAAGACATTCCATAGAGAAATGGAGTTTTCAAGAAAAATATTTCTATAATAGCAGTAGGGCCACTATTCAGAAGTAGGGATTCTGAGAATCTCTAGGAAATGAGATTGCAATTACATTTCATTAGTTACTATTTTTTTTACTTCTTCTAGGATACAGGGTTAATAGACATTTGCTTTGAGGGAATAATATCCAGTAGTATTAATTAGTTGAGCAGACAGATGTACTTAAAAGGAGCTAGACATGTAACTGTACTGAACACCTGCCAAAGTAAAAATTTGCTTTTGTCCTGTTACCTGCAATGCATCCAGATAACTAAAGATTTTTGATCCTCATGTACATGTTAAAAATGGTAAAATTGCCCTGGCATGGTTATGATTTTAGTGTCTGTGTGATATTTAAGTGTTCTTTAAAACAGCAAAATTTGTAAAATACATTATTTCCTGAAGACAGTTAATGATTTCAATCTCAAATTGTTATATTTATGTCAGTAGATATGTGAACCCCTATAATGCTAAGTTTTCATTAAATGGTTCTGCAGTATTAGTTTTCCTCTTAGAAAGTAGAATTCTAATAAAATAAGTTTTTCTTCCTGCCATTTCATCTGATAGTTTTCTCAGCTCCAAATCTCAGTTGAGAGAGTTGGTTTTTCTCCCCACCAATAAGTTCATAAACACCAACTGTGATTATCATGCTTGGATTTTTAAAAACTGGAGTTAAAAGGTCATCTTTTCCCACAGGAACTCAACTTTGCATCTTTTCTCAGACAAATGGACTTATTATGTTGGTTTAATAAACATTTCAATAAGTGTTTATATTTGTTTATTGCTAAACTGTCTCTGCTTTAAAATGGGTATTATTCAAAATTAGATTATGAAAATTATTTTAAACCATTAGATGCCAAATTAAGATGTCTATTGAAAGGGAGGTGGAAGATGTCTGGGAAGCAGGGAATATGTATGGGTAAAGAATAATATATGTAGTTTTAAGAATAAAGCAACTTTCATATCAGAAAAGAATATTCCCTTATACAAAACTCTTATTTCTAGGAAATTTAGGAATGAGAAAAACATACTTATAGTCCCTGCAATATCAGAATTCTTACCTCTTAAAAATCTGGTTCCTATACTGCTCAGAACCTCAGACACACAGGTTATGTCTTGATGATTAATGAATTTGAATTGCATTGTTCTTATCTGTTGTTTTTTTAATGTTTTTTTATTTATTTCTGAGAGAGAGAGACAGCATGAGCAGGGGAGGGTCAGAGAGAGAGGGAGACACAGAATCTGAAATAGGCTCCAGGCTCTGAGCTAGCTGTCAGCACAGAGCCTGACGTGGGGCTCGAACCCACAAAACTGTGAGATCATGACCTGCACTGAAGTTGGATGCCTAACCGACTGAGCCACCCAGGCACCCCTATTCTTATCTGTTTTGAAGAACTGAGCAAAATTAAAAGAGCACAAATACTATATAGCAAATTCAGCATTCTAGAATAAGTCTCCTATGTTGTTCTTAAAGAAATGAATCTGTTATATAGTCACTCATTAATTCAGTGCCAAAGGAAGAGGCACTCAGGCAGCTCTCCCTGACAACTAATTAGTATAGAAACCTTAAACTTTGGAAGTCTGGGTGTTTTAAAGGTGATTCCTTAACAATTAGTACAGCAAGTACAATTTGGTTACAACATACAGAACAGATACAAGTGTGACACCAGAGCTTACACTACCAACAAATGGATTAAGATTTATATCCTTGTGAGTATCAGTTAAGCGTACAGCTCTTGATTTCCACTCAAGTCAAGATCTTATGGTTTGTGGGTTCAAGCCCCATGTCTGGCTCTACACGGACAGTGCAGAGCCTGCTTGGGATTTCTCTCTCTCTCTGCCCCTCCCTCTCCCTCTCTTTCTCTCTCTCTCTCAAATATTATTAAATAATAAATATTAAAAAAGGATTTATATCCTTGCAGACTTGCTTAGCCTTCAATTCTAATCTAACAACCTTTTCTTTAAAACTACATTTTACTTATTTTTGTCTCACATTTTACCTCTGTCAACATCCTCTTTCCCAGAGAGCTTCACCAACAGCCTACTGAAAGTTGGTGTTCTCGGGCTTAAAGGACGATCCTGGGGGCGCCTGGGTGGCTCAGTCTGTTAAGTGTCCGGCTTTTGGCTCAGGTCATGATCTCACAGTCGGTAGGTTCAAGCCCCACGCCGGGCTCTGTGCTGACAGCTCAGAGCCTAGAGCCTGCTTCAGATTCTGTGTCTCCCTCTCTCTCTGCCCCTCCCCCACTTGTCTCTGTCTCTCAAAGACAAAAAAATCTAAAAACAAAAATTAAAAAAAAGCATGATTCTGTTAGCCAAAGTTCAATCAGAAAATACAAGGCTTAAGGAAATATTGAGCTAATAAGGTATAATTGAAAATTATAGTTTCTCAATTGAAGAATGGGTAATTTTGTCTCCACAACATCAAATGAATTCTTTTCATTGTGTCAGAATATTTAAGAACTTAGAGTCACATAAATAGGTATAAACTGGCAACAGTTAAGGTTGAATAATTATAGTAGTAATCAAAATAATAAAAAAATAAAAATAATCATAATCTTATGAATTTATCAGAATTTATCTGATGCTAATCTATGGAAGTATCAAAGATATTGAAAGGGTGTTTTTGTTGAAGAAAACTGACAGTGTTTTTTATCATTCTGTAATTTTTGTCCAATTCTCAAACTTCTGTTTTAATTGTAGTGATTGTCTCATGCAATAAAAATATTTAGTATTGCCAATAGTGTTTTAGCCTTGGGGAAAAAGTGCTCAAGTAGCTTTGTGTGAGCTGGGCTTAATGCTAAGGTAAACAATTCATTCAGATTTTGAGTTCTTTTCACAATTAAAAGATAGCATACAGCTGGCGAGGATGTGGAGAAACGGGCACCCTCCTGCACTGTTGGTGGGAGTGTAAACTGGTACAGCCCCTCTGGAAAACAGTGTGGAGGTTCCTCAGGAAACTAACAATAGAACTCCCCTATGACCCAGCAGTAGCACTGCTAGGAATTTACCCAAGGGATACAGAGATGCTGATGGCATAGGAGCACATGTACCCCAATGTTCATAGCAGCACTCTCCACAATAGCTAAAACATGGAAAGAGCCTAAGTGTCCATCAACAGATGAATGGATCAAGAAGATGTGGTTTATCTATACCATGGAATACTACATGGCAATGAGAAACAATGAAATCTGGCCATGTGTAGC